>NW_017732706.1:4303-5524 GCF_001890085.2 Hipposideros armiger | reverse complement strand
TTTTTTTTTTGGTGCAAGTTATTTAAACTTAATGAAGATCTGCACATTTCTCTGCTACAGGGTTGGAATGAAGTTATTGATGCTTTGAGCTGTATAAAATAAATTCTGTGCAATGCCAGATCAATTTCTTCTGGTGTACCGCAAATCTACAATACAGAAAAAATATTTCTTTTGGAAAGTCTTTCAGTAATTGCCCCATAGCATGTAAAATTGTATATCCATATGCTCTCCATAAGTTCTAAGTAAAAGCATATATGAAAGTTAATTCTATTACATTCAGCTTGGGAATATTATACTTAGCACACTTCTCAGGGTGAACTGATTTAGAAGTACCTAATTTTTATTTTTATTTCCTAAAATAACTGCATTTTTTAAGATACGTATCTAATCATTTTAACTAATGATTACTGTGTTAATATTACCACCTCACATAATATTGGGTACTTAGTAGACACAAAGTAATACTCATTGAATTAAAAACAAAACAATTCTAATGCATGTTTTTCATAACACAGACAACATGTTCATTGTTAGTCATTGCCAACTATACATATATTATGATTTTGTTTGCCACTCTCTCTGAAAGGGTTGGTGAATTTATTCTTCAAGGGAAATTAAAGACACAGAGTTGGAATACTGAGACACGAACCAGCCTCAAATCATTTCACAAGCTGGCAATATTGTTGTCCTTCCCTTAACCATAGAGGATATGTTCCAAGAAGTTCAGTGAATGCTTGAAACTATGGATAGTACAGAACTCTACATATACTGTGTGTTTTCCTATACATACATACATAAATACATACATACATACATACCTAAAATAAATTTTAATTTATAAATTAGGCAAGCAAGAGAATAGAAACAATAATTAATAATAATTAAAAAATAAACTATAGAGGTACAGGGCAAGATGGTAAAGTAGGTAAATGATGTGCTTGTCTCCTCCTAAGACCACATTAAAATTACAAGTAAATTATAGAACAATCAACCCAGAGAACCATTTGAAGACTAGCTAAGAAGTCCTATAACTAAGGCTGTAAAGATGAAGTGACATGGCAACTGGCAGGAGGGGCAGAGGTACCAAACTGGTTGGCCCCACACCCACGTGTGGCAGTTGAAAATTGGGAGGGATATCTTGGCTGCAGAGGTTCTCCCCTGAGGAGTGAGGGACCCCAGCCCCACATTGGGGTCCCCAGCCTGGTGCCAGAAAGAGGAGGA
>NW_017732706.1:0-1000 GCF_001890085.2 Hipposideros armiger | reverse complement strand
ATTGCAGTGAGGCTGTATAAGAGAACATCCTGATTCTTAGGAACTGCCACCCTCATGGATCGACTCTTTTGTATAAAAAGGTAACGTGTGCCATGTTCACTCAAATGCAAGGGAGGAAGGGTGAAGTGGTGGAGGGAGAGAGGGAGGGAAAGAGGGATGGGGCACAATGTTAAAAATTGATAAATTTTGGTAAAAGGTATCAGGAGTTCTTTATTATTCTGGCAAATTTTCTCTAAATTTAGAATTATTTCAATAACAGAAGAATAATTATGATAATGATAATTATGGTAATGGCAGTATCTATAAGTAGATCAAGTAGAAAATGCATACCTTATTTCTCTCTGTTTTAGGACACTCACTGTTCCTTTTGCCCTGATCTTGCATAATATTTTGGCCATTTTAAACCCATTGACTGACAGCTTTAAAGAAAAATCAATTAAACAAAGAAAAGCTTTTGCGATTTCTCTATTTTGGTGGGTAAGTCACATGGCTTTTCTCAAGGAGACTGTGTAAACTTGTTATTAACCAAAGACTCAAATTAAAGTTTTGAGAAGGTATAAATATTTGTTGTTTTGGAAAAGAAAAACAATTAGAACGTCATGACTTGTTAGTGTTTAACAAAACAACAATAAAAAAACAACAATTACCCTGAACTCTTTTAGTGCTTACTTTGTATTTCTTATTTTAAAATATTTGGCATTAGAAAGTCTTGGGAGGTGAGAAAAATTTTGAATTGTATGGTATTTAGCATTCAAGCTGAAAACTGCCTGTCATCATAAAACTTTGTTCTGAAGATTATGATTCTATGAGTGGGTGACTGGAACTGGAGCTATGAGAAGAAGAAAAGAAGTATTCTGGCATTTTCAGCCTTTCTACAATACTGACCTTTTCACCTGTTTAAAAAATACACTTGATTCATTCCTGACTTAAAGAAACAGATACATAATATTTCTGTTTCATTATGAAATTAGTTCTTAAAGAATAAAAGAGGGCAAAGGGA
>NW_017732705.1:370278-372124 GCF_001890085.2 Hipposideros armiger | reverse complement strand
CAATAAACATATTTGAATGAATGGATTTAGCGCGTCGGGAAAATGTGTTCATAATCCTTATCAAGAAAGTCATTAATCTAGTTTATAAAAATGTATTTGTTTGGTGTTTGGTAGGATTTTGGACTGTGAGACTAGAAATAGAACAGTGCCAAAACCATATATAGCTAAAGCCAAAATTACAATTAGTTTTTGTTGGTTTGCTTGTTTTGGACTGGAGTCAATTCTTTATACCCTTAGAATAGAATGGGGAGTTTGCAGTGTATGGATCTCTCCCCAAAAAATGAATGTTACATAAAAATCTTATTTGTAGATACTTCAACAGAACCCTTTTGACACTCTTTCCTGTGATCTGACATTTCAGGGATAACGTATTAACCTCTACTCTGATAAGATCTCCTCTTCTATCTATCTCTCTAGTGCCTGCTTTCAGAAATCCTTTTGCCCCCTCAAGCTTGGTCACGTGTCTTTCCTCCCTTCCCCACCCCAAACCATCTTGTGCCTGTCTCTGCAGTTAAAATTACCATAGCATTTTCAATAAACAAGTATATGTTTTTGTGTCTGTTCTCCACAGACGTCTCTGAGGTCAGTGACTACTGCATTTATCTTCACTGCATTTATCTTCTCTGCATTTTGCATAGCACTTGACCCATCCTAAGTCCGCTATACATAACCCTTTACCAGAACTTATTTTAGAATTGAAAGACAGAGAAGTAACTGCAGTGGACTTGACTTAAGTAAAAGACTTTCCTCTTTATTCNTTTTAATGATTTCTTAGTGATTTGTGAAAAGAAAAAAAGAATAAAAGTGTGATCCCTGCAGTAGACGAAAATATGGAAAAGCAGATGCCACATGGAACAGTGAGTCATGCATTTTTTTCTTGTCAATATAGATCACTGACATGATGCTTAATAGATACAAGGGATTTCTTTAATTGCATCATATTTTATCTCAGCAACGTTGTTTTGGTGAATATTTACATTGTGTCACCTTTTTGTTGTCATTAATAACACCACGATGAATACTCTTGCCTTTACATATGTGATTAAAAAAGGACCTGATATAAATTGCTAAATTGCCCTGAAAAAGCTCAGGCTAATTTATATCTCTCCTGAAAGCACATGGGAATGCCAACACTAGGCATTATCTCTATGTTTTAATCTTTGTATAACTGATGGGTGAAAAATGGCATTTCATTGTTTATAGTTACAAATGCAGTGTAACCCATGTGGCCTTGAGCACGGACTTTGAAGTGAGGTTTCCTAGGTGGAAATCCTTGCTTCACCGCTCAGTAAATATGATACCTTGGTTAACACCTCTGAGTCTCATCTTTTTCACCCATAAAATAGGATTGAAAATAACGCATACTGTATAGAGGTTTTATGAGATTCGAGGAGGTGATGTGTGTCTGCAGCTTGGAACAGTGCGTGATACATGGCGAGGTGCTTTCTTCAAGTTGGTAGAATTTATTATTATTACCAATGTTAAATATAATAGCTTTATATTTTAATACCTTCTCTTAAGAATAATACCTTTAGCTAATATTGCCAGTTTCAGTTTTCATTTTATAAATGTAAACAGATCTAAAAGGTATTGGAGCGAAAAAAGCATGTATTCAGGTGAGAAGTTTGCAAACTAGGGAGACACAGCCTCAGGTACGAGCTGAAAGTGCACTCCCCTGAGATAAAGGGGGGGGGCATCTTTTATACTTCTACACAGGTTTCCAGTTATATCAGTGTTATGTAAATGAGGTATCCGTATTTGTATGGTTCTGATTGGTCCCAATTGCAGTGTCTTGATTGGTCAGTATTATGTGTTCTGATTGGTTGTTATTGAGCAATTCTGACTG
>NW_017732705.1:360803-361868 GCF_001890085.2 Hipposideros armiger | reverse complement strand
TGTGTGGAGTGAGTGATAAAGTTACTCAAAACAGCATCTTCTATCAAATACTTTTAATATGTTGTTAAAAATCGTGTTACATGTCTAATATTCTTACAGAGAAATGTATAGCATAAAAAATGGTGATGATGCCAGTGATTTTCTGTACAGAGAAGTTTGTCATTTATAGATCACAATAAATTAAATTCAGTGATGATCTGATTTCAAACAGATATATATCAAACTTCAACTATGATGTTTTAAAAAAAATTTGGCATATAATATATTTTAAGTATTATGATGACTAAATTTTATTTAAGCATTTTATTTATCTTATATTTAGTTTAAAAATAGGCTAGTTTATGTATTTATTGGTATTTTGTTTTTTTGATCAAGAGGATCAATATGAGATAAACACATGATAAAGTAGATTTCAACTTTTCCTTCAACTTTTTTCTTGAGTCAAAACCTTTTAGAACTTCAGAAAAGTTAAAGCAAAATTCCATTTTCACTACTTTTTTCTTTTTGATATTTTTATGTTTTTATTTTTATTGCTGATCCCTCAGTGCCTTCAGATAATAAGCAAAGCAGGAGCTAGAAATGTTGAAATACTGTCAACCAGGTTTTCTCATTGAATTTCCAATCTAAACAGAAATCTCATAAGGAAACTACTTTCACAATATCTCAGAAAAGTATGGGGAGTTTAAATAGAATCCCAAAGTTTGGATTATTATTTAAAACAATCCCCAAGTCACCTGAGGTTATTTATATTGTCATTTAGTTCTTTTCTTGTTTTTTTTTTTTTAATGGAACAAAAGGGAATGAATGTGAAACTTTTCCATTACTGTATGTAGTTAGTAAAATTCTAATTTTGTAAGTCATAACACATTGGTGGAACTAGTAAAGGTATTGATAAAACTTAATTGAAATGGGATTTAGTGAAATATGTTTCTGAAAATTCTTCATTGTTTACTAATATTATTTAGTTCGGTATTCTTCACATTAAAGTTTTCTTGTTCTTTAAGATCTCATGCTGCATTTTAGTTTGTTAATCTAGTGTCCTTGGCTTTTGCAAACCTTTTTTTT
>NW_017732705.1:349993-353718 GCF_001890085.2 Hipposideros armiger | reverse complement strand
AGGAAAGGGCTCTTCTGTCCACTGAATTCCCTCCATTTCCAAATGGGCAGGGCCTCCGTATCATTTCTGTGTAGCCCCTGAAACAAACATATGACTTCTTGGAATTCGTGTATGGAGGAGTCAATGCTACCCATAAAACATTCATTTCAGTTTGAAACTTTGTTTCTTCAAACCCTGATCTCCTTTTGTATGTTGAAAACATGATTGCTTGGGACATTTGATTTTGCTAAAGGGCTATTCAGACCAATTAGGTAAATGTAACAAAAATATTTTCTCAAAAATTCCAACTTGCAGGATGAAACTAAAGTGATTCTGGTCATATGAATGGTTGTTTAGATAAAGGCAGGATTTTAGGCAGCGACAAAACCAAGACTGAAACACAGGGAGAGTCTCAAATTTATGCTCAAAGAATGTTATGTGAGAAGAAGCTATGCCAACACAGTTCTGTTTAAGCTTCCACAACTGAAAACAGGAAGCAAAATAATTTGACATATTTAACTCAAAAAAACTGTACAAAGTAGGTAGTTCAGTAGCTGCTATGTACCTCAGTGCAAAGGTCTAGCAGTTTATTAAAACATTTATGATTATATGTCTTACTCATGAAATTGCAACTCATTCTGTTCCCTGAGGTCTAAATACAATCATAAATGTACAGGAAAAATATACTTTCCCTTTCTATTTTTTTCTTTCATCTTCATAGGAATATGTTATTTGTGGAGACTTATATTCTAATTTAGTAATAGAGCAGAAAAGGTGGAAAAGGGAATAAGTTGGCAAAAGTAAACCTGAATGTGGTGTCAAGTTGTTTGTTTTTGTTTGATTCTGGCTACA
This sequence comes from Hipposideros armiger, assembly GCF_001890085.2. Classification (NCBI taxonomy): domain Eukaryota; kingdom Metazoa; phylum Chordata; class Mammalia; order Chiroptera; family Hipposideridae; genus Hipposideros; species Hipposideros armiger. Next base: position 352,887 of record NW_017732705.1, on the reverse strand, counting down.
CCGAATTAGTGTGAACTCAGGAGAAATCCGCAAAACAGCTGACAAGAAGTGTTGAACCTTTGTTTTAAATTTCTTATTTTGTTTCATTGCCTTATATTTTATGAATTTTGTTTACTATAACGGCCTAGTTTATGGAATGATTATATCCTAGAATAGATATCTTTCATCCATAGAAAACACAAAATGTATTGTGCAGTCCTTAGGATCAAANCTGAGACACCCTGCAGTAAAGCAGTTTCCTGAATTTATTTAATACAGCGTTTCACAACATTCTTGAGCATAAAATATTCTTATTAAAGGGGTCTTCCCCCAAATAGTAGTCTCATTGTCCATGTAAAATAAGTAGTTCAAGAGATAATGTTTCTTTACCTTTCCCCCAAAACCCTTTGATAAGTCAATTAGAACTGAGGAAGAAAGCTCCAGAAGGTACCCCTAAGACAGACACCATGCAAGTGGCTTGGTTTTCTTCACAGAGCCCTGGAGAGCCAACAGCACATCCTGGATCCTTGGGTAGAGATTGTGGGAGTGCAGAGCTGACCACTCAGGGCTGATTCATCTAAGGTCTACTACGAACCTTGTTGGCTCACAGTGCTTGCTACCGCTGTGCTGAGTAACTCATAGCCAGCCATTACCCCAGGCAAAGCCTGGACACTGCATACATCCTGTTATATTTGGGGCAGAATCGGGCTTTTCATGTTATCGGTGTTTCTGAGAAAACGGGGTGCATTCTAGCATTTGAGACAACTGTGTCCACCTTTCTGCTCTCTCATCACACACTGCAGAGCACAGATTATCAGCTGAAGGGCTTGCCTGTGTAAGCAGAGCTTCTGGCAAACTTTCACGTAGGTGGGGACCTCAGGGGGCTATTGCAAGAAGAAAGCTTACCCACACAGCAACGGAAAACCCAAGCCTACCACTAACACGAGTCAATTTAGTCTTTGGTTTAAAATAAGTAGACATCCAAAGTTACAACACATAGTTGAGAAAACCAGAACAAAAACTGAAGGATCTCAGTGAATAAAGAACATGACTAAGCTGACAGGAAGAGTAATTTGGAGTAGAAAGAACTTCAAAAACATGAATTCGTATTCTTTTCAAGATGTGACTGTATAATACAGGGGAAACCTAGAAGTCTATCATGAAAAAAGAAACAGAGAAAGGGAAAGAGTTCTTTACAATTAAAAAGGGATTTCTTCTGAAAAAAATAAATTCCCTTTGAAAGTACGAATGTAAAACTCAAGATATTTTCAAAAATATTCATTATGAAGGTAATAAGTCAGAAAATATAAAAGAGGGATGGAACAATAAAAGAAAATGTGGAAAATATGATCAAGAGTTTCACTATTTAGGAAATTAGAATTAAAGAGACAATAGGGAATATGAAGTGACATAAAAATTAGCACATTTTTAAATGTTAAAGATAAATCTTCAAATGATGGTGTCTATAAGTGTCAAGTACAATAAGTGAAACACAACTCAGACTTCTTAAGCCTTCAGAAATACAAAGATAAAGACAATTTCCCAAAAAGGTAATTATAGAGTTTATTATTCAGTCCAGGGTGATTTTGTATGTCATTAAAGGGGTGCTACTAAAATCACCCCAGGACAAAAACAGTGAGCCTAGATGGTCTTAGCTACATCGTGACTTCTGCCACTTGTACCTGTGAGGGAACAGAATTGAGATTGACACCCACGTTCAGCAGCACTAGATACAAGAAGACAATACAAACATATCCTCAGCATCCTTAGGAACCTAGAATGATTATAACACTAGGACTTTGTAGGAAGTAAGCATAACGTCAAATATAAAGTAATAAAAATGTTCATATCTATATGTCTCAGAAAATGTACCTTTTTTGAACTCTTCCTGAAAAAAAATGTTCATGTAATTAAATGGAAACAATAACAAAAACAAAAAATGAAACAAAACCAGGAATAATTAGAGAAAAAATCAGTAGAATCACGGAAAATAAATCCTAGGTTAACAGCTAACTCTGAAGTTGGCCCCTAGAGCAAACATCTCATGCTTTAGTTGAAAGGCGTAGCCTCGTACAGGACACTGTCAGCGGTTCTCAACCTGTGGGTCACGACCCCTTTGGGGGTCGAATGACCCTTTCACAGGGGTCGCCTAAGACCATCGGAAAACAAAGAGATATTTACATTACAATTCATAACAGTAGCAAAATTACAGTTATAGAGTAGCAACAAAAATAATTTTATGGTTGGGGTCACCACAGCATGAGGAACAGTATTAAGGGGTCGCGGTATTAGGAAGGTTGAGAACCGCTTCTCTAGAAGAATGTGGACTCCGTGCAATTAATAGTTTCATTAAAAGAAATGATGTTAAGGATGTAATAAAGGTGGATGCATAGGGAAAAGGCAAGATAATTACAAACCCTAAGAAACGTGTGAAGTGTTTTCCAAGAAAACTGTGGTCAATATATGAAAGCACTTAAAAGTGACATAAATAGCCAGTTCTCTGGTAATATTCTCCTTTAAATAGCACAAACTTAATGGCATAGAGAGATAGGGTGCTATTTCCTTTCCTGCATGTCCCTTTTACCCAATTGCTTGGTTGTAAGTTGAACTTTATATAATCATAATATATTAAATGCCATTTATTGATTGTTTTACCATTTTAAAAATCAGACCTATAGTCATAAAACTTAATTACAGTTTTTAGAATAGAATGTAAGTATTCTAGACCTTGTCAATAGAAAAACCGATGTTAGCGTTGGCAGAAAGTGGGATGTGAAATGGCGGGGGAAGGGAGTGCAAACTGTTTTACTGGGGAATTCGAGGATCCTGTCTGATATGGGTCAAGCGTCAAAAGCTCAAGTGCAGAAGTAAAATCTTTTTAGATATTTGATTTGAGATAAAACAATTATATAACT
>NW_017732705.1:345368-347568 GCF_001890085.2 Hipposideros armiger | reverse complement strand
ATCTCATGCCCAGTATACTTAATCCTGTTTAAATAGCAACGCATCAGACATGTCTGCTAATCAAGTGGCTGGCATCCCCATGGAGATTTCTGCAGTTTTAAGCACTGCATTTCACTGTGTAAGGTTTTTTCCCAAATATTGACTTTTGGTTTTCAAGGTTACTGATCATGTACTCTGGCACATGAATCATTGTAACAAAGAAGCTCATTAAAAAGGCAAATACATTTATCAAGGAAATCATCAAGCAGATTATATACTTTACCACCCCTAATAGGTTATAGCTAAATAAATGGCTTGGGTATTTTATAATTAAATGTGCAGAATACTTAATATATTAATAACTCATACTCCATTGAAGAATAAGGATAGATTGGATTTTATAGCATATAATTAATATAGCCCAATTTAGTTACAGTTATGTGAGTTCCAAAGAGAAATAAGACTTTGAATATACAAACTAATATTTTTGATGTCATGATACAGCATGAGATACAAAGACATTTGAATTTCAAGTGGTAGGAAGTTTAACTTCTGTAGAAGAACAATCTTAGAATCTATTTCTAGTCTAACAAATACATCCAATCTGCTTTAGAAATAAGGCTTTAGGTTGGGGAGACACAGGTAACTTGTCCTTTGCCCTCAGGCTGCACTGCAGCTAGAGTGGTGATTTCTTTTGTTGGTCAAATAATGCTTTAAAAGCTTCGAAAAGGCCTAAAGGGCCAGTTTTCTCTTAGGTTCCAATCCTAACTCCACCGGAATCTCTCACAGAAATCTAAGTTTTGTTTGGAGAACTTTGCTTTTCTAACTCCAAATTAATGGACCACATATAACCTTGAATCATGGCCCTTGGGCAGAAAAGATTTCTCTTGGCAATTCCATATTTCCTTACTTCTCTGTTTCTTTAGTTTCAAAGTAATTGTATTCCTCTCTAGTGGAACTTTACTAAGATATGTACAAAATAGCTAACACACTCAATTGTCCTTAAAGTTGGGCTTGCAAATTCCCCAGAGGTGCTCAATGAATCCCAAAGGATAATAGGCTACAATTTCATTAAAAATATCAAGACCATTAACAAGCCTTGCTGACTTCAGTGACTGGTGTGAAAGTGAAAATGGCATCAAAGTTGAAAAGATAAGAAAGACTTTATTCAGTGCTATTGCTATAGGGAAGAGAGACCAGGACTGGGTCTGAGCTCAACCAGGTCAAAACAAAGGGCAAGAGAGGTTTCAAGAAATGGGGCACGTGGAGAGAGAGTCATAGGTCATGTGTGCTAATTGGCTTCTCCCAAAGGAAAAGTGAACTTTCTTTTATCTTTATGAGAAAAGGTTAGTGTTAAAACTTAAAGCAAGGCACCCACATATGTTACTATCCTCCTACATTTCAAAGGGATGCTTCCCAGGTCCTTGAGAAAGACATTTTTGGGTTGTAAAACTGGAAAGAAGCTTTTAGAAAGATTTGTGTCTCAGAGGGGCAGAGAAAGGATTTACAATTACAAGTTTTCTACAGTAGACATTCTCAGGAAAGGGAAGTCCAGGGCCTGGAGGCAGGAAGAAGTCTGTCTAAAGTGTAGTCAAGCTGACGGCGACATTACAGCCTTCGTGGTGGTCATTGGCTAAGTTGGTAGGAATCGCCTCCGCCCTACCTCCCATCCTAGCTCACAGTGTAGGGCCTGTTTCTTACAAGAATGCATTTATTTTATCAAATTCTGTGTCAGAATTCTTTACTGCAATTAAGAAAACTCCTCCAGAATTGGTTCAAACAATGGGTTGATTGGGGAATTTAAAGACTCAGGTTCCTAAAACGTGGAAAGACAGCCTGTTCTAGGCTTTGGGAATCAGCCTTCTCTGTGCTAGCTGCATTCTGGGGCCCCTTCCCCCAGGATAGCAAGATTGTTTTAATAGCCACAGGGCTAGGTGCTCGCACTCAGGGAGAAATAGAGAGAGGGTCTAGTCATGTATCAAATAAAAATCTTGAGCTTTACACTGATTGGACCACCCTTGACTCAAAGCTCGTGGCCAGAGTGGCCCAGGCAACAGTATTTCCCTGACCTAGTCCCTGTGGTAAATGAGGGTGGGTTTCCATAACAAGGTAGGGGACACTCACTCTGCAGGGAAGGGTAGGGTTAATCCCTTCACACCTCTTGTTTGCAACACACTGGAGAAGGGGTGTTAATTCTTGAGGTGCAGGGTGGGAATGGGGG
>NW_017732705.1:339844-343038 GCF_001890085.2 Hipposideros armiger | reverse complement strand
AAAACTACAATTTCAGAAACATCGGTCTAAAGGACAAAAATGGTGTACATTTTACGTGGTCAAGTGTCACAATAGTCCCCGATAGATGTGACCTGGTGGAGTGCCAGCCAGGTCTGTGACAGCTGGAACTACGCTCACTGCCATTCGTCGTGGAAAGCTTGTTTTCACGGTGGGTGCACTTAGGACAAACAAACAAGTCGCAGCCTTTGAAGGTCTTGGCTATGCAGTCCCAGCCATCTCTCATATCAGACTGTGTTTCCCCCTGCGTTGTGCTGTGAACGTGCTCTACACTTGATGAGCGTTCTTGGGACAGATCCACCGTCAGGGGTGGCAGATGTTACAGCAGCTGCTCTCTTGTTTTAAAGTGTGTTCTCCATGGTGCCCCTGATGGAACGGGAAACCGTATTCCAAGCGGCAAGTGCAGCAGCTGTGGCTGCGGCAGGCTTCCCATGATGGAGCCTGTGGAGGAGCCGAAATGGTGCCCAACGACCATGAAGCAAGCGGGGCTGATGGAAACCCAGCCACCACCCTCTCTCCACTGGGACGCTAGATGCACAGAGTAGGACGAGTGGATGTGCCAGCTGCTACTCTTGGGGTCGGGATGCATTTCATTCTGAACTGCATGTGCCTGGTGTTGTCTCTCCCCTGAAGTCTCATCAGTTTGTTATACCTCCTCCTCCACAGACGGTGTTTGAACATCAATATCCGTTCGCTTAACTCATGCTTAGGAGGCTTCTGGTGTGGCAGACATTGTGAGACCCTAAGGATTCCGTAAAAAATGGAAGGTGTTTCTTCTCAAGGAGCCTAAAACCGATAGGGGAGATCATATATGAGTCAGAAGTTATGTGCCAGAATGAAGGGCAATCAATTGGGAGGAAGGATTCCTGACCTCGATGTCCTAGAGGAGGAATACGCCATAGGTAACGCTATCTGCTAAGAGCCAGTGGGTTTCATTCTAAGGACAGCAGATACAACTATAGATCTTAAATAGAGGAGGAGAGGATCATCTCTGTCCTATGACCAATAAAATAAAAGTCAATGGAAGAAGGCACTCAACCCGCTTTTCCTGAGAGACAACCCCTCCTCGTATGCCCAGTGTTAACATACAATTTATTCAAAGCCTCCAGAGGGGCCAAGTCCAAGCCCATAGAGGCTTGGCAGCCCTGGAACCTGGATCAGGACAGCCGAAAAAGACAATGGTGACAGAGTCATTATGACTGCTTCCAGCTGACAGCTTTGAGCTCTGCGGCTCCCAGGGGCTGCTGGTGGCTTTGTGGTACCAGATGGTCTCACTTGTCCCCCCTCTCCACTCAGGCAAAGCCCGTTCCTCAGTCTTTGGTCTGTGTGATTGACAAGATCTCAGCTTATTGCTATTGGTATGAGATTAGGACAGAATGGCACCATCACTGTAGTCTCAAGAACCCACTCAAATCTAGAAACAAGTTCAGAGGTAGCCTCCATCCAGCCCTTCTCCTATTCATTCTCTCCCACCTCTTCCTCACAGATCCTCCCACTGCACTCACTACAGCCAGGGCCTGCGGCCTGGGCTTACGGACAGAGCAGTAGGCAAGACCTTGGGTTCAGAGCTATGTCCCGTGCTGCTGTTGGACGCTGCCTTGAAATCCTTCATAACCTGATCATCGAATTTGTGGGGNATCAATGACTACTTGTGTGATTGACAGGGATTACTGAACTCAATCATTCAATCTATAAAATAGACATTGAAATTTCTCCCTGACAGGGCATCATGGGAATGAAAACAATCATCATTTGTAACGTGTCTTGCTCCCTGCCTGGCTCATGAAAGAAAGTTGTTGAAGTCAGTTCTCTTCCTCCCATCCCCATTGTCTCCCATAGCTGGATGAGCCCTTCCATCTGGATCTCCACAGACTTCATCATCTCCGTTAACCTGTGCACTCACCACTTTCTTTAGTGAAATCGGAATCCATGTTTCTTTTTTGTTTGTTTTTTTTTGTTTCGCCAGCCCCTTCATGTGTGTCTTCTTCTTTGAGCCTTTGCTCACTCTTTCTTTACCCCCTGAAAGCCCTCGCCATATGGCCATCCCACCGGCCCTCTCTAAGCCCGTCACAGAGGACAAGCCCCACCTCAAACTTCCATCTGCACCACGTGCTCTTAGACCAAGCTGTCGTCTCACATTCTAGTTCAGCAACACCGTGGAAGGAAATGCAGCAACCAGTGGTTGGCTGAGAGTCACCCTGAACTTGAACTGGTTCTTTTGCTGACAATGTGTGTGATTTATGCAGCTACATGCTTCTGAGCCTCAGCTTAATCTGCTGAACAGAAAAGCATAAGAGTACCTACCTTGTGGGTTGTTGTCAAAATTAAGAGATACTCCTCTAGAGCTTGGACTGATACTAATGCACAGAAAGGTCTGTAGTGATCATTACTGTACCAGACATTGTATACCCACAGCCCTGGGAGCTTGTTTTCTCACTACCTTTGTATGAATAACTGACCTAAGCTGTTCTAAATGTCTTTACTTTTTGAATAACTTATTAACTTACCTAGGATTCTTCAGGTCTCATGGACCAGATTGTGACTCTACTAGGTCAAGTCCATTGGGGACTATCAACGACACTTGACCACGTTATATTTAGACCATCTGAAATTAACTTATTGCTATTTACTCACCGGATAATTCTGTGAGAAGTTTTACATTATACGGAAGCACTGTAAAACCTTGATACATTCCTACCTATTTACCTAAATTAGATGGGAGTGAAATAAATCTCTCTTCCATCAACTTTCAGATATGACCAAGTAAATTAATACATTCAGAAAAAGAACCAATTCAAGATATCATTTCAACTGGCTTCTTAGAATTAAAAAAAAAAATCAGTAACCCTCATCATTCTTGTTAGGAATTAATTGTTACTGCCCAATAAATTGAGAGTCACAGAGGGCCACCTCTCAAAATAATGACCTTCTTCCTTGTCCCCATTCTGAACAGTTTCAGCAATAAAAGAGCAATAGATGGACAACCAATACATTATTTTTTATTCCTCCAGATTGGAGGACATGATTTAAGGCACTATTAGCTAATTGATCGACCTTCTACTGAGCCTCAAGATTAGACAGACTTAACCCACTCCCTCCTGGGAGTAAATGCACACACCACTAGTAGAGAGCAGGCCTCTCCATGGGCGTGAAAGCCAGCCCCAGGGTGCAGAACA
>NW_017732705.1:336225-337484 GCF_001890085.2 Hipposideros armiger | reverse complement strand
TTTTTTAAGTGAATTCAGATAGGACAACTGAGCATGCACTAGGGACTTAGGGTCTCACCTGAAGAGCTGTCTCCATTCTCACTGCCACCATGTCTCCTCTGGGCAGGGTTTCAGCTCCCCACTTCCTTGACTCCACCCACCAGCCCTCCCCCTCCAGATGCAGGGAAACAGGGCACAGAGAGAGTCAGGGAGGGTCGCTGTGCAGGGCCCTGGGCACGGAGAGGGTCAACACAAACCCTGCAAATATTTCCGCGCTCCAAGGAGTGCATCAATGAATAGCAATTAAAAGACACCATAACAAGGAAGAGAGAAGTCACAGAAAAAAGGAAAATGCTCCTTTTCTGCTTTTGCAGTAAGACACTGCGTGTTCATTTTGCTCTGGTACCCAGGACTTATGTAAACGTAGATGGTCCTGCTTAGAGTTGAGGAGTGGGCGTTCGCCTGGCTGCATCAGGTCCTGGGTTTGACAAGCTCACCGCCGTCTCCATTGTCCCCTACACACTGAGGTGGTGGGCGTGATCCCTTTTACCATTTTGGCCTGCCTCACTTTTTGATAGTTTGCTTGATCTTAGGAGGGTTCGTGTATAGTTCTGGCCTGCTGGGCATATTTTCTGGAAGAGCTGTAGTTTGAGGGGAAATAATAAATAGCAGTTGGAAGGCAGGCCTTGGTAGGGAATCCTGCAGAGAGAAAGCATGAAGTAAGGCTTTGAGTGGTGACTGCGAAAGCTGAGCAGACAGCCATGTACATACTCTTCTAAAATAGACCCGGGAAACTAAGGTGAATATAACGATGATATTCTTCCTTTACCCACCTGATTCCTCTCTGACTTACTGCTTCTGTGCTGCCTTACACTCTACGACCAAGCAATTCGACACTCTACGACCAAGCAATTCGACGTTTTTACACAGCAATTAACACACAATTTGCACATTCTGATGAACTTTTCAAGAACTAGCGGTTTTTCAAGTTACAGTTTGTGTTGATGTTTGCAGAAATGTTTGAGAGAGGAAATTAAAGGGGTTTGTTCACAAGAGGATGACGCGACTGGGGACACAGCTATAAATAAAGATTAATTGCAATTTTTACAAGCAGCCCAGTTGCCGAATAACAAAGAATTCTCTAAAGCGTTTTATCAGTTGGTTGATTTTGCCTGAAGCAAATCGCTAGTGAGGAAAGGTAATGAGGTTTCTTCACTTGTGAAACGCAGAAGTGGGAATGAAGTGAGTTCCATCTTGTCCACTAAATCAACAGAACCATT
>NW_017732705.1:330755-334585 GCF_001890085.2 Hipposideros armiger | reverse complement strand
AAAACCAATCAGAAAAGAAGGTAATTACATGATAGAGTCCTGAATTGAGAACAGTAAATTAAAAGGCATAAACAGCCCTTGCTTCTGTAGTACTTACGAGTGCTTTGAGACAGTACAAAAAATCTTGGCATGCCCCTGACCACATATCATGGGCGAATTCACCAATCATTTAAATTTTTGTGCTAAGATTATAGCTCCTAAGTACCGCTCTGCCCCCAAGAGACTAAAGACTCTCTTGATGAATGGCCAATTCCAGATCTGGGGTAGGACATTTGCAGATGAGCCGAGGAGAGCCTATGTTGAAAAGCAAGAAAAAGACGCCGTTGTGAAAAGGACAAAAGAGCCAACTCGAAAGGGCTAAGACTTGCCAATGATGTGATCATTTGAGCATCGAAAACAGCAATAAACACAAATAACTAAATCATGCTGAATTTATAAACCCCTGTAAGTTCGTGATGATTATCAAATAAATGAGAGAAAGACAAATGACAACCAAGCAAAGAAATCACTGGAAACTAGAGGAAGTCACCTGGACAACTACCACTCATTCTGTACCTTGCATGCTAAGGGTGTTTCAGGTTAACGAAATCGCTCCAGCTAAGAAGAGAAGTTATTTCCTGACAGATGAACTCAGGCTCAATTGTTGAAGACATGACAAAATTGGAAAATAACCATTTGCCACACCTAATTAGATAATTGATTCAAGCAATACTCATCAGTCAGTTGAAGCATTAAAAGGAAGGCTGCCAGGAAACTTGCACTGAAAGGATTGTGTCAGGACCGAAAACCACTAACAGTGGCACTGCAGACATGACCACTTGCCTGCTGATGGGATCCAGTGTGATGCCCACAGCGCTGCTCATGGAGTTTTCTCCCCTGAATGTGGGACTTGAATTCAGAGCGAATCTAGAGTTACAGGGAATGGGGACCAGGATGCTGGGGAATCAAGTAAAATGGCACCACCAGGAAACATGGAAAAAGAAATCAGAATATGAAACTTGCTACAGGACACAGGTTCTCCAACAGACCGAGAAAGTAAGTTAACGTCATAGAGAGGGCAGGAATGCTTTGCTTTAGCTCAAAGCACTCGAAGGCCATAACAACCAAATATAATGTGTGGACCTTGTTTCAGATCCTTATTTGAATCTACAATCAAGTGTTAAAAGACACTTGAAACAACCATGGAAGTTTGATTATAGACTGATTTAAGATGACACCAGAATGATTTTAATTTAGTTAGATACAATAACAACATTATAATGACATTTTAAGAATACATATTTTTAGAGATACATAGTGGATTATGTAAAGGTGAAAAGACATGACGTTTGGGATGTGTTTTTAAATACTTAATGTAAAATATTGGGTTGTCGGAAAAGTCATGATGCATTTTTGCAATGAAAAACAGAAAAATGTGTCATGACTTTTCCGACAACCCAATAGATGGATATAGACAGGTAGGTAGTTATCAATAGAGAAAAATGTGGCAAATGTTGATAATTGTTGAAATCAGGTGTCTTTAACCAATTAAAATTTTAATTGTCTTGCCTACTTTTGTGATATCTAAGTATTTTTTAGAATAAAATCAGTAAATGTTGAGTTGAATTAGGACTCACAGGATAGTCAAAGGTATGATTCCTTATAAGAATCACCCCTCAGCTCAGACCTGCATACCCTTCCTCTAGATTTCTTTTAAAAATATAAAATTGAGTTGAAAATGTAGCATTCCATGTCAAAAGTAGTTGGCACAATGAACCATATATAACCAGAGGGCTAAAGCTACTGACTGTCACTCAACTTCATGCGTGCTTTAGATGATTAAAGCAGAAAACCCCAAACTTCAAGACATCTGCCTGCAGCACATCATTTCTTCTATAGGATGGTGTGTTTCTCAGCCCCGGTAACTTTTAGGATGATGAGCTCTTTCTGCTATGAGATAACTTCTTCCCGAATTTTCCACAATAACCCTATGTATTAGTTTTCCATTTTTAGTTTTGCCCTAACAAGGTACCATAGGCTGGGTGGCTTAAGCAACTGAAATTGATGTCCTCACAGCTCTGGAGGCTGGAAGTCCAAGATCTAGGGGTGGCTGAATTGATTTGTTGTGAGGGTCTCTCTCTGGACTTGTAGGTGCTAGTTTTCTTCTGGTATATTCACAGGGGCCTCCTTCTGTGTCTGTCTGTGTCTTAGTCTCTTTTTCTTATAAAGACACCAGCCATTGGATCAGGGCCCACCCTAGTGACCTCATTTTCCCTGAATTAACCTCTTTAAAGGGCTGTATCTCCAAATCAGTCCCATCATGAGGCACTGGGCGGGGGGCCGTTAGGACTTCAACATAAGAATTTGGGGGAACACAGTTCAGCCCATAAACCCTGTTATGACCATAAATATAAATGAAGCAAGGCTTAAGAGAACTAACATTTCCAGAATGATAGTTGACACTAGCAAAAGGAAAAACGAGACAGAGGCAACAAAGAAAATTATTATCTAAGAACAGAAATGAATGGCCTTTGAACCTAGCCGTGGACCTTATTGTCCTGCATCTACGTAAAGGGTAATCAGCAGGATGGATTTGTAATCTCTGTTTCATATGAGAAAAGTCACTTAAAGCTGGGAAGATAATTCCTTTCCTATTTTACATTTAACTGCCAACTGATCATCAGCCCGTGATAGAAGTGTAACGGTGCATCTTTTATAACTNAAAAAAAATGAACTTAGCAAGTTTGCTCTGTGGCCATACAAATCAGAAACCAAGAGTGTCTTCATTTTGTCATCAGCCCCTTAAGCAAATAGTGCTGTGTGCAGCTTTTTCTGGCTCTCACAAGGGTTCAAGGATGGCTGCGCCCTGGGAAAGGCTTTAATAAAGTCACAAAATTGTATGTTGTCCTCAGTGCAAGTGTGCTCTGCTCCTGGGAGCAGCACAGATGGAAAAGAGCAGAATAAGCACTGCACATACTTCCAGATTTTAATCCCCAGTGAGTACATTGCCAAGGTGAGTTTGGAGTTCAATTTCTGTGGTCAGTCTCAGAAGGATATAGTTTCTCCTTTCTGCATTGTATACTCTTGTCTCCCTTAGCTGTCTTGTAATTCAATGATAAGTATTGCCTAAACTATTATTTATGCATATATATGTATTATATAAGTCATCTAATTTTGTAGCTCATAATTATTGTAATTTTGAGCATCATTAAGTGCTTATTAGATTCCAAGCACTGCAAGATACTGGGATTATGAGATGGGTACTAGTATTGCCCTGGACAACACCCGGACCGTGGAGACAGCATGCATTAAATAAGAAAGTACAAGCATGTAATGAAAAAGGGAAGAAGGTGGAATGATACTGAGAAACCAGAAAACTGGGGGAAAGGATCTTGTAGAGCAAAGCAGAGGTTTCAGTGGAAAACTATTAAGAAAAGCAGTATGAATAATTATATAAAAAGCCAGACTTGCTAAAAGACACTTTAATAAAACAGCTTCTCCTTGGCTTATAAGAGAAATGAGTATGTATTAAGTTTGAATAAAGCTATAATAATATAGAAGCATGATATAGATCCAAGACGTATACAAATATAAAAGATAGGTTACCGTTTCAAATTGTGTTTTAGTAAGTATAATGCAAGGTTCTAGTTTAAACTATTTCTATTTTTTTCAAGATCCATTTTAAGTTAATCCCACACATCCTTGTTGGGTGCCCACCATGTTTTATATACCGGGTTTGGCAATACAGAGAGTAATAAAGGAAACACACACACAGCTATACTGTAATGATAAGATGAATTGGGATGTTGGATGTTAAGACAAAAAAGATGAGATAGATCTCTGAGTGTTTG
>NW_017732705.1:322152-328755 GCF_001890085.2 Hipposideros armiger | reverse complement strand
AGTGTAGAGGGGTTATTGCAGCCTGTCCTGAAAGCTTTAAAGGAAGCAACCTGTGTGCCAGCTCCTCTTGTCCTCTCCTCACTGGCTGAAATGTGGACTCAGTCAAAGTGAACTGGTCCTGATGGTGAAGAGGAAGGCCATATTTAATGATGGTAGGAAAAAAAAAGAAAAGAAAAAACAAACCATGGAATCAGAGTTTCCATGTAGCCTCATACAGTACAACTACCCTATCTTGTGGCTTACCTACCAGCTTTAAGTAAAAACAGAATACACTTTTAGTCTGGTGTAAGCCAATGTTTATTGTTTTCTGAAAAGATCTCCAACCTTAAGAGCCTATAACCTACAAAATACATAAAGAATAATCTGTATGTGTCCTTGGAAGACAGAAAAGTGTGTGTGTGCGTGTGCAAAGATTTTCAAAACGCATACAACATCAGTGTCACACAATATGCATCTATACATGGAGAAACCTGTAGAGCCACTGAGGGAACCTGTAAGTTATACCTGTCAGACATTTGAAGAAAGTCTTCGAAAAACTGATCTTAAGATTGCCTGTGCTTACCTGTCAGTTGCCTTCAATTTTTCGAGACTCTTCAAAGCATGCTCTCTTTTATACTAGATATTGAGTTTCAGTATCTAAAACAGGTGTTCTTTATTAAAGACCTTAGTTTGATATATCATTTAAGTGATAGCAGTTCAGGTTTATACTAAAAATTTTGGAGGGTTTTAGTTCTGGCATAGATCCAAATTTCATTGGTCATTTATATGCTCCAAGCCGCCCCCCTCTGCCCAGTGTTAGCAGGCCCTTTCCATGTGTCTGTTCAATGCGTGGGACTCTTGCAAGGACTCTATAGCAATTTTTATTACAGAAGTATTTGCATTTAAAATATACATGTGCACTATATACATGTACATGCATGCAAATATGTGTATATATGCATATATATGTATGTATACGTAATATATATTATAGTATATATTTTATATATATTATATATATATATATTTCATGTGTAATTTCTCATATAGTTAAATAGTGGAGTTAGCATGGTGTTAAGTGATTTGTTATTGGTAAAACAAATATCTGTTGACTGATTTGCTGTCTTGACTATGAAAAGGAAACATATTTGTTTTACTTAAGAGGTCATTTACTTAAGAGGGCTAATTTGGGACTTCTATTTCATTTACGATAATTATGTGAATTTGGAAGTCACAAGGCAGAGAATATATATGATCTCTTCTAAGTACATTATTCTCTTTCTTCCAACTACTGTGTGCTTGATTATGAAAGGGAACCTGATACGTGAACTTGAGCATTTAATAGCTGCTCAGAGTTTGCAGGACAATTAAATTAGATAACCAGGAAACTTGCTAAGAAAACATTTATTACAGCAAACATATTGTAGTTCCCTTTCTTTCTTTAGTTCCAGTTTTCATCAACAACTAAGAAAAGTAAATTTTTAAAAACTTATTTCTCTGAAACAGTGCAAGCCAAAAAAGTGAGTCTATATGGGGACTAACTACCACTATTTACATAACTTTATATCACTGATGTGAATAATAATAGGTAACATGTAATGCATGCTTGTTACAAACCAGCTCTGGAATAGGCATCATTTCAGAATGATATTGCAGAGCCCCTATAAGTATCCTAATTTTACAAATGAGGAAATTGAAGCTTATAGACCCTGAAGGCTGTGCCCCAGATTTCATAGCTAATAACATTTTTGGCCTTTTGAATCTAGAATCCGTATCATTGACCACTACAGTGCACCGTTTTCTATCCTGCTTATCCACTCTGTCAGTTTGAAAATCTGCATTTTCCTGAAATATTGAAGTGAAGATGGTGAATGTCCCAAGTTACTGGATAATAGCAGAGTTTTCACTTTATTTTGCTGGGAGGCGCCAGCCAGCCTTTGTTGTTCTTTTCTCCCACCTCTGAACACAGGCNCAGTTAAGCTGCATGTAACCTTAGGAATTGACTGAAGGAGCACACACACCTACCTCATTTCTTAAAGTCAGAAAAGTGAGGAAGATTTTTAATATATTCATATTGGACTATTTTCTCAACTTTTCTCAGGTTATTTTGCCCTTCCCTGTCATCCTAATCATATGATTAATAGCAACCTGCAAAACAAAACATTTGAGACCGTTGAATGGAAAATTTTGAATAGATCAAAGGAGCATGGGAGAAGGAAGAATTTTGCATATCAATCACGGAAACATATTAAATGTATATTACAGTAACTAACATTGACTAAAGCTTAATAATGTGCTGTTCAATCAGGGTGTTATTTATATTAATTTAAACTTTGTAAAAATCTTGTGTGATAGCCTCCTGTTACCTATGGAGAAACTGGGCTTTGAAATCTGTCGGTTTAGTTCCAAATCCTATGATATTGGCCAAAACACTATATAAATCGCTCGTATGAAAGTTACAAGGATCCATAAATATGGCTTTTCTTTCAAAAAAAAATGCAGCCTTGGAAAAAATATGGTACTAGGAGACAGAAAACATAGGCAGCGTCTTTCTCCTGTTTCCTGTTTCGGCGGCCCAACGCCTTAGTCCCCCTGCATCCTCATTTACTGCTCCGGGAAGAGGGGTACAGGCTCAGCCTGCTCCCCTCTTCCTCTGAGACTCGTCACCTGAGTGGGAGCATGTGCTCTGGTCTGATCCAGCCTGGGCACTGAGCTCAAGGCTGAGGTTCGCCAGGGGCTGTGGAAGGCGATTTAAGGCTGGAGCATAGGTCCAGGAAACCACTTTTCCCAGCCGTTCTCTCGGTAACACAGCTGACTACTTGGATTTCCATACGGCTGTGTCCTCTATCTTCCCTGAGTAGATGTCATACTTTGGAAGTGCCCGAGGAGGAGGACAAGGATTTATTAGTCTTGTCAAATACCAACATAGCACCCAAGGATAAATGCTGTTTCAGAGCCATGGAACAAAACGTCACAATGTCGCAGGACTCACTTAAAGGGAGTCACCAATTCTGCCATGAAATTCAAGGCCAGTTTCCCTAGGGAAGGCTGATATTAGCTCGGTCTAGATGTAAGAGTAGTGATTTTCCGGGAAAAGCTGGGGGAGATGGAAATTTGGGGCTGATGAAACACACAGCATATATGAGCCAAGAGCCTGCCTATAGCTAAGCACGGGAGGGTTAGGTGCATTTTAACCAGACCGTGTGGTGTGTGGTGAAGAGGATAGAGAGCTAAAACTGGAGAGGCTGTGATGGTCAGAGGAGGAAGCTAAGGCATTTCCATTTGCTCCATACAGGTCTGTCCTGCAGCTAGCTGACAGACCCAGAGGGAGCGTTGTCTGGCAACCGTGTGATAAATGGCCCCGAGTTGGGAGAGATGAGAAGGCAGCCCCTTGTAGCAATCAGAGACAAAGATGCTGCAGGAGCAAAGTAAAGGGTTTTCAGAAAGAAGGAAGAGAGGCCATCAGGTATAAGAAGCGTGTCACGTACCTTCTTTAAGATTCAGTGGTGGCTCCACGTCCCATGACTGTGTGTATATATATATATATATNTCCATCAACAATTTTTTAACATTTCCTACTAGGCCCTAGGTGATCTGACCTGTTTAACTTTGCAAGAATTTAACTTCTGTTAACACCAACTCCTCGCTGAAGTTACATATCAATTCATTGTTATAAAACATATTTTATTTGGCAGCTCATGTGGTGGGCACTGTGTTACAGTGGTTTAAAAGAAACTTGTTGCTGTGAGAGAGCTGAGAGTTTAGCAAGTGCTTTGTAATAGAGTTACTGAATTTCTTTTAGTTCATGAAACACGTGGAGTGTTCATGTTTCTCTTCCCTTTGCTTTTCATCTTTGGGGCTTCACAAGTGTGGTTGCCTCTGCCTGGAACCCTCTCCCTCCATCCTGTCTTTGAATCTTTCAACCCCTTGTCCTCTAGACAAGAACTATTTAGCCAGCATAACTCAATATGGGTTTTTTATCTGCAGAAAAAAATACTCCATAGCCCACTTCTACAAACATGAACACTGTATTAGCACACTTATCTTGTGCTTCAATCGCAGCACATACTTGACCCTTGTTTAGTGCATATCAAACTGGAGATTACCACCCGCAGAAGAGAATATCTCTAAGGACTAGGACCTTGTTTAGTCTGTACCCTGCTTTATCCCCACTGTCTAGCAAAATACCCGGAACAGAGTGGCTGTTGGATAAGTATTTGCTGAACTAAATAGTTAATATATATTTGGTGTACTCTGTGAGGAACAAGGGAGGGGGGTACCATGAGGCCCATTTTCAAGAGATTAAACTCTGGTGGTTTCTTCTTTGGATGAGTCTAAAAGATAAACATTAGTGGCTATTTGATAGGCTTTTTGATGGTTATTTGATAAGTCAGACACCATCTGTGCTCTCATTATTGAGATGATTTCACTTCTTTAGAGCATCTTCTCCTTGAACATTTCTAGCAATGGCGAGATCATTATTTTTTGAAATTACCGCTTCTCTTGCAAAACAACCCTGATTGTCCTATAGAGTCCTTCTTAATAATGAGCAACCCCTTCATAACATTTATGTTTTTGTCCTGGATCTGCCATCAGAAGTTAACCGGAATTTGAGTCCTTTCTCTGAATGACAGATGGTCACGTATTTTAAGCCACTAAGGATACTCCTCCTCCTCTCTTGCCCAAATCCTTTATTCTTTTTTTTTTTTTCCCTAAAGATTTTTATTGAGGAATTGGGGGAAGGGGAACAGACAAGTTGCTGTCCTTTTGTTCTTCAGTCTAGTTGTGCAGGACGTTGCTTCACTGGCCCAAGTTGGCAGCATCATTGCGCTCTTGCTGGGCGAAGCAGATCAGTCGCCAGCTTCTGGACTGCCGCTCACGCTGACTGCTGGCTACACACGGTAGCCCATGGCAACCCACTGCAGCAGAAGCTGCAGCCTACACCGACACCGGCAACTCACGGCAGCGCAGCTCCAGGTCGAGCTGTTGTTCAGCATCTTAGCTGTGGAGGGCAGTGTCACTGGCCCTCATATGTGGGATGGGAACTGGGGCCCTCTGGCGTCCCAAGCCAGCTCTTAACCATCGCGCCACTCGGCCTGCCCCCAAATCCTTTATTCTTACGAAAAGGCACTTTTGGGTTTTTAAAGGAAAAGGCTTCCAGCTTTTCACCATCTTATTTCTTATCCTTTGAAGGCAGTCTAATTTTTTATTGTCGCATTTACATTGAATAAAGTATTACTTCTCATCAGGATGATAATTTCTGTTGATTGTCTTTTATTTGTTCATGCCTTTCAGCAGTTTATACTGATGTTTTATACCTTTTATATCTTCTGTACCTTTATACCAGTGGCTCATACTGAGGTTAAGGAAACCCAAAAGCTCTAGGTCATCTTAATTCAATGACAACCCAGACAAGAGTCTTAGATTTCTCCTTATTCTCTCAGAGTCTGTGTTGAAATCACTGCTGTGGTTGTGGAGACCATACTGGTATATTTGCTGCGCAGAAAAAAATGCCCTACAGGAAATTGCATTTTGTAGTGGCCAAGGCTGTGGTGAATTGCAGGGGATACCTACACAGCATCCCTTTGACTGCAGGGCATAGAAAAAAGACCAGGAAACAATATGGTGATATTGACACCTAGGGTGGAAAAGTAAGCCTGCTTGAAAAAAAAACGGGAGTCCTAACCCTGGGCTGGCAAAGTCTTCCCAAGAGCTGGGGTGGGTGTGGAAGGGGGAATGTCTTTCCTCAGAACAACCAGCCTTCCATTTAAGCTACTCTTGCTGCGCCCACTCTCAGATTCTGGAAACCCATATTGTTTCTTGCTGAAAGAATGTGGAACACAGTATTTTGACACCATTTTACAGCTGGTCTTGTACTTTTAAAATTTCCGTTAAGTATGTTTGAAGTTCAAAGGAAATCCCCAGGACTCCAATCGAGTTGTAGCGAGGCATCTGCAATCCATTGTATTTCAGACCTTCTAACTTCTGTCTGTTTCCCTCTTTTAACATTGAGACTATGGATGCAATAAATAATAGGTATTAGGTGTCTGGCAAAATGCAGTTTAGGACACTGCACATTTTCGCACAAATTGCAAAAAAAAAAATCAATCGCTTTTGCTGTCATAAAGCTTATTGAAAACTATCGTGCCATTAAAATTAATGCAATCACTTTTCCCTTTCTCTCTCTGTCACTTTGCCCTTTTGCCCAAGCCCCTCAGGGCACCTCCCCTGGGGGATGGTGAGTTCTTCCTGGTTCTTCCACTTGAACGAAATGCTGAAACTAACACTGTGGAATGTTGCTTTTCTAATTCATATTTCACCCAAAAAGATTTAATTGTCACGTAAGATGGCTGAATTTCCAATTGGATATTTCCCATACTCTTTGCGTCGCTTAAAAACCCAGAACTGTAGATGGAAATGGACTCTGTTTTTGAAATGTGCTTGAAAAAGGCACCAAACCTGAAATAATTTGTGGCAACATTTTGATATAAGACAAAACTTTTGGGGGTTTATTAGGCTTTAGCATAAGGCTTGGTAATTATCTACAGCATATTAATAAAGAATTATCTGAGTGTGTTATCCTAGGCAATACAGACTTAATTTAACATGAAGGTAGGGTACATT
>NW_017732705.1:316513-318257 GCF_001890085.2 Hipposideros armiger | reverse complement strand
AAAAAAAAAAAGTATATTTGAAAACATTTATAAATCCACAACCTAGAAAATAAATCACCAGGTGGGTAGCGAAAAAGAAAGAAGAAAGAAAGAAAGAAAGAGCAAACATAACTCTGGAGCAGATAGCAAGCCCCTAAACCAGTGCCCATTTCCTTTAGTAGCAGCGACTGTCTCCCAGAAGCCTGGAGCTTCAGTTTTTAGTGGTCCCTCCCATGGGACAAGATATAAAGCTGAGTGGCTGGGGAAGATGGGAAGTTGGGTGGTACGACACTACCTCCCATAAGCTCAGATCTAAAAACTTATGAAAACCAATGAAGAAATTCACAAAGAGTGAGGGTCATCAAAAGAACAACAGAGTGAGATTCTCAATGATTTCAGAAAATGAGGATGACCCAAAATTAAAAGGTCTGTCAAATATTAAGTATTGGCATGATATGGAGCCAAAGGGACTCTTCAAAGCCAGGAAGCAATAGGGTCATAACTTTGAAGTCGCACTCCTCAGCGCTGGGTTTTCTCAGCCGTGGCAGTATTGGCATTTTGAGCTGGACCATTCTGTGTCATGGGGATCTGCCCTGTGTATTGCAGGGTACTTAGCAGCATCTTTGGTCTCTAACCACTGAATGCCAATAGCATGCCTCCTTCCGTCTTCTAGTTGCAGCATCCAAATATCACTAGGCAATGCCAGATGTCTCCTGGAGGGAAAATTCAACTGCTGTTGAAAACATCTATCAGCAAATGTGCTCCTAGATATGTAAGGCAGAAAACCTAGGTATGTGAGGCAGAAAACCTAGGTATGTGAGGCAGAAAACCTAGATATGTGAGGCAGAGAGCTTAGGTATGTGAGGCAGAAAACCTAGGTATGTGAGGCAGAAAACCTAGATACATGAGGCAGAAAACCTAGATACATGAGGCAGAAAACCTAGATATATAGAAAACCTCACATATCTAGGAGTTTATGTTGGGAGGCATACGTGTGAATCAGAGTAGCGGTGTTTATACATCAGAAAAATAGATATAACCCTAGAAAACTTGTGAGTATATCATGATGCATTAATACAATTAAATATTGTGTAATTTCTGTATTGTGTAGCAGTAGAAAAAGGACAAACTATTATTAAATGTAATAACAGGTATGCAGCTCACACTCCCGATATTGAGAACATGAGAACATTGCAGAAGAATACTTGAGTTTGACTTCATTTTTTGTGAAGTCTGAAAAGATTCAAAACTAAAAAATGTAGATCTGGGAACACCTATTTGCCAGAACTATAATGAAAAGAAAGTAAAAGGCAAAATGTTCAAAATAATGACTCCTTCTTGGCGAGGGATGAACGGAGGGAAGGGCATCAGATAGAAGTGATATAATGAGCTTCGGAAATATTGGTCACATTTGATTTCTTTGGCTTGGTGTCGAGTCCATAAGTATCCATTTTAATATTACTCTTCACAGTGTATTTTTGTTATCATTTTACTTTTTACATACACTGCGCAGTTTAATGAGAGTAGATGACTAGATTTGCTGACAGTGCATTTGTCTTCTGAGAATTCCTTACTCTTTCTAGAAACATGTTCTCACCTTATTTATTGTAGAAATGTTTATTCTTGCCGCCATGACATCCATGTCTCTGTGATGGGGCTTGATAATTACGGCATTTTTTTCCCATGGAGACATGGATAGTCAGACATCACAGTCAATCATGATACTTAACATTAGTTTCCCAGAGCTGCCATAACAAAAGGCCAC
>NW_017732705.1:309397-314948 GCF_001890085.2 Hipposideros armiger | reverse complement strand
ACCAGGTGCCCCTTATGGTGAGGGAATCAAGAGAGAGAGATTCTAGGCTGTGATCCTGAGCGCTGGCTGCACGTAAGCATCACCAGGAGAGCACGTAAGCATCACCAGGAGAGTGCTTCAGACACTGAAGTCCACGTCCAAATACATCAGGATCTCTAGCGATCAGGCCCAGACATTAAGCTTTTTTTTTTTTTTTTAAGTCTCCAAGAAGTTAAAATGTCCAATTCTGAGAACAAGGTCTGTGGGAGAGAGCAGGTCCTGTAAATAGCAGTCTACCTGAATTCTTCCCAAGCTCTGGGCACCACAGCTCTTTTGTGAAGAAGCGGCAGCCTGTAGGGACTCCAGCCCTCACCATGCCTGACAAAACCAAACACAACAAAGCAAGGAAGATGTCAGGGCTTTGCACAAACATATTAGCATGAAGGTCGAGATGCAGGGGAATCTGTCAACCGGGAGGGTCCTGTACCGCTTTGGACCTAATGAAAGCAGTTGTGAAATTACCTGTGTGACACATCAAATCCCGAGTCACCGGGTGGCAGCCAGTGAAGCAGGCTCAGCTGCACGGAGACGTGAGCGGCATGTTGCAGAAATAGGCAGATGAGAGGCATCTGCGCCAAAGGAACCCGCTGCTCTTGTCCAGTATGGGTTCCCACAGTTTTTAAAAGTACCCCATTAGAACACCCCAATTTCATTTCCTCACCTTCTGCCTGCTACAGAATAGTTTTCTCTCTTCTTTTATCTCTTCCCTCTAAAACTCTCTAATGTGAATAAAGTATCGAATGGGTCAATGTAAATGAGTTACTAGCCAATGTGGTTTTTTTTTTTTTTTAATTGGCAGCAAATGGAAAAGGGCAGGGAAAAAGAATGGGTAGAAGTACCCTATTCCTCCGTTTGAAGCTTGCTCACATGACCTTTTATATTCAAGCAAGTTCTTTTTACCTGAACTGCAAAATGAAAACCTCATCTCGTTTGACCCACTCACTGTCAACCACAGTCAGAAAGTCACCCCAAACTTCAACCTTAGGGACTTTGAAAAATATGGTTCCTTCAACTATCTGAAAAAGGGAGCTTTTGAAAAATGTGTGTGGTTTTGCTACATTACTTTTAGTGGAAAACAAAATATTATATCTCGTCAATATCTACGATTCCTTTTAAAGTTCAGCTTTTCTCCACAGTCTATTGAGTTTGCTTCTACTTATTATTTTTTTTTCTTTAAGTTTGTTTGGTTATATTTATGAATCAAAGGAGAAAAACAAAAAAAGACAGGAAGAAAATTATGAGAGCAAGTCTAATAAGAAAAAGTCTTCTTAGCACAAATATTACTCAAATTATGCAGTAACCAGAGGATCTATTTAAAATTTAAATGTTGCATCATTTTATGTACGCTAAAACCTTTAAGGTCAGTACTTAAAAAGAATGTTGATTTATTTATTTATTCTTTTTTCATGTCAGACGTTCACTATACATCCTTTGTATTTCTCAGACAAGCTAGTTTATTTGCGTAGATAGCATACCACTGATTTCTTTATGTGCCCCCTCAACAATTAATTACTAATTGAACTTGTAGTATGTGCCAGATATTGTGTTGGCACCGAGAAGTCAATGGCAAAACAAGATGAAAAAAATAACAATAAAAGTATATTGGTGTTCTTAAGGAGTTACAACTGAGAGAGAAAGAGAGAGAGATCAAATAAGTTATAAAATCAAAAACCTTGCTAGGTGAGGTGCTTTATGCTACTGGGGCATGACTTAGGGGTATTGAAAAGCTGCCACTTTGGGAAAGGGAAATTGGGGAAAGGCCTGAAGGTTAAATCCTGTGGGGGAGAGGAAGTGGCAGGGATAAGAATGTGGAAAATCGAGCTGGAGAAATTAAAAATTCTAGGGAGAGAAAGCAAACTGCAGATAGAGTGAGAGAGAAGGGAAATGAAGCAAGGAAACAAGCTGACTTTGAGGCTGTGTATGGAACGCCTGAAGTGTCTGGAGCACAGCAAAAGGCGGTGATTGGGTTGCCATGACCACACTAGGCTTTTGAAAGTTCACTTGGAGTGTATTTTGAAAAACTAGTCAGAGTGAAACAAGACTAAATGTTCTGAGACAAGTTGAGAGGCTCCTGTAACAATCCAAGTGACATAAGTTATCAGTTTCATGTTAATATTTTATTAACTAATTTACATAATTTGGAACCATCACACTTTGGAAATATAAACTCTTTAGCTAGGGAATGATGCTATCTTACTGACCATTAAGTAAAATGGAGTCCTTATTCAACTTGTATTAAAATGATATCTTTACGCTCATGTTCATTAAAATAGCAAAGGAAAAAATTGCAAGATGATAGGGATAAAAATAGACATAGAGGCTGAAAGAACAAAAGTTGACAGTCCTCTGTATGACAGAACGTGACATGAATTTTTACTTCCTCATTTCACTGCCTAACTAAACCCTGACTTCTGTAGGAGGCCGTGCAATCATCATTTTAATAAGTCTCTAACTAAATTTAAATTTCTCTTGTATAATAAATGTTTAGCTTGAGAATTTGAGATCCGACTGGCACTTTATGATGCATTACATGGAAATGTAGGAACTGTTGTTCTTAAGGAAAAAAAAAAAAACAGAGCAAGAAGGAAAGGAGGTGTGGGGTGGTGTATTAGTCAGAAACAACCAACGGGCTTTATTTATTTGTTTATTTATGATAAGCTCACACAGTTATTGAGAGCGGCAAGTTCAAAATCCGCCATGTCAATGGCTCTGTTTGAGTCTGAGCTGGATGCTGCTATACAGCCAGAACTGGTGTCACAAAGGCCACCAGGCAGGAGAACTCTGTCTTTCTCAGGGAAGGGTCAACCTATTGAGGCTTTCAACTGATTGGATGGGGCCCAGTTATGTTGTGGAGAGTGACCTGCTTTTTACTTAGCTCACCTCATCTAAAATATCCTCATAGAAACATCCAGAATGATGCCTGACCAAATATCTGGGCAGACCAAGTTGGCACGTAAAATTAGCCATTATAAATGGGTGACGGAGAATTCAACAACAACAAAAAAGAACACACATACGTTTAAAAATGGAAATTGAGGATGTTATTTTTATTGATCAGCTAATTGCCAGGACTCTGCTACTATATTTGATTTAGAAAGTCAATGATCTTTCAGAACAAGTAAAAGAAAGCATAGGTCATTTATGTTTACCTTTATTGCTACTTTCTCCAGCGTTTTTCATTTCCTCATGTGCGTACAATGATCTGCCCTGGTGTATTCCTTCTGCCTTTAGAATTTCTCCGGGTAGACAGTGACAGGCAGGAGGGTATGCTTGCTGCTCATCTGACATCTTGCTCCGAAATCCTGTTCTAGTTCATGCCAAGCCCTCCCTCAACGGCAGAAGGAGGCGTGGTTTACACTTCAATAAAGAAATCCTTAGGCTCCGATGCAAATCTCTACTCCTGGCTGAGAAACAGATGAGGTTCTTCAATCCCCTGAAGGAATGAAGAGGGGGATTCCGCCATTTGTTGT
This sequence comes from Hipposideros armiger, assembly GCF_001890085.2. Lineage (NCBI taxonomy): Eukaryota > Metazoa > Chordata > Mammalia > Chiroptera > Hipposideridae > Hipposideros > Hipposideros armiger. The sequence goes on along the minus strand of NW_017732705.1, from coordinate 311,439 downwards.
TTTTGAGTAGAAAAAAATAATAATAATGATAAGGAAAAGGGAAGTATGTGAAGGAGAATTATGTGTGCACCATTTTTTCTCTAAATTTATTTACTAATGGCAGTGGTTATACTGGTGATTATAACATCATGAAATAAAGTGTTCTATTTATAATTGCATAAATTACTGAATGACTCGGTTAATATATTTCACCTACTATTTATTTCTTGTTTTGAAATGATAATTATTGTCACGATTCTCTTTACAGTGGCAAAAGCTACCAAAAAAACTATCCTCTTTCTATCCAAATAGCAAATTCAAGACAGATTTACATATTTTCACCACTCAGTGGAGTGAGTGGTAACTGGGTGTTCAACCCTCATTTTTCTTGCTTTACAGCAATTTGAAGTGACCCACATTTCTGGCCGAGTCAAGTTGCCTGGGTTTCCTCTCCAGTTTTTCCTGAACACGTTGTCGATTGAAGTAAAAGAAAGGAAAGAAGAAATGAGAAAATAAGAGAGATTAGCAATGCTCATGAGGCATAGACATGGCAGTTTTATTCTATGTAACAAATGCTTCTCTGAACATAAAAGAATTAATGAATCATCTCAGTTTTGTTTATATGTATACTTTCTTATTTAGACCTTATTTTTTGGAAAGATGTTTTCCCTGGACATAGAATTATGAACTGACATTTATTTTCAACACTTTAAAGATGCCTCAATTTTTGTCAGGCATCTGTGTTTTTCAGATAAGGACTTGGCTGTAATTTTTATCTGTTTCTTCTTATGGAACGTGTCTTTTTTCCCTTGCTCTCAAGATTTTCTTATTTACCCTTTTTTATTTTTTAATTGAATATGTTGTGTATGAAAAAGTAGTTTTCATTATCTCTTTGACTATTTCTTCTGCTTGATCTGTTTCCTCTTATTCCTCATGCTAGATAACTGATTTTCCACATTCTTGAATGCTCCATTCTTTTTTTCTCCTCCAAGCTTTTGTGTATTTTTTGGTGTGTTTTTAAATTTGAGTACTTCGCATTGCCCTATCTTGACTGGTTATTTTCTCAACTATGACAGGTCTACTGATGAGCTTGCAAAGAAGTGTTCTAGCACCTGTCCACCTGGGAAAGGATGTTCTAGGCAGTGTAAGATCAATTGCAAATGTCTTTAGGTATCATGCCTACTGTTCCCACAAAATAGTGCAGAGCTGCAGAAGAGAGAATGGACATGAGTGGGAACAGGGTAATTGGATGGAAGGGATGAGGTCAGAAAGGTCATTGGAGGTGAGAACAGTGAGGATATTGTATGCAATAGTAAAGACTTCCTGTTTCACTCTGAGCAAAATGGGGGGCTGTTGGAGAGTGCAATGTGGAGGAGTGTCAGAATCCGTCCTCCATAGCAATAGGGTTGCCAGGGCTGCTCTGTGAAGAACAGAGTACAGCCATGCCTCATTGTACTGGACTTCATTTTACTGCACTTCACACATGTTTTTTTTTTTTTTCACAAATTGAAAGCAAGACCCTCCACCAGCGAAAAGAGCTTAACTTGCTTTATTGAGATGCTTGACCGTGATGGTTTGGAATGGAACCAGTAATGTCTTTGAGGTATATTTGTAAATGAGGTCAAAGGCAGAAACAGGTAGCCCAGTTAGGAGGTGATTATAATGATCCAAGCAAGAGATGATAGTTGTTTGAGAGGTGAGATGGCTTTTTGGAGGTGACAGCTCGGCGCAGTTACAGTCCGCAGTTCTTCGCTGGGCCACTCGGCTAGGTGCGACTGTGAAGGGATTTTTACAGATATAATTAAAGTCCCTAATCAGTTGACTGAAAGGAAGGGAGGTTATCCTGGATAACCTGGATGGGCCTGACTTAATCAGCTGGAAACCGGTAAAAGTAGGGCTGAATTTTCCTTGTAGGCGTAGACAAATTTCTGCTTGTGGACCCCAGCTCTGGTCATGTGCGTGATTTCCAGCCTGCTTCCATCTTTATTTCCAGGCTGCCTGCGCTACAGGTGTTAGACTTGCTGAGCCAGTCTCCATGATCACAGATCCGCTTCCTTGAGCAT
>NW_017732705.1:290701-309392 GCF_001890085.2 Hipposideros armiger | reverse complement strand
GTTGAACACGCTTATCTCCCACGAGGTATTGTTACTAGGGTTTCATACAGACAGTGGTCTGTCTGATATAGGGGTTGAGGTTGCCCTATTTTTCCCACATAACCACACACACATCTGTCCTTGTTCTGGTTCTGCTTCTCTGGCTTAATCCTGACTTTTACAGGCGGTGAATAGTGGTAAGATTGTGGATATAAATCTATAACTGGATATCTGTATCTACACCGTATAGCTATATATCCACATACCAAAGAAATGCATATGTTTAATTTAAATGTTCTATAATATGTCATAAAAATTGACTAGACCATAAATATAGATCTGTGCCATCATTCTGATGGCTGTGCTTCCTTTTGCTATATGGAAACCATTATTATTTAATTGATTTGGCCTCTTTCCTCTTTCAATATGATAAATAATGTTGATGGAGCTCTGTGTGTGTTTGTCAGGCTTAAACATAATTTTTTCAAATAATTGCACTAATATCCCATTGCAAAGAACTTAAAAATAGTTTTAGAGATAAAAACTTTTGTGGTTAATTGTAACATAACCTTCTAATATGTTTATTTGGTATAATTGTGTCTTTAAAGGTCCAGTGTTCTTCAAGTATATGTTGTCGATTATGTTAAATGTATTTAATTGCATTTTAAGTACGAATGCTCACTTAGATGCAGATTACAAAATGGCACCATAGGTGTAAAATCATTCCTGGAAAGGCTCTGAACAATATGTAGAAAAATAATGAATTGTACTCCCCAAAGATCTTCCTGAGTTTAATCAAGAGTCCATTCCTTTTTAAAGAAAATAAATGAACCCATTTTTTTCTGTTCGTTCAGTATTTATGCAGTAATCCCCACATGACTCAGTGGCTCGTATCACAGCTGAATGTGCAAAGCGCTCTGCAAATGAAAATATTGCACGCTGAAAATTGGCTCGCTGGCAGGCTTTTGAAAATATAAACAGATGGCACTAGCAGTGTGAACTCCACACCTCAGCCTTAACTTACGGATATTTCAGTGGGCTGGGTCATTTTATAAATTCAGGGGCATTTATCATTTGATAGAGCCATCTTCTACATATGAAAGATTTCTGCAAGTTGACATTTCAGCAAAGGACAGACAATACAGGAGGATGGGAGAAATGCGGGGGGGGGGGGCTCTTGCTTGTTCTCACAGCTGTGAGGGCTGTTAGTAATGGAGCACACTCCAGGAATATGTTTTGTTTTTGACAAGCAATCTCTGTCAAGCATCTCAGTGTTTGGTAATTTTGTGAAAAGAATGTCAGGTGCAATTGAGGGAAGAATCACTCGTTTAGTGGATGGTTAAAACAACGCATTACATTTCATTTCTGAGTGCGTGTGGTTTCATCAAACTAAAGAGCCTCTTGTCTTCCCACCTTGAAACAATGTTTTCTCTACTTTGGGGGTGGGGAGAAGAAAAAATGGTCGTGTGTTAACCTGGCCATGTTCCTTGCCCAGGTCTATGTGCAATTACAAATACAGCAGAAATGCCTTATACCCTCAGTTGCTATTGCTCATGTCAAAACTTACATTCACACCTCCCTGCATTCTGCCATATGTAGGATGTTAGTCTTCTAGTTGTTGAATGTATGCAAACTCTATTTTTAAAAGTCTCCTACTATGAACTGCATTTTTTTCCCTGCTAAGAAGCATTGATGTCACTTTTATCCTGATTCTAAAACAAACAACTAAATGTACAATACGAGGCATTGCCACCTTGCCACTTACTAGCTATGTCGCTCAGATTACTTAGGGCAAGTTACGTGCACGCACACATGTGTGCACGTTTGTGCAGACCTATGGCTTCTCATGCAATGGACATAATCATAGGACCTCTCCAACCGGGTTATTATGGGAATTCAGTGAGTTAATGGGAAGCACTTGGAATATCGCCTGGCACGGAGCAAGAGAAGCGTAAATGTACGCTTCAGGCATTCTCTGCCATTTGGAGTACGATATGCAGTATTTAATCAAAAGATGGCACTGCAAGCTCTCATTATCAAAGCTGATTTGATAAATCAATAGTAGCTGATACTGTAAAAAGGATCCCTGAAGCCTAGATTCTGCAAGCTTAAAATGCAGTTACTATAAAAGATAATTGTTTTAAAAGAAACTCGTTTCAATAGCAGGTTCTAGTACCGGCCCTTTCGTTAGATGGATACATGACCTCGGGCAAGCCACTTAGATTTATAAAATCGCGGACATTTGAAACTAGCATGGAAGGTCATAAATTTGAGCTAATTATAATGAGGGAAATTGAAGTCGGAAATCACATAGCTAATTGGTGGTAACATGTGAACTCTCTGTGTAGTGTTATTTTCTGTTAATGCATGAATACACTCAACAAATATTTATTAGCGACTACTCTAAGCCAGTCCATCAATGTCAGTACCCATAAAATGAGATTGATAGGCCCATGATGTCATAGACTTTTAAACTCACATCTCTTTCTCTGTGAAACAAAATTAAGAATCATGCTAATCACCTATTCCTTAAGTTTTTCAGAAATGTGAATTAAACTTTGAGACTATTTACTTCAGGGATTTAGAATTCAGACACTCTCTATCTTACCAGGGTTTGGGGAAATAGTGTAATTTCTCTGAGGTTCAGTGTTTTTCTCTGGAGAGTGAGGGTCATATTATACATAGCAGGGATGCCGTGCATAAAAGAGCCAGTGTGACTTTGGCGTTACAGTTTCCATCTTCTCAGGCACTTGGAAGCCAGTGGGTGCATAGAAACATTAGCACCACATTTCATCACATGCTCCCACATTGCTCCCGACTTAGGTAGAATTTATGAGGGAGCCGTTTTTTAGGAATCACAAGTTTCTTCCTATAAACTGCATTGCGCTATCGCTATGACTTCTCCTTCTTTACAATCACAAAATGTTAGGGCTACTATGCCGTGTCCAGCCACTCAGTGTTTGCTTGAAGGAACTGAGAGACAGAAGGGTTAACAGCTAGTTAGATGCAGAGTGGGAGGTACATTCTAACTCTTCTGACCTCTAATTGGCTTCTGATTTTGAGTGAATGAGTAAAGGACTTTTACTGATCCTATCTCCACCTACCTGTTAGATGTTGCAACACAGATCGTCTTGAAACAAACATCTGCACTCTTACATTTTTGAGGTTACGTGGTGCCCTCAGATTTAATATTGTTGTGTCTTTCTTGAGAATGGATACTTTTGTCATTAGGGAATGTCCACATTAACCTCCAGCAACAGCTCTACTTAAAATTGACTTTGTAGGATATTAGTGTAACCATGGAAACTTTTTGTTGAGCTTCCCAATGGTATAAATTCATCCTATTACCTTTAATCTTTCCATTTCCTTATGTTTTAAGGGATTCTTGGAAGCAACATATGGTGAGGTTTTAACAGAAATCTATTGTCACAATCTCAGATTTTGAATTTAAGAAGTCGGTCTAATTATAGTAATGGGATTACTGATAAATTGGATTCATAACTGCCATCATAGTTTGCTTTCTATTCGACAAACCTCATGTTTTAAGCCTCCCTTTTCTTGCCTTCTTTTGGAGTTTTCAACACTTTTAATATTCTGTTTTTCTCTTTATTAACTTACTTTTTATACCTTTTACATACAATTACTATTATGCATTGTTATGTGAGTTTACCCTCAAGGTCACCATATACATACTACGTTTATTGCGGTTTAGTATAAATTATTTTTGCACAAATTTCCTGACAGTGTTAGGACCTGAGAGCACTTCTGTCCTATTTAACTACCCCGCTCTTTGTGTTGTTATTGTTATGAATTTTAGTTCTTATTTTATCTTATCTCCCACGAGGTATTGTTACTAGGGTTTCATACAGACAGTGGTCTGTCTGATATAGGGGTTGAGGTTGCCCTATTTTTCCCACATAAAAATATCACGATCCATTTGATGTAGTCTTTTTTTCTAACTTCTTAAGGTAAAAGCTTGCATCATTGATTTTTATACCTTTCTCTCTCTCTTTTTTTCTATTCTTTAAACTTTAGCTACAACTCCCAAATGTGTTTATGTTGTATTTTAATTACCATTCTTTGAAATATACTGAGACATGCATCATAGCCTGGCATATAATCCATCTCCGTGAACATTCCCTGTGCAACAGAGAAAAGAAAAGTGTGTTCTTCGCTTGTTGGATGTAGTTTTCTATAAATGTCAACTAGGTCAAGTTAGTTGACTGCTTTTCAAATGTATTCTGTGGTTCCTGTTGTTTTTTCCTTGACTTGTTCTGTCACCACTGAAAAGGGTGCTGTAATCTTCAGCCTTGTTTATTGATATTTGTATTTCTCCTCTGAATTCTGTCAAACTTTGCTGAATGCATTTAAAACTCAGTTTGGGCATTTATGAACATTTAGAAGTGTATCTTCTTGATACATTGATGCTTTTGGTATTATCGAATGTCCCTCTTGATTTCTTTACTTTGAAGTCTACCTTAACATAGCTGTTTTAGCTTTTTTGTTCTTGGTTTGCATCCTTTATCTGTTGAGGTTGTTCTTTCTGTACTTGGTAATGTCTTTACAATTTTTGATATGAGCAACATAGAGTCGAATCATTTCAAGATCCAACTATCTAAGGTAGACTGATAGACACGTATTTCCTTTGGGTTTGGGGGAGGCGTTCTCCTAAAGATTGGCTAGCGCCTATGGCAGGGCTAATAGACAAGCAGCCCCATTGCCATTTTGCAGACAGAGGCAGGAGGGACAGTCTTAGCTCAAGTTGTCTATGTGTTGACAAGTAGCATTTACCCTCATACAAACCCACCGCGGCCGTTGCTGAGGACTGCCAGCCACCTGAATGACTCATGTGTAAGTATTGAGAATTTTTCTTAGAGCTCCTGTCACTAACTTGAGCAGGACCCATGACGAAGGGGTACCTGATTGTCACCCAAGAACTTGGATATACTTCCATTATAAGTTAAACCAAATGAACAGGAATATGGTGGCACAGTGGGGCTCTCCATTGCCATATCGCCAATGCTAGTGTGAAGATTCAAGTCGAATACAATCACTACTACATTTTTTGAAATTCTGCATAAACTATAACATTCTGTCAATATTAATGACATATGAAGTGCCCTGCCAAAATTATTGAAGGTATGTTATGTGTAAACATATTAAGTAAGCTCCACAAACTTGTCTTTTTTCATTAAGTTTACTTTCATTGTTTCCCTGTGGATAAACTTAAAAATAATTTTGCTTCTTAATTAAGATGCTGTGCATGAAGAAGCTGAATAATTTAAGACAATTGTTCTTTTAAATAATTGCTAATTACACCCTCCTGGCATAGTCACTGCACTATTACTACACTTAGGAAAAATAGGCTGTACTGTTTGGACTCGAAAATATTTCTGACTTTTTAATGAACACACCACTTAGTTATATTTTCCAGAGTTTTTCAGTGAACCACAATGGATTAAAAAATGTCATGCAAGAGTTGTAGATAATTAAACTGACTGAATCTAAAAAGCTTCATATGGGACTCAAAATTATGGATTTTGTTGAGCTAGGAATGTGTTTTACTAAATGACTTTAGATTTGTTAATTTTAAGTATAAGGCAAAGGGAATCAAGGAGATGTCTTGTTCTCACCTCATTTTGTTCCATTTGCATGTGCTATTTTATCTTCCAATATCCCGTTTGTTTTTCATTTTGGCCCTTGAATAAATTAAGGATTATTTAAAATAAATAAATGTCAACTTTGAAATTATGTCAATTATATTCATTACAATACACCTGATGGACAATTGGTGTAAATCAGTCATAAAAGAACTCATAGATCGGGTTTCCAGTTAAATATTGATAGAAGTAAATTTTAGATAGATATGGTTTTCAGGTAAGAAAGGTAAGAATTGTTATCACTTTTTTTTTTAAGATTTTTATTGGGGAATTGGGGGGATGGGAACAGTGCTGGGGAATTGGGGGAAGAGGAACAGACAAGTTGCTGTCCTTACACAGTAGCCCATGGCAACCCACTGCCAAAGGGGCTGCAGCCTACGCTGTCGCAGGTGACTCTCGACAGCCCAGCTGCAGGTTGAGCTGTTGTTCAGCATCTTAGCTGTAGAGGGCAGTGTCACTGGCCCTCACATGTGGGATCCGAACCGGGGCCTCTGGCTTCCCAAGCCAGCTCTTAACCATCGCGCCACTCGGCCGGCCCTGTTATCACTTTTGAAACAAGGATTCCACTTGCTTCTCTACAAAGCTCACCTTTCTCCATAGCAGCATGGTCTTCTAAGTACCTCTGCTATAATTATACTAATGTCCTCCGATATCTAAAAAATTGATTATTTTTCTCTTTGCATGGATCATTAAGTTTTTCTGTCCCAGCAGAGATCCCTGTAGTCAAGTTCCTGTGGGACATCTGCTTATTTCCTGTTTCAATCGTGTGCGTTTTACATTTACGTTGAAGATTTGAATAATGGCGCATCCTCCAAGTGGCTGTAGGTTTGATTGTGACAAGCCTCTCAGGAGAATTCTCTGAGCTTTTACATCTGGTGGAAAACTCCGATGAGAACATCTCTAATGAGGAATTCCTGGAACAAGAAATTACAAATTATCTATTTTTCAGGAGACATGCCAAACTAGTGAATGTCTTTTTTTACATAAAAAGTCAAATTCTTGAATAGAGAAGTGTGTATTTCCTAACCAATTCTATCTAAGTCAGTTGATCAAATATTTCAGTTATATTAGCTATTTTTGTCTCTAAAATATCTTGACATCAAAATTGTTTCACAACATTACAGTATTACTAAACATGATCATATATGCTTTAGTTTAAAGCATGCTATAACATAATAATTAAAATATCTTCTACACTAAAACATGTCAGCAAACTTATAAAGCTTTGTCTATTTCAAGAACATAAAATTCTTAAAATTTATGAAATTTTTTCAAAATGTTGCTTAAAGGGAAAAACCCTTTTATATTATAGTTGCATAAAACCATACTTTACCTATTGTGTTTGGCAAGAAATTAACACTTTAAATTTGTGGAAAGGAAGAAATAGACAATGGTAAGCATGCATAATGCAGTCCTAATTAAAACATTTATGAATAATTATATGCTATTGCACATAAATTACACACTTCCATTAAAAAATAAATGATTTTTCTTCTCAGATTGCACTGCATTTCAATTTGGGCTATTGAAATATTCTGAGTCTGAATTTCTTACTGTGGGAAGTTGCTAAGAAATAATAATGAAGTTCAACATCTTCAGCCATTTTTCATTTGTACATGATTATTCTCAGAAATTAGGAGCAAGAAAGAAATGCCCCACATGTGTCGTAATAGACTAGGAAAGGCGTCAGTCAACATCACAAAACGTCAGTGGTTGAACACGACAGAGCCGTACTCTCTCTCTCAGACAAGGTCCTGCATGGGTCAGCTGGACCCATGCTCAGGCTGACCAGGCTCCGTATTACAACACCATAGGGTACTGTGTGCCCTCCTTTGTCACAGCTGCAGAAAAAGGGCCCCTGGAGAACAGCCCTTGGAAAATGTGCTACCTCGGGCAAGAATGGACAAGTCGCACTTTTGCTTGTATGTCACTGATCAGTGCCAGTGACATGGGCCCGCTTCACTGAAAAGGAGCCAGGAAGTAAGTGTTAAGTCCATATGTAGAGCGGGGGCAGGGATACCATATTTGGCAAACGTCACTGATCCAGCGCCATGGGTATCTGCCATTACAACGCCATGGCCGTTACTATATATGACTGAAAACCCAAGCCCCCCTGGGAAAGTCATACATTATAAAATAGTCACCGAAAACTTGGGAGCAAATACATTTGTTTCTATAGAAGATCTGAGTCTTGTTTCAGATTTAAAAAAATAATAATGAAATAAAGAAACTGAAAAATTAGGAACATAGCAAAAATAATCATCTTATTTCTAAAAAAGACACTCCAGTTTGTTTTAGCTTCTCACGTGGGTGGCAGCTGCTGAGGAAACACACTTTCCGTGCTTTCTTGCACTACTGATACCAATACTATTGGGTTGTCGGAAAAGTCATGACACGTTGTTTTCTGTTTTTCATTGCAAAAATGCGTCATAAGTTTTCCGACAACCCAATAGTTGCTGCAGACCAGTGATTCAGCTACCGCCTGAGAAAGTGGAAAGCAGGGAAGAGACAGAAGGGACGTGGGTTACGGTCGCCTGCGTGGAACAGGCGGGATGTTGAGGTAATCCTGTCTGGGCGGGGACATGAAGCCCCATGTATGGGGAACTCAGAAATTAAGATCAGCTGTTGGCACCAACACAGGCGAGGTGGAGTGAAGGCAGACTGGTCATTGAGAGCCCGTCCCTGAGGAGCTGTGCTGGGGAGGCAGTGGGGCTGAGCAGAATTCAGGAGTTCCTGATCTTTTTATTATTTTATTTTATTTTATTTTTTCATTTAGGGTATTGGGGGTGACATCGGTTAGTCAAGTTACACAGGTTTCAAGTGTACCATTCTGTAATACATCATCTATATATCCCGTTGTGTGCTCACCACCCAGAGTCAGTTCTCCTTCCGTCACCATATATTTGAGCCCCTTGACCCTCTCCTACCACCCCCCTCCCCGCTTATCCTCTGGAAACCACTGAACTATTGTCTGTGTCTATGTGTTTTAGCTTGTTCGTCTTGTCCGTTTCTTGCAACAAAAAGCCTTCCTGTTTTAGGTGACTTTGAGGAGGTAGAAAAAGCACGGACCTGAGAGGTCCCTCTTCCTCTGAAAGGAAGTATGTGCTTGGGTGTAAAAATTTCAGCCAGAATTTCTAGGGGAGACATCAAACTGAAGCAGTCAAACAGCACTTCACAGAAGCTGAAGATGAGCTCTGAGTTCCGGGATGGGATGATTGGGAGAATGATAACGGCACCAGCGTTGGGAAAAGAAATTCTAGAAGGGAGCTGTTTCACTCCCTTGTGGGAAAGAAACACAGTGCGTGTCCTGGGCAAATACTTTTATTTCCACGGGATTTATTGTTTGACTGCTCCTGCTGCTTCTACCTCTAGTTTGTAAATGTTCAGGGAACACTTGGTTCTTCTAAAACTTCTCTCCGTGCGAGACTGTCGAAGGGCCTTTTTATGATCATCTCCACTTGCACTCAGCTCAAGAAAATCCATTTTGCTAATGAAATATGTAAACCACCCTAGTGAATTCTTCTACCCCAAATAAAGAAATTGAGCTTAAAGCACACTAAATGTATCAGTGGAAAAGATGGAAATCATTGAAGAATTTTTGTTCAGATTGTTTTTCAGAGATATTTCCAATACATAAAGTCACTCTTCTAATTTCTCCCCAGAAACTTTCCTCATCCATTGATTCATTTATTCATGGAGAACGCATTTATAGAAGGCATCTTATGTACAGGGCACCAGGCTAGGCGCTCATCTCAGTCTTATTAACATCTGGGTTGCAATGCAGTTTCCAATTATGTGACAAAATGATCGCTACCACGGCACAGAACAGAGCTAGAAGATTAATCTGCCCTTCACCAAACCCACCGCTGTATTCTCATATTTGCTATATTATTGTAATGGCCATTCAGTGCAGACTGCATTACAAGATCATGAATCCAGCATCGCAATAGAGTAAATTGAACAACCCGCTAAAAATAATACTGTAGAAGGGGAAAAAAAGAGCTAAATAAAGTAATACGGTCTGTCTAATGCACAGACTTTCTAGATAGCTTGATTCTGCTCTTTCTGGTGCCACGAGACAAAAGATTCATACGATATTCCTCTGCACGGGCATAACCCATGAGAAATAAATTGTCATGGCTCATCTTCATATTTGAACAAAATTTTCCTCATTCGATCACACTGTTATTCATTGTCCTACAGGCTATAAAGGGATTTTCATCTGCTTTATCTTCTTGGCTTTTCCTGCTGTTTTTTAATTAAAGTTAAAAGAATTAAATGAACCAGGAAAGCTGGGTTACACCAGAATGAGAAGAGATCAGGCCGCCAAATCCACAGAGTGGTAGGGTCACAGGTTGGTTTTGGAATTATTATTCACAGTGATTTTTTTTTTTTTTGCAGCCTGAAGATGGAAACTTTCATTTATTGTAAAACTAGGTAGATTATAGAGATCAGACTTCCAGGTCAGTTTTACAGAGCAAAACTATCTAGGAAAAGACATGCTTTGGGAAGTATTTTGAGGCTATTGTATACATCACCCTGGTCCATTTTAGCTACTTAGGAATAATACAATATTCAGGTTCTCATATATTTTGAGGATATTTGATTTCACTTAAAATGGCAATTTTTGGAATTTACACAGATCCATTCATATTTATAAAACTAAAATCTCTGAAAACATAATGTAGCACTAAATGTGGTTCTGTTATTTTGAACGTTCAGTTCAGTAACAAGTATGATACAAATAGCCCGTGGATAAAGCTTAGTGGTGGGTGGGTACGGGCAGATGGCGGCGTGTGGGGCTGTGACCACCCAGATGGGGCCATGAACCCCCAGACCCCCTCACCTGGGCCCTGGGGACCTTGTCTTCTGCTTTGTTCCCTCTTGGATCTGCTGACCCTGCCTGTTGCTGGGAGGAGGTGAGGGGCGGCATTCACTGTCCATGCATATCCAACATTTAATTCACTAAAATTTCAGTTTCTTTACATGTGCTTTTAAACTAATCTCCACCTTGCTTGAGTGTACATGTGTGCAGATATTTATGTGTGTAAGTGGGCACTTTCAAATGATTGTGTTTTTAACCTGATTCCAGTGAGTTCATGAAACCCTTATAAAAAGCACTGTGCTAGATATCCAAGACACCAAGATGAGTAGGACACGGCCGACTCCTGTCCTCTAGATACAAGCAGCTTGGTGGTGGAGACGTACATGAGGCTGTTTAATACCCACGTTTAGTCCTGTGATAGAGGACTTGGATAGGCTTGGATTGCAACAGAGCACCCGTCCTATCTGGAGTGGCGTTTGATGTTGGTCAGTGATTGAAACCCCTTAAGGAAATGATGAGACACCTATGCAGGCTCTTGATGGGTGACTCCTAGGATGAAGGAAGGAAGGGAAAAAGGAATCCTGTGAGAACGATGTGCACAGCTCAGCAGCACACACACCTATCGGATGCTTGTGGAGAGCTGCAGAGAGTCCTGTATAAGTAGAATGTGGCATTTCATTCAGAAAGTGGCGGGGGATAAAGTTAGAGAACAAACCTTCAAGATGACGTGAAGAACCAGACAAGTTGAACCTTATTCCTGAAGCCATGACAACCACTGAAGCATTTTAAGCAAGAGAGGAATTTTTATTTTTTTCAGCATTTTTATTTTCCGGGCTTGAGGGCATACGATTACCAGAACAGGCATTCAATGACAATTTCATCTCATTCCAAGACGTAGACAGTAGGCAAGTGAACTGAGCCAGTTTTGGTAGGAATGTCGGGGGGTGGGAAGGGATTGATATATAAATTGGTGACGTCAGTAGAATTTGCTGAGCCATGGGAGCGGGGAGTGTCAAGGCCAACCATCAAGTTTCTAACTGATTGGATGGTGGTGACATGACATGAACTACAGACTGGATGTGTGGAAGGAAGGGTGATGGGTGAGTGTGCTTGTAAAGCAGCCCGTTGGACATGTCCCACAGGCACTGGGAAATAACAGTGAGAAGTCGTAAGACCGAGATAAACACTAGAAATCAATATTGTTAGAAAAAAAAAGCCCCCAATTTGTCAGTTTTACGTGTTGGAATCAAATTAAGAGGGCAAGGATAGAATGAGGTGTGGCAGTATAAACAGTGGAGATTAGCAGGCCAACTCTGAGCACCTCTGGAATTGCTTTCCAATAATGCCTTTGCCACTGTGACCTGTGGACGATGCTGGGGACATCTTGTTAGCAGGCTGTAAGGAGAAAAAGAATTATTGCATCCTAATTGCCTAGAACATGGAAGGTATAAGTACTGGTTGTGATTATTTTAGTAGCACATCTGTCTGCAGTTATGGTATCTATGAGACAGGGGAACACACATCAGAAGTGTCCTGGCTGTGTTTCTCACCATGGGGAGAAAGTGAGTTACAGAGAATGAGGTTTAAAAACTAAGGTGGGATAAGAGACCTGAAGATTCAAGTCCATGGTTTCAGGGAATCTGATGCCTGCATGCATCTTAGACCCTTTTGCAATTCAATTGATTACTCTTTTTCTCATGGTCAAGTTTAGATTGGCCCACGTTTCTGTCATTTGTACTAAACGTGTTCCCATGAAGAGCTATTGCATGAATTTAGACACAGGAAATTGAAAGTCACTACTCAAACACAGTAGAGTGTGCTGGGGACCAAAAATGTTACCTTTTCTACCTTCATGAGCTTGGAACAAATTGAGAGATGAGCACATGTTTTTGAAAGGCAGAGAAAATATTACTTATATCACTGAAAAAAATCAACCTTAATTGGATGTGCATGGAATTCCTAATTTTAGACTCAAGAATTTTCCATTGGTCACCATTGGAGATAGGAAACCACACAAGGTCTTTGAAAAGTTTGGTCCTTTAAATTAAGGCAGGAAGTAGGAAAAAAAAAAAAAAAGGTATGTGTTCTATAGAGAGGCTGGCTAAATGAAAAAGAAAACGTAGCAGGAAGCCTCTATTTCCTGGGGGGAAGATGGAAATATTCCAAGAAAAGTCAATATCGTTACTCAAATTAAATTCCTACAGAAGATTGTGGCATATAGTGGTTACTCCCTAAAATAAAACTATTTCCTTGAAACTGTAGCATATGGTCGGACGACTTTAGAACTGGATAGAGTTTGAATCTTACCTCTTCACTTCTTAAATAAGCCATTTAATTTTGGTGGATATAAATCTATGAACCTTTAAAATGGAGAATTATGTATATTCATGTGATTGCTGTGAAGGTTATATGAAATGAGAGTAAAATATTAGATAGTTTATTACATTAGACATGTTTAAGTATCTGTACTTTAATTTTTAATTTAATAGCAATTATCAAAGTTTTACTAGACGCTAGATACATATTTTACAGGAAAAGTCATAATATTTATCTTCCTTAAATCAGGTTCTATCAGATACAAGCCATTATATTTCCTGGCTGGTGGAATTCAATCTGTCACTATTGGGACTCCTTTCTAACCACCAAGGTCATGCAAAGCTCTCTATGCTGACATACACATCGCTCAGGACAGATCATTTGAGACAGGAAGCTTTGTCATTTCTTCCTATCTCATGATCTTTTTTGAGGCTGGGACCCCCATACCAAAGGTTTAGCCAACTTGTGTGCTTTATTCAGGTTCGTCCCCCTCTAGGGAGAACTGCCACCAAACTGGGGACCGAAAGTCAAGGATTCTACAAAACCCACTGTTTAAAAAGGATGAATTCTCTCTTCCTGAATGCCTGAGCCTCTCAGCCCTCTATTCTAGCACACTTCTACAAAGATACAGAGAAAATTAAAATTCAAAAGCCAGATTCAAAGACTGTCTGTTGTTATCTTTGGCCTTTGGCATGTAGCAAAAACCTTTGCTGTAGAGGAATTCTGTGTGCTTGCCTGAATTCTTAGAAAAGGAATTGAACAATAAACAAAGCAGAATTCAGTATGTCCATAAATTACCATGACACCATAATATTATATTTTGCCTATTTATTTAAAAAAATGTAATGCTCACGTGGAAACTGCCTTATAGAAGATGAAAGTGCTGTGTTAGTTTTTCACTTCTTTGTTCTTCTTTGGATGGGAAAATCCCAGTAGGGGAAAATCATATTTGAAATATTTTTGAGTTTTGATTGTTTTAAAGTATGTAGTAAGAAAATACACACTTAAAATTGTTCATAAAGCTTTAAAAAAGTAATCCTGATTTTCAGAATGACTTTAATATAGTATATTCCAGCTCACTGTGAAATAGAATTTTTTTCCTTTTTTTTGATGAGTTGACAAAAAAATCTTATTTGAATATTTAGCATTTAAAAGTGTGTCTAAATCAGTTATTTTTCTGTGAAAGAGGGTGCTGAAGTTTCCTGGGGGAAAAAAAGAAACACCTCTTAAAAAAATACACACACACACAGACACATGTATGTATGTGTGTGTGTGTGTGTGTGTGTGTATATATATATATATATATATATATATATATATATATATATATATATATAAAATCCTGGTCTATTTGAGCTATTCTAAGAGAGCAGGAGAAATTCTAAACTAGTAAAAAAAGAAAAACAAACCAACAACAGTAAAATCTTCTAATGTCAGCTGGAGCAGAAGGTTCTGATTCATTGGAACGTATTTATTATATGCTCGAGAGATTCTTTGATCTACACAGAGCTAGGTATTAATACTTGGGCAAGCACAGAACAGACAAGGCAGATGTTGCATCAACCAAAACTCCCTGGAATTGGAGAGCAGCTGTGTGGTCAGCAATGACCATCCTGGCACATATTTTATGCAGTGACCAAAATAGATGCTATTCTACATTAAAAAAAAATTTTTTTTTCAATTTATATATATATATATATATATATATATATATATATATATATATATATATATACATATTAATTTTTTGGGGGGGTGGGGGAGAAGAAAACTTAAGGAAAAAAATATATTGTAAGACCTGGCTGAAATCAAATTATATCCCTATAACAATTGAGCAGTCAATCATAATATATGAGAATTAAGGTTTCCCCCAGGCAATAAACCCTAAATACCCAGAGTCGATTGAAATGTAAATCACCCAGCCATCATTTTAAATCTAATATATCTTCATTAACCTAAAAGTATAGCTAGCCAATGCAGAGTCCATCACAATAATAATTCAGGATAGTGCTATTAATTCGCAAATGCCTTCTAAATTTTTGCCTGTCAAGAGAATCAGTGCCCTGACAGCTATAACACTCTGTCGGGGAGGATGTGTGTTAGAAGGGAAAGAGAAACTGACAGAACCAGGTTCTCTCAAAATCAGTCATTACCAGGAAAGGTTTTTGCAGTGATTTTTTCTAAATTTCCTGACCCTCAGTTCCTCCAACTCGAAAACAAGAATGTCTGCACTCACCATAATCTCCTATATCCCTTATTCTTCTCTTTTGAACCCACGCTGGTCAGTCTTTCATTTCTATCCCTCCATTAAGAGAACCTTTGCCAAAGTCAATCCTGACCTCCGTGGTCCTAAATCCAGTGATCCGATCTCCATCCATGTTTTACTTGATCGTCAGCAACATTTTGTACTCATTTAACTTGGGTTTCTAAGCCACTGACTGCTCTCTTTTGGTGGAACTCCCACTGCATTGATGATTCTTTCTCCATCTCATTTCAAATGACCTTTATTCTAAAATACAACACACAAAGAATCTTCAAGTTGAATGTTAAGGTAAACCTTGCTGTATATTTTGAGAGCATGCCAAGTATCTGAGTTTCATTATTTGCAGTCTAATTTGTTAGCTTGCCATGGTTTCAATATATGTCCACTGGTAGAAGGCATGACACTCCTAGGCCAGAGAGAAAAGACAGTTTCTTACTCACAGCGATAGCAGTAGCCAGGATGGCATGTTTATGTCAGTTATCCTTGTCTCTATTCCCTCACGGTGATGTAGTGAGAGCCAGTTGCTATCTATACATAGCAAGTATTGGTGAAATTATGGAGAAATCTGAACCTTTGTGCAATGATGATTGGAATGTAAAATGGTGCAGCAGCTATGGAAAACACTATGGCAGTTCTGGAAAAAATTAAACATAGAATTTCTATATGATCCAGCCATTCCACTTCTGGTTATATATTGAAAATAATTGAAAATAGGGACTTGAACATATATTTCTACATCAATGTTCACAGCAACAGTATTCCCAATACTCAAAAGGTGGAAATTATCCAAATGCTTGTCAAAGAATGAATGGATAAAGAAAATGTAATATACATAGGAAATGAAATTTTGTTCAGTCTTAAAAGCAAGTAAAATTCTGACACATGCTACAGCATGGAAAAACTTTGAAAGAATTATTCTAAGTGAACTAAATCAAACACAAAAAGGACAGATATTATATGATCCCACTTATACAAGAACCCTGAAATAATCAAATTCATAGAGACAGGAAGTAGAATGGTAGTTACCAGGGGCTGGAGGCAGGGCCTCATGGGGACTTAGTTTTAATGGGTACAGAATTTCAGTTTAGGATGATGAAAAATTTCTGGAGATGGATAGATGGTTGCACAACAATGTGAATGTACTTAAAATGCCACCAAATTATATGCTTCATAATGGTTAAAATGATTGATTTTATATTATAATCAATATATCACATTTGTACATTTTACCACACTTATGGGGAAAAAAACCCCATCTTGTTTCATCATTGAATAAATTTGCTGCCTTAGTCAATTATCCAGTTGACAATTATTGGTCAATAACCCAATGTATGTGGTTTTATTACTAGATTCTCTGTTATCTTTATTCTATCAATGCATTTGTCTAAGGACTGGTTACATTACTGTAACTTTACAACAAGTTTTAAAATGTGTTAATGTAAATCCTCCAAATTGGTTTTCCTTTTATCAGGATTGTTTTGCCTACTTTAGGTTCTTTGATTTTTCTATATATACTTTAGACTTCACCTGTCAAATTCTTTACAAATAAGCTACCTGGGCTGTGACTGAGATTGTGCTGAATTTATAGATTAATTTGGGAAAATGAAAAACAACAATGAGCTTCCCTGTTCATCAGCATGATATATCTTTCATTTAGTTAGGTCTTAAATTTCTCTCAACAGTATGTTGTAGTTTTCAGCATAGCAGTCTTACATACACTTTCTTTAGATTTATTTCTAGGCATTTGATATTTTTTAGATGTTACGGTAAATGTTACTCTGTTTTGTTTGTTTTCTTTTCCATCTCTGGTAGCTAGTATATAAAAATACTATTATATTGGCCTTTTATCATTCAACCTTGCAAATGCATTTATTAATTTCACTAGTCTTTTAGGTATGTTCTATGGGGTTTTTCTACATACTCAATAATGTGTGAAAATCAAAACAATTTTACTGTTTTCTTTCTAATCTTTCTTTGTAGTGTTTCTTTCATTGGTCTTATTGTATTGTCTAGAAATTTTAGCATAGTGTCGAATGAGGATGTTGGGGGTGAGCATCCTTGCATAACTTCTAATCTTAGAAAAAAGTGATCAATATTTAACCATGAAATGTAATACCTCCTGTCTTTTTTGGATTCCTCTTCCCCCTCCTCTCTCCATGCTTCAGTGTAAAGAAAGTACCCAGGAGTCCTCCTCTTGTCTCCTAAGAAAGGCTATCCCTTTCTGAAATTTAGTTTTGTTAGGTTTCTATGCATCTTCAGCTCTCTGATTGAATCGAACAAAAAAGGTACTATTTTATGTGTCCTCAACTGTCTAATGGATAAAAGAAAGCTACAAAAGGTGTGTGACAGCAGTATGTTTTTGCTGATAGTCTGGGAGCAATGGTCACTTGAGACCTTCTAGATCATAAAAAGAAATACTGGGATTCAATCGAGCTCCTGGCTGTAAATACTCTCTAGGAGCCAGTGGCTCTCAAAGTAACGGGTGTCTCCGTAGACAGTGTATTTTCAGCACAGCAGCCCAAATGATTCTTTTAAAACAGCAGGCTGATTGTGTCGCTCCTTTGTCCAAAGCACTCTAGTCATTCCCCATTCCATTGTCTAAAAGTCAAAGCCCTTGCGATGACGGAAGGCTACCTAGATTTGTGCTCTACCCTCCATGCCTGTCCGTCTGACCTCATCACCCACAGTTTCAGCGCTTTTCCTTCTGCAACCTCGGCGTCCTTCCTGTTGATTCTCAAATGCAGTGGCAAGTCCCCTCATTCAGGACTTTGCACTTGTCGTACCTCTCCCCATAATGGTCCTTTTCAGAGAGCCCCATGGCACGCTCTTTCATGTCCTGCATATTTCTGCTCAAACATGCCCTTCACAGCGCCATCTTCATTGATCGTCTTTTATAAAATGCAATTCCCCTAACTCCCTATTTTAATATTGATTACCACTATTTGAAATGTGACTTATTACACGGATTATTATTTGTCCTTCCCAAATAGAAGGCTGGGACTGTTTATTTATTTATTTTTACTGTCCTATTCCCAGTGCCTAGAAGATTGATGAGGATAAAAAAACCAAAAAACTTAAAATATATTTGTAATGTATTTCTAAATGAATATAAAAAGGAACAAAGCAGTCTTGAGCCTTTGTTCAAATGTTTTACTAAAATACTGCTACCCCTCAATAAAATAACAAAAACATTCCCAATGGCAATAAATATTTGTTAGTACAAAAGCTCTTTCTGCTTTTGATATAAATGTCTGGGGGACTAACACTTTAGAGTAATTCTTTCTTTAAGGATCTTTATTTTTTTCTTTATTTTTAAATCACTTGTCAGCCACATCCTTCATCATCCAAAGGTTCTTTGGATTTAAAAAAATGAAAACAAATAGAAATATAAAGAGAAAATACTCAGACTTCCTTGAATGGCTGAGTACTGCATCTTTGTTTTTTATCCAGGAAAAATGTTTTGGGCATCTATGCAGGCTAAAACAACATCGTCATTCCCCATCCCGCAAAAATGCAACGTTTCATTGTGCGAGATAGAATCCAGATGTGAGCCCTGACACTTAAGTGGCTAAGTGGTATCAAATAGAACAAAGGTTTAAAAAACACATTTTCTGTTTCAGGAAAAATTAAATACAGGTAGAATTTTTT
>NW_017732705.1:269970-289598 GCF_001890085.2 Hipposideros armiger | reverse complement strand
GTCTTACCGTTCTTCCTAGGAATTTCAAACTGCAATATTTTTTCACTAGCGATTTTCCATGACTATTAATGGTTGTATTTTGTAATGTAAAAATATAGTGATATAAATTTATGTGAAATGATTTCTTCCGTAAATGTCTCATTCATGGATATTTGATTTCTTCCCAATTTTTGTTATAAAAATACTGACATCAACATTTAGGAGAGAGACCTTTGTTGGAAGTAATATGAAATTATGACAGATTATCAGCATTTCAATTGCTAGGTTATCTTTTTTTTAATTTCTTGATACATATTGTAAGATTTATAGTCACACCTTGCAGATATTAACAACTTTAATGTGTACTGAGAAACATTAATGTTATTTGACAGTAGCTTAAAATTGGTAAAGTGATGATAAACTCTTATCACTGCTAATTGATAAGCAATAAGAATTTGACATACTTTCCTTGTTAAAGAGGGTATACATCTTCTTTGTGTTTAACAACTATTTGTAATATTTTCATATATAATTTGTTCATGTTAATATTACTTTTTGCAAAGGGAAGCTTCAGTCTTTTAATTGTTGGTTAAAAAAACATCTTTACATATTAAGGCTATTAATCAGTTATTTTATTTTGGCAAAATATTTTTAAAATTGAGGGGTTTTTTTTAATTTAGTTTTTGATAATTCTTGATGTGTAGAAGTTTTGTCTTTTATGCCAAGATTTCTATTGACATTTTTGTGATGTCTCCTATTTTATACTTAAAAGGCTATATCCTTTTAGATTACAACACCCTTATTTTCTTCTAGTTCTTTTTTATTAGTGACAGACTCTTTAATGTGCCTGTAAATGATTTTGTTGTGTTTAGTTTTTCTATCACCAATAATGGATTTTCTTGCCTCATGTACACATTGTAATAGCAATAGCAGTAGTAAGAATGATGGTGGTGGCCCGTACCTATTTAATATGCGCAAAGCACACTACTTAGTGAATTACTCGTGTCACCATGTTGAACCCAACAAGAGCTGGGAGCCGGCTGCACCTCAGTGTCTGACATGGCCAAGCGCACTATAATTGTGACAAATTCTGACGCTCTGACTGAGAAACAGATACTGCTTTATATCTTAAAAAATTTAAATTCCCCTTCTAATAGATATATCACAATAATTATATTTTATACACTAAAGGCAATTTTAAACACACTACTAGTCTCTTAGTAAAGGTCAAAGTACACACCCTGTAAATCTTAAGATCCTGCTTAGACAATAGTTTTTAGAATAATTGTTGGGTGGTCATGGTAACCATCCTTTGGGTGGATTATGTAGAGGCTCAGGCCTTGGTTGCAGTCATTGTAGGTGGAGGGATTTGGACTCAGTTAAGATAAGTTAGTCTTTAGCATAGAAAAGGTCTAGCTGTACCCTGGAGCATAAGAATTATGAGGAAGTAAAACCCTGATACTAATGGAACAATGGTTAAACTGCCCGGTATAAAACGGGGCATGCTATGAAATAAAGTGAGACACTTCTCTTCTTGAAAAAGTGCTCCTGTGTCTCCCCGAGTTTTTTCCTTGCCTGACTCCGCCTCCACCTGAGGGAACCCCTGGACCTGGGGGAGCTGGTCTGCCACAAACAAGTAAGTGGGAGTTTGTTATTACTATTTTCAAATGAGCAAATTGTGCTTGCAGTATTTAGTACCGTATGCTACAAGAAGTAAGTAAGGATGAAGACATATTCTAGTCCTCTAATGCTTCAATGCAGTTTTCGATGAGACATGTTTAAAACACACACACACACACACTCACACACACACACACACACACACACACACACACACACACACACACACACACCATCAGTGAGTAAATACGCATTAGCCGCCAAATGAATTTTTTTAGAATTTAGGCCCCTCACATTAGTGCCAGTCCAGCAAGTGGCATGTGGCATGTGTGCCGATAAATCACAGTAGTCTATTGCCAGCTGTGCAAGTGAAACATCGAAGCGAGTTTGACACTTGTGAGACAGATGGTGAAAAAAGAGTATTATAAATATATGTTCTGGATTTTCTTAAGCTGCCATAACACTGTCTATTTTGCCAGTGCAACAATTGGCATGTCTTGCTTGTCATTCATCTTAACTTTAAAAAAAATATGTAGATATTCTATATAATCCTCCTTTAATTTTCTGGTCACTCTTCAGGATAGTTTCAAGGTACTATAAAGTGTCTCCTGAAAAGATAGTTATCTGAGGAATTTATATCTGTTCTGACAACCTCACTGCCAGCCTAGGTAGGCTGTACAATACTGAGGGATTGATGGATACCATCCTGCCTCTAAAGGAAAGAGGGGAGGGTTTTGGTGCATTGAAACAGCATGAGCTGTGAGTCAGGAAAAGCTTAACCTCACATTGCAGCTCAGCCACCTTCCTAGCTGTGGAAATAGAACCAAGAGACTTCAACTCTCCCCACCTAAGCTTCCTTATGATTTTGAAATAAATAATAATATCCATTTCTAATCCTGATGACTCTGAGAATATAAAGTAGTGCTCTAATGATGATGGTGATATAATAGCAAACACACATATATATATATATACTGTAGATAAGTTATGATCAGCAGTCTGCTGATTGCAAAGATTTTATGCCAATGCCTTAAAAATATTATCTTCCTTAGTGTTCTCAACAATTCTTCAAGGTGAGCACTCTTGATATTCCCATTTTATAGATGAAAAACTTGTAGTTCAGAACGTCTTACAGTCATGCTCAAGATTATGTGGGTGTTTAGGTGAGAAACTGGAATTCACACACTAATCTGAAGCAAAGCTTAATTCTTCAAACTACTGTAGAACCTTTATCTCTTTGCTATATACTCCAAGGACTCAACCTGATTTGTTCTTGTTCAGTAGCTGCCAGCATTCCTTATATCTTTAGACATTTTTCTTCCCTTTGAACATGTGATTCAAAACTTCCAACAGAACCGGTGGTGTGTACACAGAGGCCCCAGCAGACAGGTAAAAAGATAGAAAGAACATAAACAGTGTGATTTAATATTTTCTGGAATCTTAGGTAGGCCTTCCTATAAGTTAGATGAGGTCTTCATATGTGTCTCATAAGCAAGTTCTTTTTATAATTCCAGTGGCCCCACAAAATCTTTGAAAAGAAAATGGCAACATTTACTTCCAAAATTTACCCAAAACAAATAACCATCTTAATTACATATTAACTGGTAGAGTTATTTAAAAAATATATATGTGTGTGTATATATTATATATATATTATATATATATATATAATATATACACACACATACATACATACATACACACACATATAAAATTCAGAAAAATGACATTCATGTAGAACACTGTACAATAGGAAAAATAACTTTATAGAATGAATTAAATTTGATGGGCCATAATTTATTGATAAATAGGCACTTTCTTCAGTACATTCCATTCTTTGCCATGGAATGTAGGGTTACCTTGGCAACATTTGCAACCTCGTGTGCCCAGGATTCTGCCTCCCCAAAAGATGGCATTTCCTAGGAGGGTGGGTTCTTAAAACCTCTACTTAGAAAATGAAACTATAAGAATATGGGAAACGTTTATAACCATTTCTGTCCAAAAACAAATTAAATTTCTTAGGTTATGCACTATCCAGAACACAAAAACATGGGGAGCCATTTTTGGAACGTGGACATTTTACATTTGTGTACATTAAAGGGATTTTTGAACCAACGCTGGTTGCAGTTTCTCGTGTTTTCAGCTATCACGAGCCCTTCGTTTTAAACTTGTGCCTGCTCTGTCAACCACAACCTAATTGCAGAACCATAAAGTTTATGAACTGATTATTCCATTCCTCATTATAAGTTACTCCTTTTAAAGTTTTATCGTTCATTTCACAGTTTTATGGTGTCAAGTTACCATATGTGTCCTGATCGAACTTAACATTTTTGCACTATGGCCACTGTACTCCAAATTTTGTTTTTTATAACTGACACACATGGAAAACCTTTGCCATCAAATATCTAGAATTTTTTTAAAAGGCCGATAAAGATGATATTAGTGAATCCTTGAAAATGCCCCCTATCTACGAGTCAGTGGAAAAATTTCACTGTTATATGGAGTATATTTGTGCCCAAATTCATGCTTGTACTTTGCTACATATGATTCTATCCTTAGTACAAATTACTGAGGTTCCTGCCCCTGTCATTGGAGGTGCTGATTTGGCACAGTGTGAAACTGTGAACTGCTGTAATTCTTCAAATTCAAATTGGGTCAGCAATTTGTATAATTGCAATTTCTTCTAGGATTAAACCGAATGGATTCATACCTCCACTTCATCTAGTAGGACGCTCAAATTAATTCATTTACTAATAACTTTTTTCTGAAACTGAATATAATATACATTCTGATACACTGTATATACACATATGCTATGCATTTGTGTATGTGCTGATTATCTCAAATCTTTCATAGAAGGTATTTCGATCCATTCTCAATGCCTCTAGTTGATCTAATGTCTAGGTCTTTGTTGGTTTTGTTGCTGTTGTTGTTTTCTACTTACATTAATCCAGTGACTTCTAGGTCTTCTGCATTAGTTATCTAACGCTTTGTAGTAAATTACCTATAAATCTTAGCAAATTAAAACAGCAATGATGTATTTCACACTTTCTTGGGTCGGGAACCAGGAAGCCGTGTTGCTGGATGCCTTTGCCACATGGGGTCTCACAAGCTTATAGCATAGCTGTCAGCAGAGCTGTTGTCTCATCTGAAGGTTCAGTGGTGGCGAGTCCCTTACCAACCTCACTCACACGGTGGCTTTTGGGTCTCACTGTTTTTCCGGCTCTTTGTCAGAGTCTACAGCCCCTTTCCCTTGGGCATCTCCAATGGCTCTCTGTCATGACATGGCAGCTGGCTTCCCCAGAGTAAGTGCAATGAAAAGTGAGAGAACCCAGGATTAAAGCTGCAGTGTTTGTATAAGCTAATCAGATGTGCCATGCCATCACATCTGCTGTGTTCTCTCCATCAGAAGTGAGTCATTAAACTCAGACCACACTCAAAAGAGGAAAATTAATTTCCATCTGTGGAAGGCAGACATGTTAAAGCATTTGTAGGCATGTTTTTAAAACCACCACGCCATTCTATGTGTTATAGGTCCAGTAACCCTCCTTAAATGGCATCTTATTTAAACACTCCATGGTATCTTATTTTCCTCATATGTCAAATTTTACCTGTATTCAGCCTATGCCTGGCACAGCTGTACATCCTCCAAACTAGAGAAGGAAAATAATTTTAATCTTGCATTTCTGATGCAATTAGATGTATGTATGAGTATGTGTGTATGAGTAAATAACGACCAAATTACTTAAATTCCACATCGTAGCTGGAAACCTGGGAGAGCAAACAGGTAATTCCTCTTCAGGGGGAGTTTTCATTCTTGTCCTGTATACTAATGACAACTTATATTTATTTTCTTCTTACTGTCTGCTAGTCATTGCTCTGAACATGTTAGATACTTTATTTCACTTAATTCTCAAATCAGCCCTAAGTGGGTAGTATCGTATTCCCTATTTTATAGATGAGGAAACCCGGACTTAAAGAGCTAACTGTATTTCCCTGCGCCTTAGTTAGCAAGAAGCACAGGGATGAAGGTACGGTCTTGTCTCTTAACCACTAAGCTCTTCCTTCTTGAATGTTACCAAGGGGATGTCATTCCTTCCTGTCCTATCAGTAGAAGTACTTCCTTCTACCACCGCCAAGAATGGCTGCCTGACTAACTGTGTAAGTCGTAGACAGCCTCTATAAGTTGACCTGTACTCTACCTGGAGAGGATGACTGAATTATGCACCCTTATAAACCACACTATTAAAAAAAAAGTTAAGGAAGTCATTTGTTGGATTGGGGGACTAAAGAGAAAACATAGAAATGATTAACTCACCCTGGCAACAAGGAAGGAGAATGAGACAGATAAAATGAAGGCGAGACAGAGGAAAACTTTTCTGGGGTTGGAGATCCTATGCAAATAAGAGTGTGTTACCTCTGTGGAATCTCTTTTTTAACCTGGCTTTTGGAAATTTAGCCACTGTTGTGTGCAGATTTAGGACATGAATGTGAAACACACATACATGGGAAATTCTCACTGGAGTGTTTCCTTATTTACAGGAGCGTTCATTTCACTTCAGCACTACAGTTCTTTGATCTTGAAAATACTCATGTCTTGTCAGCTGAGACATACTAAGCAACTTGCCCAAAAGTTTGTTAGCCAAGAAGTAGCCAATTCAGAAATAAAACCCATGTTTGTGTAACTTCAAAATCTATGTAATTTCACTGTATCGCATTGTCTTCCTGAAAATAAGATAAAAAGGTGGTTAGAGTCTCTCTTAAGAAGCAAGATGGGCCTTGCTTCTGCTGACAATTTGATCTGGATGTCAAAACTCAAGATGCCACATACACTCCAGAAGGATGTGAACAAGGCCCGTTACTTATATGACGAGTCTTTCATGGGGAAGCAGAGCTGGCCTCCAAAGTTAGCCCGAGTATGGAAAAATACAGCGGCTTGCAGCGTTGTGGTGTTCAGTGAATGAAGATGCAGTGAGGGTCCCCATCCTTGCCTGGGCTGAGTGATTTTAACTTCCACAGGCCCTGAAGGAGGGGACACCTGAAATTTATCAACTTGCGAAGATGTTCAGCAGAAAGGGAAGAGGGAAGGGTCAAGTTCAAAAGATGGTAACAAACACTCAAGCATCAAAAAGTGGAATGAGACTTTTTTATTATTATTCACTCCTGATGTTTGATTGATGAGTGAAATGTGCCAGGCTTTATTTAGTTGTGTAAGAACTCGTTTCAGTGACCCATTGTGCCGATGAGGCCTACAGCCAGAGGCCAGTAAGGGACATGGAAGTTCTAGTGAATGCCTTGTCCAAGAGCCCAGCATTGTGTCTTCTGGGATGTGAAATGAGTCACTATTGATAATGCGTGGACCTCTAAAAAGAACGAAAAGTGTCTTGATGAGAACTTGTATTGAGACTTTAATATGAACAGATATAAGCAACTTTGATTTATAGTTTGAATATCTATAAGGCAAGACATTCCCAGAATTCTTTACCCCAAAGTGGGCAGCCATGTAGAAGATACTGTTACTGCTGCCATCTGCCAGGCAAGACAGCCAGATCACTGACAGCAGCCCAAGGGCCGGGAAAAATGCACAGATGAGGCTGATAGTTGGCCAGGTGTCAGTGCTGTGATGATGAGGTTAAATGTGGCCAATTGTGCTGACCCTTACATTTGTCCTAAATGATCAGAGTCATCACAGTTCAGGACTAAAAACCAGCAGACCTCCAGGGATCATGGTGGTGATGACATCAGTGAAGCGTGTGACCTCTGATTGCTGATCACTCAGTTTATCCCAAGGGAGCCCCCAGGTGGCCAGGGGGCTAAGGAGACTGAGGGACTCTTCTGGTAACCACATGGGAACCCTAGTGGGCGGGGCCACAGGACTAGGTCGTGGTTATTCACTGTGGGTCACTATTCTTTCCAAGTTAAAGAATAGATCACAGGGCCGGCTGAGTGGCTCAGTTGGTTAAGAGCTCGCTCAAGAGTTTGAGCTCTGAGCAACAGTGGTTCGAGTCCAGCCCGAGCTGAGCTGCCAACAGGTAAAAAAAAAAAAAAAAAAAAAAAAAGAATAGATCACATTAGATTGTTAAATAGGGAATCAGAGAGGATAACCCCCCTCTTTTCTAAATAGGTCTTTATATATATAATGGCGTTCAGTCCTCAAACTTCCTATTGTACTTTATATTGGGTTGTATTAACTATTTTAATGGGGGCAGAGGAACAGAATAGGTCCATGGAGTCTGATTATGTCAAGTCAATTCGTAAGTGCCAAAACTTAATTTTAATTTATTGCTCATTGTATCACATTGCCCATGTCCACTAGGCAACATTTTAGGGCTATGCGCATTATGATCATAGGAACTTAGGCAAGACATCAGCTCCAGTTGTTAAGGTGAGGGATGCTGGTCTGCCTTCTTTCTGTATTCAGTAACTCCCCTAACTTTGTAGGGAGTACCTGGCTTAAATCTAGCGGAATCCAAAGTATAACTATAATTTGTGCCCCAGTAATGACTGCTAAGCCCATGAACCTTTTCCCATTTGGTACATTTCGGCAGATGTTAAAGTTAACTCAAGATGTTTTTTATCGATGTGCAGAAGCCAATGATTACCCCTTTTTTGTTGTTGTATAAATTATTTTAGATTTTTGGATTCCTGATTCAGTTAAATTGTGGGCCTCTGCCCCCGTTTTCTCCTTCACCTCTATGCAGGTTTCTGTTTTTCTCTTATTCCCCCCAAATAGTTCATATGATCGCGCTCTCTCTCTCTCTCTCTCTCTCTCTCTCTCTCCCTCTCTCCCTCTCTCCCTCTCTCCCTCTCTCCCTCCCTCCCTCCCTAAATCAACTTGGAAGAGGTTCCTTCCACCCTGCTATCGTTTATAAATCCTTTCCTCCAGAGAGCTCGTATCAGCTCCTCAGGTTTAAGGGTCTCTCCCATGGGAATGTGTAACCCATGAGTTGTGCCACAGGGTTGCCAGAGGGGTGTTTCCCAGTAACATGAAGTTAAGGCTGTTTCCGGGAGATAGGGGCATAGGCGGCAGCACAGCAGTGGCATTCCATAGAGTCCTAATGAGCCGTGTGCCTAGTGAGCCCTCAGTAATCCACATCTTCAGATAGCTCAGTTGCTCCACGTGGACACCTGTCCGATGGGTCTGTGTGTTTGGCCCAGCACTCTATAAAACACAGGCGGATCCTGGTGAGACACAAGCCCACTGGTTACAGGATAAGTGAGGGTCTAGCACTGGTCACAATTTGTGTTGAAATCAAGACACACGGTTCATGAGAACACACAGGTCGGCCTGAGAATGGACACCTGACCTAGACCCACAATAAGGAGAAGCCATTGTCCTGTGGCGAATTATCAGTTATCAGAACTTCCCACTTGGATAAGTTATATGTACAAGAGAGGCTCCAGAGAAGTCAGCGAAGGTGGCACCACACAGCACCATTGAAGCCCCTTCCCATCGGTAGGTGGCACAGCCAGCTGGCAAGCCACAGCAAGAGAAGAAAGCCTGCTGCCAGTGGCTGCCAGTGTCTAGACGTCCCACTCACAGTGCCCATGGTTGCAGCCACTTTTAGGCAGGGGATGTGCCTTAACTCAAAACTTGGCTCAGCTGTCACAACTGATAGAAACACACACATGTGCACACACGCACACTGAGAGACTACAAAGTGTTCATTGCTGATGTAGACAGAATTTCCAGGGAGATCAGGGCAGACCTCCAAAGCCGGTCCAGAATGTCTTGAGAAGGCAGGAAAGGCGACTAAGTGACTTGGGGTGTTGATGGTGTGTAGGGTGTAGGGCTGTGTCGGCAGTTCCCGCGCCATTTGAGACTTCAGTATTTTGAAACTACTAGTGGCAGCAAAGAAGAGCGCACCTAGGCTTTCTTATCGATTTGGCCAGGTGGGGGGCCCAGGAAGGAGAGGCAGGGGTGAGGCTTAAATGCTGTTGATAGTCAACTACGAAAAAGGTAGGACTTTTTTATGACAAAGACAAAGACAAAAAGTGTACACAAGTGGCCACTTTGGTCAACGTTGCTCGAGCAGTAGTTCGCCGTCATCAGAAGTGTCTGGACACTGATAGGACCACTTTGAGCACCTCTTCTAATTGCAGAAGTCACACGTGACTTGTATTCATCTTTTGTTATCGGTATATACTGAGTATTACAATTTTAATAGTTTTTTTTTCCTTTATTAAAACGTGTACAATTTTTTGGCACCCTCTGTGTACTACATGTCCTGAGGGAAGTCTGAGTGGTGCATCCTTTATTTGAAGCATCCTTTCCTCTTGTCTCCATTTCTTGCTCTCTTCTACTTGCCTCCTTTCTCTGCACAACTCTGTTCCATTATCCAGTTTTTTGGGGTTTTTTTTGCTTTAGGGAAGGTTCGCTAAGAGAAAGTGCAGGGAATTGACTCCTGCCTGGGCACTGGCTAAATTCCGAGATGTGCATAGAGGAGAGAACAGCCTCCAAGCTCTCTCTGGGCATCTGAAACACTATTGACTCCCCTGGCCAAGTGGCCTGCGGCTGCTCATGGCTCCCTGCTCTCGCTACACCCTGGGTGCAGTTAACCATTCTTTGTATGTTCTCTCCATCCCCTCCAGATTTCTGTAAAGATTCTTTTCCTCACACACAGTTTTTCAGTTAAACCCTTTGCCTCTGCCATATTTTTCCTGCTGAGACCTTGGTTTTTACAATCCCCAAGAAATATTTTTAAGTGACAGAGTTTGTTGACATGCAATGTGATAAAAACAAACAGAAAACATTGCTTACAGTTCCCCACCCTTTACCCTTCAACCCTGCTTGCACATTTGGAGGAGAATCTACAGGAAATCTTTTTATGAGATAAGACAAGAGAGAGAGTGAAATTGCTTTAAGGAAGGAAAGAGGTAGGCAGTGGGGGTCATTTGTGAAATGGGGGGTCGCTAAAGCCTGGGGCTGGAGGAAGGAGACAAAGCAAAAGAAGAGAGGCAGCATTTGAAGTCTGGCGTTGAACTTTGGGGTACCTTCATTATTCTAAGAAATGTCCATTATTTCCAGATTTCCACCAGCATTTTGCATTATGTTTCAGTGTTTCTGGAATCAAGTCTAATTCTCAGATGTGAAAACATGATGCAATGTGCGTCACACTGAGTGTAATTCAGAGCAGGTGGCTACAGTTAAGAGTTGACGCACAATAGAATGCACAGGATGCTCTTGTTAGCATAAAAAAGTCATGAAATCTATGAGCACAGATGTAAAAGAAAATAGAGTCATGTGCCTTTTACCAAGATAGCGGACCTGTTTTAAGATGACAAGAGGGTACAATTGTGAGGACCTGAACATCTATTTTCTTTTTTTTTTTTTATTTCTGCAGTGTCTGAATTTTGCAAGTTAAATATTGATTAAGTTTCTCATCAGAAAAATTAAACAGCAGAGATAATCCATGGAAAATATGGGCCCTCTCTTTTGGGACGTGTAGGGAAGGACTGCAATGTGTACAGGAAATGTGGTGAGACCTCAGCTTCTGCGCTGGGAGATGGCACTTAGGGTGTCAAGTAGAGTCTCCTAAGCATTGTTTCTAGCACAGGCAGTGCATCCTCAGTCTCATCCTCGCTGCTGATGAAGATGACACTTGGAGAGGTTGAACAACCTGCCAAAGTTCACACAGACCATATGCATCAGAACTAGGATTTGAACTTGGTGCCAGCTCTCCAGAGCCTGACATTTCATAGCTTCACTCTATGCTTCCCAGTAAAATCAGGGACTATTTAATGGATGGGGCCAGATATATCATAAGCTCAATGAATGGCTGTAGATTGATTTTAATTGCAGAGGTCAATGTTAAAAGAGTAAATACATGTGCTATAAAACTTAACCAAGCGTGTTAATTTACAGTGTCACTTATTCCACTTAAAACTTTTTGAAATAATATGAGACGCCTCATCATTTTGCACATATATTTTTCTTCTCTTTCATCACTCATTAAAGGAGAACTGAGGAATATGTTGGCCATATTCTATTATGCAGTCAGTAAATATATGTATTTGTAAGTGTCTTATGAAAAATTTTGCAAAAGTATGTTAAAATTAATGCAACCAAATAGTGTCAGATAATTCTCTTTTTCATGGTGTCATTTTTATGCACCAACTGGTCTGAGAAGTCTGCCTGCAATGCTTTCTCTTAAAGTCTAGATGGCAGCAGAGGTACAATTATTATAAACATTTAGCACAATACATTGATGATTTGCTGAGGAACAACGTAAAACTTTAAAAATCTTGAAATCTGATGAAGAAATTACATAGTTTTAAAATTGATAAGTGGTTTCTTTGTGCAATCGAGTATGCCTGATAATCATTTCATACCACTGATGATATAATAATTTTAACATAGTTTTTTTTTTCAGGGAACTGCTCCTCAATATAAATAAGAGTTAATGATATTTAATACAAATTACATTTACTGAACCAAATTTTTCACTTTCCCTATTTTCTAGATTTGTGAACACCTTTAAACTCCCTGTAGGAAAAAGAGAGATAAATAGGGCGAGGGTGAGTGAGAAAACATTTGGAGACCAATGGCTAACATTAATTCTGCCTTTCTGATTCCTCCGAGCAACCTGCAATTACATTTAGGAGATTAAAAGCATCAGCTCTAGCAGATGAACATCTTTAAGAGGTATTGTTAGATAGCTACTCACTAATTACTCATTGATTGCACCATCTATTTAAGGCACTATAGATTTATGTATAAAGGAACAGATAAAAAAGAGACAACACGTTACCATAAAGTACCCATTCCAATCAGGCAACATTGACTTAGTGATTTGGTCTTGCTAAGAGAATACCGTTTCCTTTACATCCATGAAATGGCGGCCTTAGTGTCCTGGGAGGAGCAGCTGGCAGGCTCAAATGGGGTAACTGGGGATGGCTATTAAGGGGCTGTGTTCAAATATGTGGGTAAGGTACATATAGGGAAATACCCTGGGGCAGGGAGTGGGGGACAGACAGACAGGCTTCTTGCCAGCCTTAGACTTAAAGGGGCACGTGAAGGGAGTTTAGAAACCCTGAGCCAGTCGCTGAAGTTGTAGTGGAGGGTTGCTGGACATGAGCTGTGGTTCTTAAGGGGCCCGGAGACCTGAAGACCTATCGCCAGAAGAAGTCAGGAGCATAATGATCATATTTTACTGTCCTCCTGACCACATCTGGTGCTAAGCTCCCTTTCACCGAACCCAGCTTAAAGCCATTGAGTAGGAAACACTGTTCCTAAGACCAACTTCTGCAGAATAGGAGAAGAGTAAAGATGTACCCCTTACTCAGTGGGGTAAATAGGAAATACCGTGTCTAACCACAGCAATGTTTTGTCAGGGCTGCCATAACAATACCACAGACTGGGGCACTTAAATAACAGAAATGTATTGTTTTGCAATTCTGGAGGCTGGAAGTCCAAGATCAAGGTGTCAGCAGGTGTGATTCTCTTGAGCCTGTCTTCCTGACTTGTGGATGGCTGCCTCCTCACTGTGTCCCCATGTGGTCATCCCTCTCTCTGTGTCCTAATCTCCTTTTATAATGAGAAATTTGTATTGGATTAGGGCCCGCCGTAATGACTTCATTTAGCCTTCATTAACTCTTTAAAGATCCTATATCCAAATACAGTTAGATTCTGTGGTATGGGGGTTGGTGGGGTTAGTACTTTAACACATGAATTTTGGGGGACACAATTCAACACGTAACAACCACTAAGTGAACACAGGGCATCCAAGGAAAATTCATGGTGGCCGTGGTGCTGAGGGGACAATAATGGTAATAGTAATAATAATTGAGAAACCAATATTATGAAAACCATGACTAAATATCATAATTTTAAACTTCCTTGAATTTTACTTTAGCATTTTAAAATTCAGTTATTATACACCTGTCACATAAACATATAAAAATGTTAATACAAAATAAAGTGACACAAATACTAATAAACCATGTAGAAAAAACACTTGTATTTTTTTAATTTTAGTAAACCAATGATCTATTCCAGTGTACTTCCAAGTATCCACCATCCCAGGTAGGATTTTAGTTTCTGTACCTTGATTTAAAATATATTCTTCTGACCACCATCAGCTCTGGAATGGTCCCCAACAAAACCATACACTAGGCCACAGTTTAACTTTTTACCAACACCAGTGTCCCCAGATTCTGTCCATCCTCCCTTCTTTGAAATCTGTTAGGAAAAGATTCGATAAATAGAAGTTATACTTCGTGAAATGGTAAAGCTTAATGTTTTACCTCATTTGAATTTCAGCAGGGCACAGAGCCTTAACTAAAAATTTCCCAAACTCTGTCCTCATAATACTAATATTCTAAGAGATATTAATCTACATTTCCTTTCATTAGAGGGTTCTGTGAAAAAAAATACAGTTAAAATAATAAGCCATAGAAAACTGAACAAAAGACATATTTCTTTTAGAGCTTTTTAAAGCACATTTATATATTTAGGGCTCTAATAACACAAAAATGTCCTTAACCTCACCTTAAAGCAAATAACAAATAGAATTGAGGAATGTCAGCCATGGGTAGGTGAGGGATGGAGCAAACCAGGGCCTTTCCTAGCCTTGAAATTGTACTAGAATCTTACACCATGCCCTTGTAACCCCAGGAGAAGCCGTACAGGCTGGTCAGCATGCACCCGGTCAGATGAATAATGACTCTTTACGCTGCTGAAGAGGACAGGTGGCGTGAGCTTGACCTCAGGCCACACCTCCATCCTGAGAATTCCACAACACACACTTTTATACAACAGAGTCTTCTGGCTCAGGTGACAGTTGCAATTGCAAAGGATCTTTGTCTAATCCAGCAGTCTGATTTCATAATAAAACATGTTCTTTCTCAGATTGCGCTGAAAATCCCACAGGTAGGGTCCCTTTCTGTCACTTGGCAACCTAGCAGACATTTAGAACTCTCTCGTGTGCTTAATATTGTCAATTTAATGCACCACACTCAAATTTAAATTCTAAAATAACATGATAATACATGTAGAATGAATGCTCTGAGAAGCCAGCTCTGAAAAAATAGTGGCTTCATTTGCCTCATCAGTTTAACTGAGTCGGTCTAATCATACAGGA
This sequence comes from Hipposideros armiger, assembly GCF_001890085.2. Taxonomy (NCBI): domain Eukaryota; kingdom Metazoa; phylum Chordata; class Mammalia; order Chiroptera; family Hipposideridae; genus Hipposideros; species Hipposideros armiger. The sequence continues at coordinate 274,917 of NW_017732705.1, read as the reverse complement.
CAATACTATGGCCACGGTGTGAAGACAGGATGGGGAAGAAAAGAAAGGAAGCATAGGCATGTCATCCTAATCAGTTGTTCTTTTTATTACCCCAATTCTACTACCTACCATCTACCTACCTACCTACCTGCACGCACAGCCCACAGTCACACACACTCACACACTCACATAAACTCACCCATCAAGCCATACATACTGCAGTCTTCCAGTTCACAGGCATTTCTCATGGCGTAGAGTCAATTTCCACACCCAGATTCTGCCTCGAACTGCATGTAAGTGCTTGCTTCTGAGCAGGGGGATATTCCGAATCTTCTCAAAGCTTCTCCTGGGACAGAAAAGACAGGTAGCAAAGAGGCCTAGGCCTTATTCCTTTAGCTTCTTTGAGGGACTCTCAATGGACACATCCCATCTATTCTGTAGCCTCAGTGTTAATAAATAGTATGCACAGAGACGTTGAACGCTGGAGTTTTACAAACATCACATCCTTTCAGTGTAAAAATGAAGTTTCCCCATTGAGAACGTTGCTTAGAAATGTTGTTATGCAGCCAGCCCTCTGTATCCACAGGTTCCACATCTGTGAACGCAACCAACCACAGATCAAATATATCTCCAAAATAAACGTTATGTTGTTGCTGATGTGTACTATGCACTGAGGCCTATGATGGTTGCTTTTGTACTGCACATAGATGCCACTTCCCATATTTTGGTAAGGAAATAAAAAGATACAAGCTTTGAAATTCATGTGTGTAAAGCCCATGCTCCAAGCAGACATGAGGCATTAATCAGAATGGCGCAGTCCCGTTTACCCTGGTGGGTCTTTCCTCAGAGAAGGGCCATAGGAGAAAGTGACGCCATTGGGCTTGACATGACAATTAGGAAGTTCTGTCTGTCAGGAGATAGTTGGAAGCGCACCTTTCATGGGCCAAATAACAGTGCGATGAGACACCTAAAAAAGGAAATGAATATACCTGAATTGTATGAGGGAGAAACGCTATATACAGTAAGTGTGCATTTGAGTATGTCTATGTGTACAAGTATAGTGAAGAGTTACAATACATGGCCCAACTTTAATTTTTAGGTGATATTTCTACGATTCATTTTTTTTCCTCATGCAAAAGAATTTTCAGAAAATTATGCACATCCCAAGAGGAGGAATTCTTGATATTTTCCCTTGAGTTATTCCTCAGCACACACGATCTGCTCTATGTCCCTGGCCTCTTAATTGTTGCCTACCTCTTAATTTGCAGGTCATAGATGTATTTCTCAGAAGCTACAGCCCATCAGGCTACAGCTAGCCTCAAACCACTCCTGTGGAGAAAGTACTGCGATGCTTACACAAGCGTACACAACTTACGCTCATGCATCACACTCGGGCGTGGGGAGGAATATCTGAGTACTGTTCTCATAGATGCCCTCTTGTAGACACTAGACATCACAGTCGTCTCTGAACACGCTGGTCCCCATTTAGCGGTGATCACCTTAAAAGCTTTTTCGTGTCCTGTATCGGCAGTAAAGGTTAGAAGTGCCCAGTGCCTGTTGTAGCTTTGGGAGGGTTGATAGGAATCTATTAATCTCATCACCCAGCATCAAAGAGTTCTAGAATACTGGAGTTGACTAATTAATATACTGCTGAGGAAGTAATTGCAATGTAGCAAGCACAGCTACAGGACGGTATGCGTCCTTCATCCTGACTAGGAGAATCTGCAAAAATATGGTTTTCCATAAAACAGAAATTATTATTATTACTACTTTCTGGATAGATATGTTAAAGGTAATGATTACGTTTTAAACAAAGGTGAACGCTGTGTACTCTAAAGAAAGTAAAGTAAAAATGTTGGAACATGAAAAGAATTAGAGATGTATTTAGGGTTTACTTTCATAACCTGTAACCTCTTGCCCTTAGAAATGGAGGGTTTGGAGGAGGAGGAGAGAGGGCCAAGCAGCCTGGTCTTCTGTTCCCCCTCCCCCAATACCTCTCCTCCTGCTGAGCCATCTCCCCATTGACTCGTGTTTTATTATAGGTTTCCACTTGAGCTGATGTTTGGATAAAATGTTTTCTGCCAAAAAAACCCAATGGGCAGTGGCGTCTTGGGATAGTGACTCTGGGGATAGGTTCCCTGAATATGAATCTCAGGCGCTTTACAGCTATCACATGACCCCTCTCTTAACATTAATTCTCTCAATGATAAAACTGGAATAGCAAAAGTGGCCCTTTCATAGCGCTTTCAAAGGGATTAGATCTGTTTGTTACTCTATGTAAAGTGCTAAGAACCGCACCTGTCACATGGTTACGTGCTGTACAAATGTTACTTCTCATCTAGACCAATAGAGCTTGTAAATTGAGAGAATTACAGGGCGAGCTGGAGGGAACTTACAGATCATCTGCTCAGCTCCACAGACACTGAGCGTGGTGTTTATATTTACCTGGTTGAGCAGAGGCTGAGACAGTAGCCAAACCTAGATCCTCAATATATTTTACAGTAACATGCGTTACCCCTAGGTACCAAGAAGAGGCTAAAACATATTTAGTCTAAATATGGAGATGGTGGTGGTCCAGGTTTTGAAAATTCTACCACAGACGTTTCCGTTGAAAAGGTTTCTTTCTGTGATGATAAGCTTTCCCTTTTTTTTAATGATGCGCTCATTTATAGAAGTGTATGCAGAGTTCCTGGTGACGCTAGACAGATGGGACCAAATACCATGAGCTAGTTATGTCTGATTGCCCATCCTTCCTAGCTTGTCTGACCCAGGTTCTTGTCCTTGAAGGGGGCCTTCACCTGTGTGACGTCTGGATCAGAGCCAAGCATAATAGCAGGGGCAGGTCAGCTGTTCAGTCCGTATTTCTTGAAGGATCAAGTGAAAGAAGACTGTAGCTTTTTCTCCTGATCCCATCGAAAACCCGCCTCATAGGAACTGTGCTCGATGCGTGGTTGCTGCTTATGGTGGGGCAGTTGGTGGGCACTGCCCAGGGACATGGGCAGGACCTTTGCGGGCTCTTATATCAGCCTTGCCCGGCCGCTGTGGAGTGGAGTCCACCCTGAGTGCCCTTTGCCTTTGTCTGCATGACGGTTTCACCCCAGCTATGCATCAGTGGGGGTGTGCTGAGAGGAGGCTCCTTGGGCTGTGTCTCACAAAGGAGCTTCTCAGGGGAGCAGCTTCGTTGCTTCTGATCGGATCAGAGCTTCCTGCAAAACAGCATCTGGCAGTGGACAGTTGGTGGACGGCGGCCAGCTTTCAGCAGGGCTCTGATTTCTTTGTGTAGGCAACCATGGCCATCATTCAACATGTCTGACGCCAGTCCGTGTCTTTAAGAATACCTGTGTGACCCGAGATTGCTTGGTAATGCTGCTGGGTAGTTCTGTATGTGTACCTTGTCCTGGCCTCAGCCCCTGTGGGCCCTCACAGTTGAATCTGCCCACTGCACCTTAACCTGCTGTGGGTACCACCCAGCATATGCCTCTTCTCTAGTCCCTTATCAAACACGTCCATGTGATGCCTTGATTTCTACCTGTGCTGCCTCAGACAAGCTCACCTGGACATACTTGTTTCAAAGTCTAGCCCTCTTTCCGTCTGCTTATCTGCTCCATTCATACACTGCTTCTCCTCTGCCTTTTGGGCCCCCACTCTCAGTACTGATCCCTAAAAGAACACTGCTGTGTGCTTCTTTGCTTCTGCATCCAGGCAAGTCTTCCTGACCCTCCAGTTATCATTAGCATCACTAGAAATACATAGACCCTTCTCATGCATCTCCCTATTGCTAGCCCACGCCCAGTCAAACCCGGATACTACTGTCTACACAGTTCTGTTGGTACTGTGGGAAAAATACAATTTTAAATGTATAGTTTTGTTCACTAAAATATTTTTAAAGGACACAAGCATATAAAATGATGTGTCCCTAGTCTGCCATTTGTTGACAAGTTTTCCATTATTATTATTTTTTAATAATGTTGGACTCACTGAGGAACTTACTGAGAAGGCGGCAACAGTATCTCAGCTGCTGCTGCTAATTGTCTGTGCTTTGATATCTGCATTAGGATTCTAAATTTCTATACTGGGCAGAACATGTCTATCTGAAATATACAACAATTTGTTCATACTATTCTGACTTATGCACGTGCAAGAAAAATTATAGGCCATCGTGTGTGTGTCTGTGTGTGTGTGTGTGTGTGTGTGTGTGTGTGTGTGTGTGTGTGTGTTTGATTTTCTCACCAGGTCAATTTGATCATCATTAATCTTGAGTCTTATACTGTCAAGTAGCTAGTAAAAGATCATGATAAAAATCAGTTTTCTTTGGCCATTTTTAAAGCAAATATTTAATTTCCTTCTCTTTCCTCTAACATAGATATTCAGTGTTCAGTTTTAACTCTTGTTTAGCACCATTTTGCTCACTAAAGAATCATAATTAAAGAAAATCATTTAAAAAAACTTCACAGGCTCTTGAAGGTTCTGAGCAATTAAACTAGGTGATTAGAACCATGATAAAAGAGAAGCTTGGGGAAAAGATTTAAACCCCAATTGATCATTTATATAAAAAAATGACTAAAGAATAGAGAAAATTAAAAGCATAGTTTATCTGGTGGGCAAAGGATAAAGCCTATTTTTCTGGAACACGCTTATTCATCTAAATGTAGTTATTAATACAATGTACAAAAATCAGATTTGAAGAAAAATAGTTGTTCCTTTTCATCTTGCAGGCAAACAATAATGCCTACACGGGGAAAGGATTTTCTCTCTTGTGATATTTTTTCTTTCTAGTGCTTCAAACCATAAATTAAAGAGATATCCAATACAGGTCTGACGTTAACCAGGTAAAATGATCTACTTTGCAAACCAGAAGATACATTTTCAGACGAGGGCGATAGCTTGCGTGCAGAGGCGCATCTGGGAGCAGACAGTTGATGGCATCACAGAGAAAGCCATGCACACACATTTTCTTGAATGAACAGG
>NW_017732705.1:260134-261530 GCF_001890085.2 Hipposideros armiger | reverse complement strand
AGAGTATTCCACTAGGCAATTTTCTATAAAATCAATTGTCTAGAGAGATCCAGGAAGTTGTTCACAAGGTATCACAGTTATCAAGAGCCCTTATACCAGGAAGAAATGAGTCAGTTTCCCAAATGTTACTTATATTGAAAGCAAATGAAATATCTCTCATATGCAGTTAAGTTCCTTATTCTACTAAGGATGACATCACACTGATAATATCAATTTAAAATACAATAGAATTCATCAAGTACTCGTTGGCTCTAAAGAATGTTCATAAAATGTAACACACACACACACACACACACACATGCACACACACGCAGTGAAAAGGAGTTTCTGACCTGAGATCATGCAATGGTATTGCATTCCCTCTGTGGAACTAACCACAGACCTATCTCATGGGAGAGAGACGCAATATGATTTGAGTTGCAGAAGTTACCATTTTCGGTTTGCTCTTTTTCAAGTATGTGTAATTACAATATAAAACAAAATTATTATTAATCATAGTCAGAGAAAACACTAGATACACATTATGGGAGGTGAAGAAAGAACAAAGGGTCTTCACCATGGCATCTGTAGAACACTTCTTATTAACAGGAAGGGTTAAAGGCAGCACCTTTCATTAATTTATTCCTTTAACAAATACCCACTGAGTTCTAGAACGCGCCAAACTCAAACTATTCTAAGGCCTGGAAATATATTCAAGAAATGAGACATGGCCCCTGGCCTCCTGAAGCTAATGTTCTCGTAGTAGAGGAAGGAAGCAAACACATACGTATGTAACAGGCCCTGAGAAAGTGGTCCATGCTGATAGGAAAACGAGGCAGGGGAAAGAAACAGAGATGGTGTGGTGTAGGGGTGGGGGCTGCTCTTATAGAAAGAAGGGTCAGAGGATGATGTTCGAGGATGGCTGGGGTGAAGTGAGGGAGTGACATGTGTCAGTGTTCTCGGCACAGACGGTCCCTGTGCTAGGATTTGGGAATGAAGTAGGAGTTGCATTTAGGACCAGGTGGTGGACAGTGATTACAGAGGAGGGTGGGGAGGTGGTGCGATGGAGGGGTGTGCGGTGATCTGTCAGAGCGTTCTGCAGAAACACACGCTTTAGACTTAAGGGGCAGGGAGCGCTCCCAGGAAGGGCTGATCGTTGAACTTCCTTGCAAAACTGATAAGAATTAAGCTGGAACGAAATGGGCATTCCGGCAAGAGAACAGCATGTGGTCACTGTAAAAGAGCACCGCCCGTTTAGGAATCGTTAAGGAGCTTTCGTTGTGTATTCGCCCGCATGAGGACGAATGGGTCTCATGTACTTATCAAAAGAGCTTTCCTATTCTTAGACATACACAAAGCAGCCACCAAGAGAGACTGTTAGGCTAGAAAATGACAGGACTACATGATTCCATTTTTA
>NW_017732705.1:253028-258200 GCF_001890085.2 Hipposideros armiger | reverse complement strand
CACAAAGAATGCAGGGAGTGTTTTCTCTAAATGTTGATCTCAAAAGTAAAACATGATATTGAAAAATCCATTCAAACATGTGTGAGTACAGTTATCAGAAGACTCAGGAATGATTTTGAAATCGTATCTGAAGGGTCTTTGTGAGCAGGTGTGTGTATGTGTGTGTGTGTGTGTGTGTGTGTGTGTGTGTGTGTGTATGAATAACTCACCTATTTATCTCTACCAAGTCCATAAACCATTGCAAAACTTTCTTACTGCTTTCTTTTCCTTTACCCTCCCCACCTGTCATGCAGTCCTATAGAGTGCTCTAGGGTAATCTTTTAAAGCAGTGCTTTAATATGTCAATATTTTAAATCTATGAGAACTCCCCATGGGTTACTATATAACGTCCAAATTGCTTTCTCCCAAAAGCAAGATTTTGTAGTTTGATCCAATCTTCTTTGCATTCATGTATTCATTTGATAAATGCTTATCTGTACTCTCTATATGCCAGACATCCCTCTGGGTTCTAAGGATACAACTGTAAATGTAAATAAACAAAGCCCTCACCCCATGGAATTCATAATTTAATGGGAGGAATAAAAAATAATAAAAGAACAAAATATATAGATACATCCATACACACACATGTATATAGGATGAAAAATGCTCTGCAGAGAAACAAAGCAGCATAGAAATGGGGTGGGATTGCTATCGTATTGTGTATGGGGTTTCTTTTTAGTGAAGGGTGCTTAGGAACGCTTCGCTGAGAGGGTAACTCACCAATGACCTTGTGAGTCCACTTATGGGACTAGGTATGACCAGAGAGGGGGTGGGGTCAGGGAACTGCCTGTGGGCACACAGTACACTCAGGCACATGAGCGAGGCAGCAGTGGACAGGGAAAAGGAGTGGCCGTGAGCAGGAGGAGACCAAGGGTTATGTCACAGAAGGTGATGAAGGTGGCTCGGAGGGCTGACGGTGTTAAATGTGCCGATAGGTCAAATCAGATGAGGGCTGAGAAGCATCACTGGACTTATCAAAACAGAGGTTATTGGTGATCTTGACAAATATATTCTGTGGACTGGTATGGATGAGGTCGTAGGTGGGCAGGACCTGGTAAGAAAAAACACAACTCTTTTAAGGAGTTTTGTCATCATATATATGTGTGTGTNATTCTAAATTTCTATACTGGGCAGAACATGTCTATCTGAAATATACAACAATTTGTTCATACTATTCTGACTTATGCACGTGCAAGAAAAATTATGGGCCAGTGTGTGTGTGTGTGTGTGTGTGTGTGTGTGTGTGTGTGTGTGTGTGTGTGTGTGTTGCATTGATTTTCTCACCAGGTCAATTTGATCATCATTAATCTTGAGTCTTATACTGTCAAGTAGCTAGTAAAAGATCATGATAAAAATCAGTTTTCTTTGGCCATTTTTAAAGCAAATATTTAATTTCCTTCTCTTTCCTCTAACATAGATATTCAGTGTTCAGTTTTAACTCTTGTTTAGCACCATTTTGCTCACTAAAGAATCATAATTAAAGAAAATCATTTAAAAAAACTTCACAGGCTCTTGAAGGTTCTGAGCAATTAAACTAGGTGATTAGAACCATGATAAAAGAGAAGCTTGGGGAAAAGATTTAAACCCCAATTGATCATTTATATAAAAAAATGACTAAAGAATAGAGAAAATTAAAAGCATAGTTTATCTGGTGGGCAAAGGATAAAGCCTATTTTTCTGGAACACGCTTATTCATCTAAATGTAGTTATTAATACAATGTACAAAAATCAGATTTGAAGAAAAATAGTTGTTCCTTTTCATCTTGCAGGCAAACAATAATGCCTACACGGGGAAAGGATTTTCTCTCTTGTGATATTTTTTCTTTCTAGTGCTTCAAACCATAAATTAAAGAGATATCCAATACAGGTCTGACGTTAACCAGGTAAAATGATCTACTTTGCAAACCAGAAGATACATTTTCAGACGAGGGCGATAGCTTGCGTGCAGAGGCGCATCTGGGAGCAGACAGTTGATGGCATCACAGAGAAAGCCATGCACACACATTTTCTTGAATGAACAGGATGCTTCAACTGTGTATTGTTTGGTGACTTGAACTATTGCCACTTGGAACAGGAGGAAAAAAAATACTAGAAAGATTAGTAAATTTAAAAATCACCTTGGAAACCCTGTCTTTAAAAGGAACAAAATAAAACCCAGGAGGGACACTTTTTGTTTTCTGCCTAAAAATTATTTTTAATGCAACTTGATAGTCTTATGATGATTTTAGGTTTCTAGGATAATGAAATGAGGTCTGCACCACAAACAGCTTATGTGTTAAGGTTTGTGGGGGTTTGTTGTTGTTATTGTTTTAGCACTGACAGTTTCCTGGTGCCATATTTCTCCCTTTTTAATAAAAAGGAAAGTGATAAAAATATCAGTATCGTAAAGTTTACCATTTTAACCATTTTTTTGCAGTGCACTGACATTAAGTACATTTGCATCGTTGTGCAACGTCACCACCATCCATCTCCAGAATTTTTCCATCTTCCCCAACTGAAACTCGGTGCCCATTACACAATAACTCCTTATTCCTTCTTCCCTTATCCCCAGAAGCCCATCACTCCACTTTCTGTCTCTATGACTTGGCTGCTCTAGGAACCTCAGCAGAAGGCCTTCAGTGATTGGCTTATTTCACTTAGTGTAATGTTCTCAAGGTCCATCCCTGTAGCAACATGTATCCAAATGTCTTTCCTATGGGAGGCTGAAAAATAGCCTGTGGCATGCATTTCCCATCTTTTCTCTATGCCTTCATCTGGAGTGGACACATGGGTCACTTTCTCCTTTTAGCTGCTGTGAACAATACTGCTTTGAACATGAGTATAAATATCTGTGTGAGTCCTGATTTCACTTCTTTGGTGTATATATCCAGAATTGGGATTGCTGGTTCCTGTGCTAATTCTATGTTTAATTTTTTGAGGAACCATGATACTGTTTTCCATAGCTGCTGCACCATTTTATATCTTTATCAGCAGTGCACAAGGGTTCCAATTTCTCCACATCGTCGCCAACTCTTGTTATTGTATGTTTTATTTTGTTTTTAACAATAGCCATCCTAGTGGGTATGGAGTCGTATTTTACTGTGGTTACACGTCTTCCTTTTAGTAGGATTTATAGCCAGCAGCACATAATTGGCAAAGATAGACCAAAACCAAGGTTATGATACTTTTTCCATCCTTTCTCACCCTAAGTTTTATGTTTGCAGACATTTATTCCTATCGTTGGAGGTCCAGAGATATCTATGGCCATAAATCGGGGTCAAGATTCCCCTTGACGAAACAGACTCTGTTAGTGGGGGTTAAATGCAGCCGACGTGTATAGATCAGATTTCAAATGTATGATCTGTCATGGGCATTGTGGAAAATAATTTTTAAAAGGCACAAATTCTTAACATAAGTTTCTTCCTCAACAGGAGTCCTTTTAAATAAGATATCATAATTTTGACAGTTCATTACAAGCCAGAAATATGCAGATTAAAGTGACTTTGGACATGAGAAAAGCCTTTAGTATATTTCATCTGGAAGGAGTCCGTCCGTTGCGTGAACAAATTAGTCAAAAGATGAATGACTTCATTTTGCACCTTTCCTGCCTCAGGCGTATTTTAAATACCTCAGGTGGTCTCATGGAATTGGGCAGTGACATGACAATTAATACAGTTTCATTTGCCTGGTTACCACGCTTTTTGTTATTGACATTTACTTTAAAAGTACATAAGTTTCTTCAGTTGTGTCAAAGATCACATTTGCTATTTATTTATTTCCTCACTAAGTTTAAAGTCATTATATCTTCACTTCATAATTGGAGGTTAAATGGATGGATTTGTTCATTTTGATTACTTAGCACATTATCAGATGTTTTTCTTTCTGATTCATTTGTATTTTCAATCTTTGGAATGACAGTTTTCAAAAATGTATTTGCTCAAGATATTTTGCACCAACACCTCATTTAAATGTTATTTTTGTTATTTTGTTATTTTTGCTCCCGGAAGTGACATGATTTTAGAATATTTGGGCTAGAAGGAAACAAAGAAATGAACTAACTCAACTTACTAATTTTGAAGAAGAGAGAATTGATCCTTAGGAAAACCAGACTGACTGACTCAAGATGGGCTCCCTGGTTACATGTAGACTTGGATTAAACTTTTGACTGGTCAGGTCGTAATTGGTCAGTTACTCACTTTCTATCAACTGTCCTTCCATAGGCCGATGCAAAAAAGAAAAAAACAACTACAATATATGAGGTATGCAGTTAGGTAAATGATATTCCAGTGTCTGTTTATTTATTAATATTTAACCATTTTTGTGGGAAATAGTTCTAAAATGCATTTGCTGTCTTTCCTTCTTTTTTTAAAATTAAATTTTATTGGCGAGACAATAGTTAGGTAAGTTACATAGGTGTCAAGTGTATAATTCTGTAATACATCATCTATATATCACATTGGGGGACTGTCTCCGCGTGTTTTTCCTTCTTAGTTGATGTACAAAAACAAGCAAAAGTAGATTGCGATACCTAATGAGTGTGGGCTATTATGTGGTTTCAGAAATGAAGGTTGTAGACAGCATATTTTCACTGAAATCTGCATCCTTTACTATGTTATAAAAGGAAAGCTCTGTGGCAAATGTTTAGACCCTGAACATGCTTCCCCCATTTTTTGTTACTGAGATCTAGAACATCAACTTTGCAGAAATCCTGACCTATGAGTAAGTGAGCTATTCCTGAACTTATAAGAGAGAAAACGTACTGCCTGGGTTTTCTTAACATCAATCATGGGAGCGAGTCACAAATCATATTTACGGTCCCATGGAAATGGGGTGAAGACAAAAAAGGTTTCTTCCTTTCAAAACATTGTCCACATCTATCATGCTTTTTGCGTGTGGTTTAAAGACCTGTTAAATATGTCAGTGCATTTTAAATTGGAATTTACTGAACTACTAAAGTAAAATAAACTCATTTAGAGTATTGTGACTAGTACGCAACGTTCCCTTTTTTCCTATAAGCAAATGTCTCCTGCACTTAGAAAAATTAATTCAAACAGTCATTTTGTTCACTTATATGCATTTGTCCTCAGTCCAGACAGTGGTACCCGTGACCTAAAAGAAAACAAAATGAAACTCACAGCATCATTTGCAAGA
>NW_017732705.1:248592-251993 GCF_001890085.2 Hipposideros armiger | reverse complement strand
ATATATATATATATATATGAACTATGTTATTTTCATCACCATAGAGGTATTATTTTATTTTAAGCATAAATGCTCCAGTATAATTAAAACTGAAGGGCTGGCTCTGTGTGCTAGGCACATCCACTTCTCTTCAAGCTAGGTCGGTGGGATCTTTTTGTATTTTCTTTTGTTTTGGGGAGTGGGGAATATCGAGCATGATGAAATGTGTTCAGAAACATTCTTGTGGACAGATTTTTGATGGGCTCCTCTGCTTACATATGCTACAAGGATATTGTTTAATTTACAAATTTATTCATAATGCATTGACCCCTGAATTCCATCCTCAGAGGTCCATGAAGGTCCACATAGATTGAGAATCCATATTCTAAATTCACTTACTGAATCATGCCCATCCATAATAAAGATGAGTATTGGGGCTGTGTTGTTTTAACGCCTTATAAAATTACCTTTGTTTGTTTTTAGCTTTGTCTGGCACCAGTCAAATGATAAGCATTGGAAGTAACTTAATACAAAACACTGTTATATGAATTTTAGGGATCTTTTCCCCCCTCTGTCATTCATTTATTTAAAATATATCTATTGAGCACTTATTCTGTGTTAGGCACTGTTCAAAGCCATAGTAATTTAATGGGGGAAAAAGGCTTAAACATGTGCTCTTCTAACGCTTACTTTCTAGTAGTTGGGGGTACAGACAAGAAATGATAACCAAAATAAGTAACTGGCATAATTTCTTACAGGATAACAAATGTGGAAAAAGGAAAGAGCGTGAATGAGAGTTATAATTTTAAGGGCAGTTGCAATTTGGGAGGAGCCAGATGATGTCTCTAGGAAAAGTTGAGCATGGTCAAAAATTTAAAGGTGAAGGACCTCCATGTGGCTATCCAGTAGAAGGGCATTCCAAGAAGTTGAACCAGCAAGTGCAAATATCCTGAGGCAGGGTGCTATCTAGTGTGCTAAGAAGGTCAGAGTGGCTGACTGAGTGACAGTGACAGAGGGAAGAGCCTTGAGTAGGACCCAGAGTGGTAACTCTGTGAGCTGTAGGCTAGAAGTTGGGGGCTGGGGGAAGTGTTTGAACTCCAGAACTCCCTGGCAGTGAGACTGTAAGCCAATCACTTAACCCCCCTAACCTTGAAGTTTCTGTCATCTGTACTCCCTGTGAGTGTGGCTTCTTGGTTCCTGGTATAATGTGGAAGGCAGAGATAATTTAGCAAATGTTATTGGTTTATGAAATCCAGTGTGCTAGGAAAGGCCAAGTTTCATCCTCAGCCAGAACCCAGAAGGAGAGTTTTTCAGAGAGTCAGATTTTTATAAACTTCAAAGCACCGGGAACTTCCCAAGTTGCTTTTAAGCTATTTTTCTACCAACGCCACAGGCACTCATATGCCAACATGTCCTGTCTCTCTCCTTCACTTCATTGACCAGCTTTTAGAAGGTTTTAAATGTGCTTGCTCTCTCCATATCCTGCATTACTCACGCTACAAGACTTGAAACCAAATTCATCGTTGACGTTTAGGTAGCTAGATCTTAATTTGCTTAATGTATCGGCAGCATTGAAAAATGTTGAGGCTTCCTTATTAAAGCATTCTGTTATGGTATACCCGCCCCCACCCCCGAATTCATATGTTGGGGCCTTTACCACCATGTGATGGTATTAGAAGGTAATTAGGGGTTGATGAGATTGTGAAGGTTGGATTTTCATGGTGGGGTCAGTGGCTTCATATGAAGATGAAGACAGACAGATCACTGTCTTACAGCCATTTGAGGATACAGCAAGATGGTGACTGTCCACAGCCAGGAAGCGGGCTCTCACCAGAAACCCATCATGTTGGCCCTTTGACCTTGGACTCACAGCCTCCCTCACTGTGAAGAAGCAAGTCTCTATTGTTTCAGCCCCCCAGTCTGGTGTTTTGACACAGCAGCCCAAACTGACTGAGAACACTCTCTCCCCACACCGCCTGACGGGGCTTCCTCTTTTCCTGATCATTAAGGGATGGAGTCTCCTCAAAGCTCAGATGTGGGTCCTCAGCTCTTCTCCTCCACAAATGTGATCCAGGAAGCGTGGCTTCAGTTGGCATCTTGTTGATGGACTGGTGGATGCATCTGCAGTCCGTAATTCTTATCTGGTGTCTAGAACCATACACCCAATCACCTCCTTGGATTTCTACTTGTATTTCTTGAAGATGTTTCCAGATTAGTAGGCCCAAAATTGAACTCATGACCTCAGTAAATAATGCAAATGCTTATTCCTGAGAAAATCTGTCTCCTTAATACTTCCCTATCTCTAACCACTCTCCTTGAAATTTACCATTACCTCCTCTAAACTTTACTTTCTATGGATTTTTCTAGCTTATCACCTTTTCCCACCTCCATGGCCCACTGCCTAATGCAATTATTTCATCTGGTTTGCATTGACCTCTTAATTGGTCGCTCTGAAACTGCTCTGCCTCTGTTCTCATCTGGTCTCCATACTGGATACAAAGTGGTCTGTAAACATGGAGATCCAAGCAAGTGTTTTATCCTCCTGCTTTAATGCACTTCTTATGGCTGGCCTGGGAGGTCTTCTGTGGGTCAGCATCTATTTATACCTCCTGACTCCTGGTCACAGTGGCTTCATTTCACTCCTGGGAATGTGCCCTGCATTCTTCCTCTTAGTGCCTTTTAAACATGATTCTTTTTTTGCCCAGGACATTCTCTTTCTCCTTTACCAAATTAATCCTGCTATTGAATATCAGCTCATTCATCGCTCCCTTTAAATTTATCTCAGATTATACAATTTCTTCTGTGATTCACCCTGTTGAGCGCCAATCGCTTCTTCATATCACTTTGTACAGTTGCTGTTTGCTATTTATTGTTCATTCACTTGGGTCTTTGATCAATATTCATCTCCTCAACTGAACTTTGGGAGGGTAAGTTATGCATCTGGGTTTCTGTTTTGTTCAGCTTCTGCTCACTATTATATAGTCCGAACTTATGTCAGTTCCAATTATATGATAAGTTCTCAACAAATGCTACTTGAGTGAATGCAGATAAGAAACCTAAAACTCCAGTGGAGGGTATAGTGGTTGGGTAATCTTCAGAGCAAAGAAGAGGAAAAACTTGGAATTATCTCAGCCTTCCAAGAACCAGTAGGAGCATTTGATTTTTCAGATCCCAAATCATCTTATATTACAAGAACAGGTAGTCTAAGCTTCATTCAGAGGCAATAAAATCTGTAGTAAAAAAGTTATGCTGAACAAGTCATATTATTATTATTTTAAATTTATTTAACTAAAATAGTAGATGTATAGTTACCTGGACACTCATACACTTCTGCCTTTAGACAATTTCAGATAAAATGAGATGGAATAAGATTATCTGAGATTCAGATAATTTTTAAAACTAACTTTGGGTTCAGTGTCATT
>NW_017732705.1:232349-243877 GCF_001890085.2 Hipposideros armiger | reverse complement strand
TATATATATATAAAGTATATATCTATTAAAACATAGATAAGAGTGGTAGATGAAGGGTGATGTAAGGTAAAAAAAGGTGTTTTTTTTTAGAGAAATTTCAGCATATTTGCATGTTGATGAAAGAGAGTGACAAAAGGGAAAAAAAAATGATGCAGGCGAGGAGGGCTCAGGAGAGGATCAGGAAGAATATATCCGCTAAGTGTTTGGCTTCTGATGGGAACAGGGACAGTGCATAAAAATTAGAAAGAAACAGGTATGCCCTTTTTTTATTTTTATTTATTTCAGTTACAGTTGACATTCAGTATTATTTTATATTCGTTTCAGGTGTACCACATAGCAGTTAGACATTTTGGAGATAAAGAACAGAGTGTGGGGAAAAAGGATAAAGAACAGCATGTGGAAGGGGCATTCTTACTCTACAAGAGCTCAAGACTTAACGTGCAGTCAGTTATTGAAATGCCGTAACAATAGATGGCTGTAATGTGATCATGAGCAATTGTGATTTTATTTGTGCCCTTCTGATTTTCTGCACCACATATATACAAGTTTTGTGATTAAAAGTAAAGCTAAACATACATGTTTTAAGTAGAAAATATCTACTAAAAGATTAAAAAGTTAGAGCAAGAGGGAAAGAAATAGGAGAGTATGTACGAGGTAGATAGATTGGGAGATATGGTGCAGGTTTCCTTTTGATAGTTTTTAATTTTTCAGGGAAATATCAAAAGGGTCTTCAGCTGAAAATGAGGCTGGATAACAGAAGCAGAGGCTTGGAGAAAGAGAAGGTGTGAAACCATCACCTGAGTGAGAGATCAATGAACGGGGCAAATGTAGGATAAAGAACCGTTGGAATCAAGGCAGTAGAGAATGAGATTGTGGGCTGGAAGGTTAGGAGGTAGAGAGTGGAATGCATGAAATGGGGTTCCCTGAGGAGATCATTTATTAGCAGGATAAGGCTATTCTGTCACCTCCCTGTGGTTGGTTGAGATACTGTGGATAATAAGGTCATCTTCACAATGGAAGTCAGAGTATTCAGAGACAGGGTCCTGGGAAAATTAACTGTATAATGATTGAAAACACCCAAATTATAAGTAATGTGGAGGCTAAATTAAAAGCTATGGTCTTGAAGGAATACAGGAGTGAAACGGAAGTCCGTAGATGACTATAGGAAGCAGCTAGAGAGGCCAGGATGGCCCAAAGCCTAGAGCTTCAGACCTGCAGTTTTTTAAGAGAAGGATAGATAAGGTTAGAGGAAACAACCACTTCCAGGCCCAGCAGGACTGGGGATGTGGAAGAGAAAACAGCCACGGATTCAGAGAGCTGCAGGGAAGCCTTGTCTTCCCAGAAGAACTAGATATGAGGGAAAGTCAGTATTCACCAGTCTCTAAGTCAATATTCACTTCTGTCTCTAAGGCAGATTCCATTAGAGAGGCTGTATTGATGAGGGTGTGAAGAGAAGGGGAGGGGATTGCCCAAAGTGTGGGTGTGAGGACATGGGGGTCCCTTGAAGCCATCTTAAAGGCTGCCTACCACAGCTGTGATCACAGTCCATAGCTCATTCTAAACTCATCGTTCCCTCCACTACCTACCCTGGGCTGAATTGTAATGAAAAACCCTGGGAGCCCTAGCACGCCTGCTTCCTGGAAGCCAGTGGGCATGTGGAAGTCAGGAGAAGAGCAAATGTAGAAGGAACTCTTGAACTTGGGCATTGCCTCATCACTCCTGTAGTTGAAGGTCTGGACGTTTAGAGAATGGAAGAGCAATGATTCTAACACTAGTGAAGTTCTTGGGCTTTTTTGTTTGTTTGTTTTCTTCGATTCTGTCTTACTGCTCCCTACTGTGCCCATTATCTTATTGTGCCCTCTGTTTCATTTGTTCCACTCCTTTTTTGCTTTTCCTTACGTTATTTTCTCTATCTGTAATGACACCTATCCACCTCTGAACGTGTGGCTTCCTCTTTCCTGCATGTGTCCAGTCGGTTTCAGTTTTTCTCTCTCCTCCCTTTCTACAGTACTGTGTGACATTGTCACCCTTCCAAGGATTACTGGGAACTGGGGTTTATTTGACAGGAAAGGACACGAGCAGTAAAAAAAAGAATTAGGAATTCCAATGATTTTAGGTTGTTGTTTTTTTTTTTTTTTGAAGAGACTCATTTATCTTATCAGTAATTAATTACAGTTTTGCTGAGCATCTCAGCAGATGTTGCACATCTAGGACACAGCTGAGGTTTATCAACGAGTGAACACATATACACACTACCATCTCCTGTCTTCTGAGCTGTTTCACTCTGACGCAGGCACTTGGCTCTTTCAGTATTTGATATTTTCATGGCACCCACACTTCACTCCACAAATCATGACCTGTTTTGTCACAACTTGAGTGTGATTATTTTAGCAATGCTGTTGGTATAAGCAGGCATTATACATGATACAGTGCTGCAGAACAGAATATGTGATGCACTTTTTTTCTTTCTAAAAAAATACTTTAACAATACACGTTTTAAAATTAAGAGTTCACAGCTTCATTAATATTCACAAAGTGAATGTCTAATCAACATCTAGATGTCTAATAAACATCTAGAACAAAATAGACTATCATCTACACCACACAATCTCCCTGTACAGTCTCCAGTTCACTAAGCCCCTTTCCTAAATTAGCATCCTCTTAGACCCCACCACCACTCACCACCTATAGAGTCATATTTCTATAAGTATTCAACGTGAATCTGATTTGTCTTATGGGTCAAAATGCTGTATATAAAATTACAGGAACTAGAACTTGCTAAATGACACGAATCTAAACACTCTAACAAATCCAGAAAACAGGACATTTTAAAGGTAAAACTGGCCTGATCTCTGCAGTGAGAGTTGGACGTAGAGAAAAGGAAGCAATTGTTATAAATTAAGAGACAGAAGAAAAATTGCAATAAACTGAATTCATAGTCTTGTTTGGATCCCAACTACAACAAAGCAGCTGTACAAGACATTTCAGGACACCTGAGGAATTTTGTCTATGGATTGGGTATTCATGATATTAAGGAACTATGGTTACCTTTGTTGGTTGTGAAACTTATATGTGGCTGTGTAAAATAATATAGTTTTTTGAGTTGCACACTGAAATATATAGGAGTGAATCATATCTGTAATGCATTTTAAATTATTAAAGAAAAAAATGATGGGTAAGTTTGATAAACTAAAACCATCACCCAGTCTATACTAGATTATAGGTATATGAGAGCTTATTGTATGATTCTCTTTTCTATGAGATTGAAAAATTTTAAAAAGACACATAAAGGGCACATGCATATATTATATATAATCTATTATACAAAGAGGAATGTATAATTATTCTAGATTTTGCTGCATTATGTATTTGCATTTTTATACATGTTTTAATCCTATACTTTTTTCTTTATCTGACTATATTTATATGTCTATTTTATTGGTGGTGTTAACAATCTAAACCTTTCTATAGTTTAATTCAAATTTTCTTACAAAGGATTTCACACTAATAGATATATTTGAACTTGTTTCAACTTCAGTATTACTGGAACCCGCTTAATAGGTTTTTTTCCTCAACTTCCATTTTCTTTTGCTCTTTAGAAAATCAATATGAAGTTAAGAAGGAACTGTTAGCTAAAATTACAAGAGGTTAACTCTTCCTCATTTATAGATTTATCTACTTTATAATAGTGCTCAGTTGATGCCTTATTCATTAATTTTAAATTGGAATTTTTTGAAAAGATTGCTTTCTAGCTAAATCTTTTACTATACATAGACTCTTTTTTATGCTTAAAATGATATTTGAACAGAAAAAATTTCCATTTAACAAATATCTAACAAAGCTATGATTGAATACCAATTATAAACAAACCCCAAAACTAGCAAAGGCTATTAGCTTAATTTATGCTATAATTTCAAAGGTCTAGACCAGGCTCTTATTGAACTAGGTGTGAGAAGATTGCTATAGTATCTTTACTTTGAGAGTGTAAATCATTTATGAATTCTAGATGGTATAAATGCTAATTATTTAGTGGTTTTCTTAGAATAAAGTCTTTAAAGAGCAAGCGTATTTGCAGGTTTATTATTATGATATTCATAATCTGTGGGGCTTCCAGTCTAAGCCCCACTTTAATGTAAATGTGAAACTAAATATTCTTGAAGGTTCACTAATACACTGCACTTTCTGTTATACAAATATTACAAATATTTTATATAGATCTGCAGCTCTCTTTGACTAGGGAGATAAAATAAAACATAGTTAAGCCATCTGATATCTTAGATCCTTTCAGCTCCATTAGAACCAATTCAAACTCACGGAATAAGTGGCATGTACTGGCTTGTTTATGTAGAGATGCACACAGTTCCCTTGGAATTTCAATGATCTTAATTGCACCGTTGACTTTTATTTGGTTGCCTGTTTTGGAGAGGTCTCATTGACCTACTGCTTGTTCTTTTCAGCAAGCGCTGATTTCAATTTCCTCTTCCTCTGCAAGGAAGTAGAAAATTGGTTTCTCTGCCCTTGTGTACCTGGTATCAGAAAAGAAGTCGTGATGATTTACAAAGCCCACATGCAAAGTTAGCCTCTACTTTTCTCTTGATCTGTCATTCAGTCTATACATGCATTTATGTAAATATAAGTCAACCATACGTGTATAATAAATAAATGGACAAATTAGTCCATGACAAGACACAGGTATTATGAAACGTTTCATCCTAGCTAACAGAATCAAGTTCAGCTGTACCTCGTGACAGTGGTAATACAGCATCACCATGTATTATTTTGCAAGTCACTTGTTGGCACAATTTGTGACAGGTATTTAAATCGTTCATTTACAGTGCAATTTCCATGTACAATCATAAGAAAGGTGCAACTGACTATTTTGTTTTACTCTGTTTGGATTTCAAAACATGCTATTTAGAAAAGATCATAGATGTCTTCTATGCATCCAAGCACTGGATGGTTTCGGTGAAATAGTTAATTCTATCCCAAATGTTGTTAATATTATGTAGTCAGATATTCTGTTTAGTGCCTCAGTGCAAAATATAATGAAAGAATGTCCCTGCCTTCGTGAAACTACCAATCTAACAGAAATATTAGATATATTAGAATTAGAATAATTAGAATTAGTCTTAAGATAACAGGAAGCCATGCTAGGATAAGAACAAGGGCAATGCCATAAGATATGTAAAAATAAATTGTTGGGGACTAACAAGGGAACAAAAGTATAAACCATTCTTGTTAGAGGAATCATGTATCTGTGCAAAACCTATGGTTTTAAATAGAAGCCTCTACACAGATTGTACTAAAAGTACCAGGAGAAATTTGCGTCTGAGAGATCTCAATTTTAAGCTTAAGGTTAGCACCTGAGAATGAAATTGATAAAAATAACATATATAAGAAGAATTTAGTTCCTTATAACTAGAGATCTTCATGACTATGCAAGGAGAATAGCTTCTAGCAAAACATCCTAATTAATCTTAATTAACTGTCTTAACATATCTAAAAAGAGAACCTTTTCTTTAAGGGCCTGTTCCAACACTGTATTGTCCTTGAAGCTCTTGTGCCCAGACCTTGTGACGTCAAGAGACATAATATGTGCCAAACCAGATCTTTTCTCTCCCAGATAACTATTTGGACCTTGGTTTGTTTACTTGTTTACTTGTGATATAAAATAGTCAAGAATCCTCTACCTAGGAAGATTTGCTCAATTTAAAATAATCTCTCTTTCAGAACACTCAAACTATATTTGTTTTAGTTTGTTTGTTTTCTTTTACCCCCTCTGAGAAAGAAAGCATCTGTTTTATAAATAAACTTTGTGAAGACATTACTATGGATGGGTATTCCTAAATATATTCAAACTGAAACTAGAACCTTTCTAGGCAGTTTAAAATGACACTTTTGTTCACGAATGATGTAATTAAACAAGACCTTTTCAGCTTAAGTGTTGCCTGAAGACATGTCTTTTTACTGAGTGGACAAATTTTGCTTTGTCATAATTAATTTTTAGCTTGTGTTTACTTTTTAAATGAATTAGTTACTACTTGAAAAAAAAATGCATGTGATGTAAAAGTTAACAGGCCCATTCTGGCAGATACAAAGATGAGTTCATTCATGCATTCATTCACTCATTCATTTATTCATTAATTCCTTTGTGGGTTTGCTCATAAATAATATATGAATAATAACAGAAGGGTGATATATAAATTCTTAGGATGTTCCAGGCACTGTCCTAGGTGCTGATCTTATAACGTTGACTAAAAATAAAGTGGTCTCAGATCTTATGGCGTTAGGAGCTTTGATACATGAATCAAGTTGAATGCGTTAAAATATTAAATATGATATTTCCTGTATGAAAATATTAGGGACCAACAATATTAAATAGAATATGGTGAGGGATTGGGAATTTCATCTGTTGTATTTTGAAACTAACCTTGTTATCTAAAAAAAAAAAAAAAAGTTCCATAAGCAAAGCATAGTGAGGTTTTTTTCAGTTAACTGAGTTTTGATAGACTAACCAGATGAGGAGACCCAAGAGGATAGTTAAATTTAAGAACTAAGTTTCCAGCTGCCAATACTCTGTCAAGAACCCAGATGGTGTTTTTGGAAGAACACATTTCCAGTAATTTGGCATCATTTAATTCCATCATTAGTGAAGACAGCTTCCTATATTGAATGGATTGTATTACTCCAAGAACTTTTCATGTATTAATTTTTACCCCATTGAAACTATACAAAACATGGATGTGTATATTTAAGATGAAATAACATTCTAAGAACAATTAACACTTCAGTATTAGTCTTGAAATGGGGTCACTACTTTCTTTGACACTCAGTGAATGTCATGAAGACAAAGTTTTTGTTGTAGTGATCATTTTCGTCATATTCATCATCCAGTCCTAGAGATATGGGAGCACTAACTGAATTGGTGTCATTTTGGGGGAATATAGTATATAGTCCTCTTGTGAGCCTATCCCAGTCTCACCCCTTGACCTCCCTCTTCCGTTCTCTCTGGAGTCTGAAAAGCCCTGCTGTCATTCCAGCTCGAGTTCCTTCCAGCTCTCTCTGATAGTCAGACTATGTGTATAAACCATTTACTGTAGACAGTGGGATGTTATATCCATATGGGCAAGGACAGCATCTTTCTGTTTATTGCTATAAACATAGTTCTGGTTGAATTATAGGCCAATAAATGTTTATCAAATATGTTAATACATGTATATTTTAAGTGGCATTTACAAAATCTGCTAGCATATAAAACTTTTGTGTTTCTTCTTTTCAATAAGGCAAAATTGACTGAATAATATTTGGCTCACAAGTGTGGACAGAGTTGGGTAGATTAGGAGTACATGTTATTTTCCAAAACATATCATTTATTGCTGGTCAAGACATAAATTCATACATAGATCATATATATATATATATAAATTATGGCACAAATAAGGGCCTGGGTTTAAATTAATTTTTGAAAATAGGTAGCTTTATCTTGGTACCATTTAAAGAGACTCTATTGCTTTTATATTTAAAATATTATGTTATATATTAAAGGACATAACGTAATGTCATTGGCAGTGTTCTTCATAATTCTTCTAAAATGTACTAAATGATATTCTATCTGCATCATTAGGTTACTGCACAACACTGTCCTTTGAGAATATGGTTTTGCTATCATTTCTGGTTGTAATTACTTCCCACAGAAACAGCACCGGCTTATTGAAATGACTTGATGTGTGAAGGTTGAGGAGATGATGCTTACGATCACGGTAAATAACCGACTTGATCGCACGGTATGTTTGTGTCACAGAAGCTCAGCCTTACAAGGCGCTGTATTTCTCAGGATGGTTTTCTAAACATCTCCAGAATTGATGGCTTCTGTAAAAGTCTGAAGTTAGAGATTCCCTCTAACTTAGAGTTTCTCAACCTTGGCACTTTTGACGCTTTGGACCAGAATATTCTTTACTTTGGGAGGGGGTGGTTGCACAGTGCCTGGTAGGATGCTTAGCGACATCTCTTTCTCTATTTATTGGATGCCAGGACCACCCTCCACCTGAGCTGTAAAAATCAAAAAAGACTCCAGACATTGCCAGATGTCCTGCGAGGGCCAAATCATCCCTGGTTTGAAAACTGCTGCCTAAGTTTCTCTTGAGCGACATGGGCGTGTGTGTATAATAGGATTTTCAGGGGAACACTGGTGTCCCCCTGTTATGCCCAGCTCAAAACTGAAAATGACGCATTAAATGCCACACAGTCTAAAGGAGGTGCACTCTGGGTCACCAAACCGGGGAACCGGGGATCTTGCCCAAGGGCTTTCCTGGAGGCACAGCTGGCTCTGCTCTACCAAATGTCACCTCATCATCATCCTCATGCACCAGCCTGTGCAGAGGAGGATGGTCACAGAGGTGACTCCTCCACAGCCAGGGTGCTGCATTTCTTGTGAAGGGTTTGCTCATATGTGGAAACCTTGCTTAGGGGAGCTCCCTGAGAGCCTTCTGAAGTGTCCACAGTGACTGACAGGGAGCAGATATCATATCACTGCCTAAGGAGGCAGGGGGCTTACCCAGGCCCTGTCACCCTGCAGTTTGGTTCTTTCCTGTGTCTGTCACGCGTAATGACTCTTGAAAGATTCTCGTCTAATGCTTCTGTTTATTTGTTTGTTTCAGGGGTATGTTTGTGCATGTTTTCATTGATTTTGCTCAAATGTCAAATGGTAAAATGTCTAGATCCAACAGTGATAGGTGTGTGTTTAACTTTATAAGAAATCATCAGCGCTTTCTCCAGAAGGCATGCAAGTTCAGATCCATTAGTGTTTTGTCATAAAGACGTCACCATGTCATGAAGAGAGGTTGATGACTTCACCTCATTAGGTTTTGTGGTTTTCTGCTTTCTGCCCCAAAGCACTGCAGCAGCTAGGGTGTGATGATGGTAGAAGAATTGTGCATGTACAGAACCAGGTTTGAGATGGGAAGTTTTAAAATCCATTGGACCAAGTTTACCAAAACTCACTACAAATCAGTGACATCTGTCACAAATAGCACGGAGATGAAATATGACATTCCATGATTGACAGGAAGTATGGGGAAAACAAAAGTTCTGTATTTATGCCTCTGTTGAATGAATTTATTTCACATGGACACATAGGTATACGTATTTATACATATGAATGTCTATATGACCAAGTTCAAATGTACAGTCAAATTCAGAAATGTAGAATTAAATTTTTTTTAACAGATCTCAACTTAGCTTTGGAGTCACCATTTCTTCTTATTGAGATAAAACAAACAAACAAACAAAAATCAGAAACAAGACCAACAACAAATACCTGATAAGTGTGACTCTTTAAATAACTCTGCCACTTTGGGGTTAAAATTACTATTTTTAGGTAAATTTAACAAAACTAATTTAAGACTAGTTTTTACTCTCTTATTATTCTCTGAGTAGAGCGAGGTAAGTGAAGTATTCAGGAATATCTCATAGTCCCGATTTCAGCAGAGGAACATCTGATGTATAGAGGCCATGGCCTACGTTCACGCTGAATTGTGCATTCTTAAATTTTTCCACGCCATCCTGTGTCCTCACTCTCTCTGCTGCTCTAGTTTCCATAGCTGATCTCTTGCAGGTAAATGGACTCTCGGGGAGCTCAGACTCACACCCTCACCATGGACTCATGCAGTTCTTCGTGGTGGTGTTGTTACCTGAACTCAGTTCTGTCCTTGCCCGGGTTTCCTCACCTTGACCCGTTTATCTCAGAACTTCTGACAGGGTGTGGCTTTGGGCAGTGGCTAACTTAGCTCTGCAGGATGTGAACTCAGGCCCTTGGAGGCCACGCTTCGGTTCAGTTTGTGTAACGAACAGCCGATGCCATTCCCCACTGAGAGTCATTGCTAATTCTGCTTGCGATTTTTCTTGTATGCGTTCCATTTGCTTAAATCCATGATATACACAGCTCCTTTACATTTTTTTAAACTATAGAGTCACACACACATTTTCAGAATTCATGAGACGTTTGCATGCTCAAGGATTTTCCAGGCCGAGGATTTTCATCTCCCACCATATTGTGCAGCCTCATACATGTTTTATAAGGTGTCCAAGATTAAATTACAAAGCATCATACTAAGTTTGTCTTTAAATATATTGAAGCCATTTGGGAAATGATATTTGTGGGAAAAAGGAAAAGGGGATTGAGTTTAAAATCTGGCAAAAAGAAGAAAAGAAAATAACTTGGGTACAGTGAGATTTGAGGAGCTCTGAGGCAGAAGTAATAAAGGCACCTCAAAATTCATGGAAATCGCAAAGCTTCAGACTTTCCATGGATGGCATCTCAAAGGCCAAAGGCACCTTAGGTGAATCCAGGTCAAATTCACAACGATTCCTTGAGGGAATATTCTAATATTTTTTCTGTAATGAAGACATTGAATCTCAAGTAAGATAATGACTTACCAAAGATCCCCCCATTAATAAAAGACTAGAATTCATACATGGCTGAGCCTAACTACATCAAATGCGTCACCTACTGCAATTTATATACATACTACTAATGGAGGGTGTGAGATTCAGTAATTAGTTTTGAGACCAACAGTCAAGTTGCAATAAGTTGGTAGTTGTAAATAAGTACTATGACAACTAAGCAGGAAAAAGTGGCAAAATTCACACTGTTGAAACAGAGGCTGCTTTTGGCCTGTGATAATAGGACCAGATTATAAGGGGTGCTTTCACAAATAGTTTTATTCAAGTATTTAATTTAAATAGTATTAAAAAACAACAAAAATAATTCTTATACATAGCTCACTCATGACTGTATTATATATTTTATGTCTAGGACAAGTTATAAAATACCATAATGCATTTATCTTTAGCACTGTTAACAATTTTGGGCAAATGATATGTAGCCCTATTGATACAGAAGAATTTTAAAGATATCNTTCTGGGGAAACCTAATTGTAAACAACAAGAAACAATATTATTTTCTCTTTATTTCTTTAAAAACAGGATGATTCCAAGCCCAGTGTTATATAGAAGCACAAGGATTATGCAAGGAGGCAGCGTGGCTGATCTCACGTGTATTTATGAAGAGTGACAGACAGGCTAGCGTGCTCGAAGTAGCCAAATCCATAGAGTTATAATTCCTAATTCTATGAAAATCCCTTACTTAATATTCAGTTCTGACCAAGACTCCAGAGCTCCCTATCTTAATCTTCATTGTGGTGGTAATAATAACTGCGAATTCATAAAAACCTAGGGGAAATAAACGATCCTCCAAATGAAAATTATTTAAATTACCCTAGTACAATATTTTAAACAGAGAGAACTACAGTCGATATGTATTTGCAATTGAGTACCAAATTCCTCTCAAATTTTAAAATAACCATCTTGACCTATTCAGATTTTATATGTGCACCAACCATTAAAATTTATGAAACTGCAATATTTAAATGACATCATTAAGAATTGCATCTAATAAGCCAATGGAATCTTTATATTGCATTTATTTTTCTTAATTTAAAAATTCCCCATAGTATGATGTGTTTATATAT
>NW_017732705.1:180164-227117 GCF_001890085.2 Hipposideros armiger | reverse complement strand
ATATTGGTGTGCTTATGAAATCCTAATTTGTGCACATCTTTTGAGCAATTAAATGAAACAACTTATTAATTCAGAAGAAAAGCTTGCATAAATGTGAACTAGTGTGTGGAGAATAATTAAATTGCAGTTTTCCAAAGGTTAATGTGGCAATTTACTTGTCCTGATTTTAAGACTTAGATAATAGTGCAGATTTTTGCAGTATGGCAAACCAACCCATGAATTATTTTCAAATGTATATGGGAATCATACATCTGTCTTAAGGTTTTTGTGTTACTCTACAATAATTCATTTCATATCAATTATTATTATATACTGTATGCCAAATTATATTAGTATTTAGGTTTGAATACTTTAAAACTATTCTGAGTGCAAGAATGATACAATTAATTTGTATGTAACTTGGCTGATAAATATCTTTGCAAAAAAGCGAATGATGAATTTATGCTTTATAATGATGTAATAGATATTTACTTTTTTTTATTTAGCATGCTTCAAGTCCCAGTATATTCTGGGCACATTCAATTTCTTGGGAAAATTTTGTCCGTTTCTTTTAACATAGTTTACTTTTTTTTTTTCCACATTGACAATTAATGATACTTACAGGTCCCTGGAAAAATTTATCTATGTTTTTTGTTTGTTTGTTTAATTTTAAATAATAAATCTATCATGTGTTGCTATATTACAATTACAGCATATATTTTAATTCTTTTTCTGCTATTTTATTACCTTATAATTGAGAATGGTAAAGTCCCTTTTAGCTTATTTTATATAGCACACTTCTAAAAGGTAGGCATGTGTAGTATTTAGTTTTTTACTTTTTTATATTGTATAAGTACAATGTGATTTGGCAATTAATTTGCATTCGAAGACCTCTTGCTAAAAAATAGAGTATTTGAGAACCACTGTAATTACTTTTATAAGGAATGCATTTTAAAATGTTTTGTTTTTTTGAACTTATTGAGGTGGCATTGGTTAGTAAAGTTATATAGGTTTCAAGTGTACAATTCTATTATATGTATATTTATATATGCATATATTGCATGGTGTATTCACCACCCAGAGTCAGTTCTCCTTCCATCACCATATATTAAACCTCCTTTATCTTCGTCTACCATTGTCCCTGCCCCCTTACCCTCTGGTAACCACTAAACCCCCTTACCCTCTGGTAACCACTAAACCCCCTTACTCTCTGGTAACCACTAAATCGTCCTCTGTGTCTATGAGTCTTTGCTTGTTTGCCTTGTCCATTGTTGCTTTCAGTTTTCTATCCCACATATGAGTGAAGTCATATGGTTTTCAACTTTTTTTGTCAGACTTTTTTTGCTTAGCATGATAATTCTTAAAGCATTTATCTGATAAAATGCACTAGGTGATAGATAATTCTAGAGTATTATTGAAGAGCATTTTAAGTCGCGGATGTTAACGGTTTTGACCAACCTATCTGGCAATGTAATATCTTAGAATTTTAGTATAACGTCTAATGATGGTTGCAGTTGAAGGAACTTACACATGGGTTCCCAAGTTACAAAAGTTCTTCACAGTGTGCCAGTAGCTGCTGCTTTTATATTATTCATTTTTGGTATATTAAGCCTTAAAACTGCTGCAGGTGTTTAAGAGATAGTAGGGAGGTAAACGGTAAAGAATAAGAATCTCTGAGAGGAGTTCTCTAATTACTGGATGATAATTGGACCTAAGGCGAAAAAGCAGGAAGAAACATGAGGGTCAAGAATTCTTTCTTCACATCTCCATCTTTCCAGTCCACACTTCCTTACCTACTGAGGAAAAGCAAACATTAAAATATGGCCAATGAGGCAGAATTTAAAGACTACAATAGCATAAGAAAATGCACTTCCAAGCCAAAGTTTCAGAAAATAAAATTAGACACCAAAGACACAGAACTTAATATATTAACGAAGATGCTGGATTGGCATTAACCTGAATTGATATTTTCTTATTTACTCCTTCTTTCCTCTCTAAACACAAAGACTATGTCTCGAAGATATTGTGGTTACCTCTTTTTCTTGTTAGATGATACCAAACAAAAATATTACAACATTTGTGTTATATATATATATATATATATATATAACACAATATACCTATATATTTTTACTTTATTTCTGCATGATTATCTTCAAAGGCATTTAAATTATTCTTTGTATTTTTGTTTACTTCATTTATGAATTTTCAGTTATCCATGTAGACATGAGCTGCACATGTTCCTTTAAAGGGAACAGAAATGAAATGAAGTTCACTTATTCAATTTTAAAGCAGTTTTTCTACATGACAATGGTAAGCAATATTGAATGTGTTAAAAGGCATTATGGAAACCTGAAGAGCATCACATAAGCTTTGTTTTGCAATAAAATGGGAATATAGCATACATACTTAAGATAGAATTATAAACTATAGCTTATTTCATAATTTACTTTTGCAACAGATGATACAATTATATTTAAGTAGACACAGTGGACACCTTGCTAATGGAGAATAATTCCGTGATCTTTTCAAATTGGTGATTCCTATTCTGTGCATCAATTAACATTTCACTATAGATTTTTGCTTACAACTTGACTTCTCTGGTGTGTCATCAATGCCACACACCGTTTCCTAATTATGGTGACATTTTTACATGTAGAGGGGCTAAAGGCACAGAGCAGGACTGAGAAATAGAGGGTGAGGAGCAGTTGATGTGTGAGTGTTTCATTTAAGTGGTTAATGAGGTCTGTAAACCCATGAAAAATTCTGTGGACTAAATGAGTTCACAGTCCTTTCTCTAACACACAATTATATTGTAATTTATAGTGAATATTGAATTTTTGTAATTAATTTTGAACAACTTGATGAGAGGAACTGTATATGTTTTGTTTTTATATAACTGGTGCTTAGTATAATTAGACTCACCCCTCTTCCTTTGAAGAATATTTCTTAAAATATTTCCATTATATACACATCCATAGTGTTTAAATATTGGAAAATCAATTATGTGATTGGTTCGTGGCCATTTCCTTTTTGGTATATGATGAAGTCTTTTTATATTATTTGTGTAATTAAATATCATGCAAAAAATAGGCATCGGGATACACAGGCACACATAGTATATTATAAGTATTTTAAATTTTTTCTCTGTATTATGGTTTTCACATCTTACAAACCCTTTCTGGCTAAGGAGAGACTGCCCCTAAGAAGTGCAGATTCTTAGGGATTGCATAGTGCCCAGAAAGAAAAGAAATATGCCCCTGATATGCAAACTAACCAATCCTGAGATGATCAACAAAAGAACTATGATTGTAAATAGCTCCCAGCAACACAACTCCAAAAAAGCATTGCATTTCCTAGGCGGATTTTTCATCTGGATAACTACTAGAAGAAAAACTAAAGGCTCAGCCACATGATAGAGCTCACATCGCAATGATGCAGGTGCCATCAACTGGCAACATGAAGAAATTAGGCAAAATAATTAGGTTCTTCTTACATTTGACTTGTTCCCTCATTCATTTTGGTATGGATAGAAGCCAGATTATTCACACTTGAATCTATTGAAAAGTTATCTTCTCTAGTATATTGGGAAGCTTATGGGCCATGACTTGGTATTACAGATGTGGCTTAATAAAAGAACATGAACGTAGGCTCGTAAAAACATACATATGTTTAGAGCATTGCTTCTCAAACATCTATGTTCTTAAGTTCCATCCAAAGGGCTTATTTAAAATGCAGATTTCCAGTCCTCATTCCAGAGACCCAAGATAAGAGCTGCATGGTTTGTTAAATGACTTGACAAAGTTGACACTTAACTCATTACATCTCTGAGCTTAGAGTGGTTGCTTTGGCTTCTGCTATCATATCTCCATCCCATACCACTGAAAGGAAGAAAGAATAGGAAATACACTTTCAAGTTTTCAACGCGTATGGCTGGAAGTGTCCTGCATCATTGCAGTTCACATTCTGAGAGAATCTAGTCACATCGAAAGGAAGCTGGGAGATTCAATCTTTACCGGGGTGACCATGTGCCTAGGTAAACTCTATCATGTGAAGAAGGCAAAACCAATGTAAACAGTCGGCTAAAAATCACTGTCATGCATGGAAATCATCACCTTCTTTATAGTAGGAAGGTCTTACGTGTAACTGATCAGACATTTTGACACTAAAATTGTTCTTCCAGTGTTTCTGCTACGTGGTTCTTAGCACAGGAAGACGTTCACCTCAGCTCAGGGACTGTCATCAGGAGAACTTCAGATTTGTATGATTTTCTGCTGAACACGGTGGGCACGTAGATCACACGTGGATGTGATATTGTTACCAGAGGAGGGGGAGCCTTGGTGCAGTGCCCTGGCTTGGTTCCCACTCCGGGGCTCCCATATCTGCCTTGGTCGGGGTGCACTCGAGGCCTTGCTGGGATAGAATTCACATCCTGATGGCCCCTAGATGAGCAGAGACAAATGTTAGTTAATACATTGGAAATGCTGGCTCCAGGAACAGGACTTTCAAGTCCATTTATCTTATTTCACCCAGAGGTTACTTTTAGGATGGCTGGGAGGAGGGTTGGGCTACAATGATTGTGGTTAACGAGCTTAAGTCACAGGCTTTTAAGTAGTTATTTGATGCAGGGGTGAGAGACACTCTGATTTAGGCTAGGAGCAACCTTTAATATAGGATTAAGAAATTGATTTGAAGAGTAAGACCAGGGTCTAAGGAGCTAAGAACTCGGGAAATGGAGGCTTAAATTCCTATAGTGAGGAAGGCTTAAAACTTCTATAGTGCAGGGGCTATCCTGTATCAATATCACTGGTCTTCTTGGGCCAAAAGAAACCAAACCAAACCAATAAAACTGGTCCCATATCAGCTCTTGGGTTCCTTCTGTCCTCCAAAGGCCAAATGTAATATACAATTAGTGCTTTGTGAAATAGAAAATAGTATTATCACTGCTCCCACGTAAATATTACACAATGTGATATTCTTGAACCGTTTGTGTCAGTCAAGGTCATGCTTCTAAATAACAGAAACCATCTTAAACAAAAACAAAGTTAGTCATAAGAACAGGATGGTTACAAAGATGTTGGAGATTATTAGAATGAAAGACTCGACCAGGAGATGGACCCATGTCAAGCCTGCTCTGGAATAAAGCAAATGTTATCACAAAAGAGTGAGACCTGTGGCCAGACCTCTGAATTCCAGTCATTACTGCAGTATTTGTGTCACTGGTTTAATAATAAAACATGAACTCAAGTCAAACATCCTCTACAGCAAACAGACAAGACACATGTGACCCATTTATTTTGCCCTTTTGTACAGACTCGGGAGTTCCTCTCAGAGGGACATTATGATAATAATAGGAAAAGGTATTTAAATGCTGAATAGTAAAATCAAGTCAGATATTTACTACATCAGTGTGGTTTATGTTCAACTCAGGAACAAAACCGTAATTTCCCCAGAGGAAATGCTTATTTTCTCTACTTGGAAATCTTGAGCTTTCTAATTTGAGATGTTACAGATTTTTCCAGACTCACAAACTGGACCAACACACAAGGCTTTCTAACATATTTGTTATACGACAATATTCCACATCCCAGTAACTCCTCAGTGGTCCTGATTCCCTTCGTGATCTAGTGATTGAAGCAAGAAAGAGAGGCGTTCTCGGCTAAGCCTTGTCCCATAACGGAAACTTTCTAATGCCACCCCCATCGCTGCCACATTATTCTCATTACCGTGTCCCATATAACCTCAATTAACTCCAGTGCAGGTCAGCCATTGAGATTTCCAAAGAGAAATTGGATGGGAAAAGTGCCGATAGTTGAAAGTCATAGTTTATTACAACACAATATTATTTAAACAGACAATAGAAAACCGTACCAAGCAGGTGTCTATAGAAACAACTGCACATTATATTAAACATAACCTGTGCTGTCCTGCCATTTTAATTAAAAAAATACTACCAGCTACTTACAAAGAAGGTCATTTTGCTGTTTGAAGAGCATCCCATATACGTTCCACACACATATATGATCGTTGTTCACCAGAGTTGTTAGAAACTTCCTGCTAGTTTCCTTTGTCCCTTTCAGCATGTAATTCCCAAGTTCCAACAACTGGACAGCATGTACAGGAAGAAGGACCATCCTGGCCCAAACTCCTGTGCGACACGGGCTCCCAAACCCTGGGATCACCATTCAGATACCACATGATCCTTACGTCCAAGCCTTTCAAAAGTGTGTATCACTGATACATTTTAGCTTTGCTTTTTTTTTTAATCGCCATGGATTAGTTCTTCACAAATCTGTTATAGAATATGTCTACCTCCAATGACATCTTTAAATTTACATGTTGTATGTTTTGGAGATTTGAGTAGCTAGTGGAAGGAAAGACTTTATTTATGTCCACTTGTTGTTTTGCTATATAGCATTTTATATAGTAATATACTATTTTATTTTTATTTATTTTTTACAAAATTTATTGGGGAACAATGTGTTTTTTACAGGACCTATCAGCTCCAAGTCAAGTTGTTCTCCTTCAATCTTAGCTGTAGAGGGCGCAGCTCACTGGCCCATGTGGGAATCGGACTGGCAACTCTGTTGTTCAGGGCACTCACTGTAACCAACTGAGCCACCCAGCCACCTCCAGTAATATACTATTTTACATAATATGTTTAATCGGGGTTAGCCCATATGGCATAGGTCAGTGCCCAGCTTGTTTGTGCATTAGGCTGATAATTATTTTAAAAAAAAAACAACAAAAAAACACATTTAGAGACCTGACCTATTAGAAGCTTATTTATTTATTATTTTAGTTCCTATAATATTCCATTGTAGTAGCTCATCCATGCAGTGATTTCAGCATCCTACCTCCTTCCCCCTGTGACTCCGTCGTGCCTTAAATGTTGGAGTTCTCTGCTGGCCATTCAGCTTTCTGCGGGGAGTAGGAGCAAAGGTGTAGGGGATCCCAGGTCAGGTTTTCATGGGCCAAGTCTGAGGGTGGCTCATCGTGTTAACGAAACCTCAGCCACAGAGCCAGGCGTAACTGCCACAGAGGCAGGGTAATGTAGGCTAGTCGTGTGATAACCTTCCAGAAAGGAAGAGCATAGAGTTTGACAAATACCTAGCCTGTCTCCTCTGTAGTCATCTAGACAGACCAGCACTTTGGCGCCTTTCTGTTAATGCACCTTGAAAGTTGAATCAAAACCTATTATGTTATCTCAATACCAAGCACCTCCAGATAATTAATTTTTAAAACTACCCTTTTGAACACTGCTGCGAATTATCCTGCATTCAAGCTCCATTTCCAAGCAGATAAAGGGCCTCATGATAAATATAGGCTGTCTTCTCTGTGACCCTTTCACCATAGGGGTCTTGTAATACCACATCTTCAAATCTTCCTCTAAATGTCCTGGGTCTCTTGACAGCAATTTAGGGCAACAAGAACAGAGTACTGTTTAAATGCATTTTCTCAAAAATGCGATGCTTCACTTTATACCTAATAGGCTCTGATTTATTCCACTGTGTCACTACAGAGAAAGCATTTGGCTTCAAGGGTACCTAGCTCTTTGCATTCATCAGTTATTCCTTAGTAATAATCACTCATATTCCTCCAGGACGGTCCTCAGAATTATCTGGGATGATATTTTGTGTGGTTCCACATACTCACACACTACATTTCATTCCGGAAAGAGAGATTTGAATTCCTCAGTAAGTCCTTCCACCTCTCTGCACCCAGGGATACCTCAGTTAAATACGCTGCCACCAGTTAGGAATTTTAACAGTGTGTATGACACCTCACGTGGCCATCAAAAGGGAAATATGGTTCAGTGCTAGCTCTAGTTCATTCATTTATTCAATGTATGCTTTCTGAACACTCAAGTCTGGCCCGACACTGTTCTCGTCCTATAGGATATATCAGCAAACCCAGATCTCATGGAGCTAACAATCTAGGAGGAGTCAGAGAACCAGCAATCAAGTATTTTACAAGGTGATAATAGTAAAAAAATGTAACAGGGTAAGGGAGGTTGGGAGAGCTGAGGGCAGAGTTGTTGCAGGTTTGATCAAGGAGTTGGGATGGGCTTTAATGAGGAGGGACCATTTGAGAGAAGACTTGAAGGAGGGTTGGAACAGAATCAATGAAGAAAGAGCAGACAGAATGAAGGCAAAGATGCTATTTGGTATGCTCATGGAAGATATAAAATCTTGCCTTTGACTCTAAATGAAATGGGGAGTTGTTGCAAGATTTTGAGTAGAAGAATGATGTGTATGAAAAATGTGTGTGTGTGTGTGTGTGTGTGTGTCCGTGTGTCCATATAATGCAAGCAGTTCCACACACATACACAAACACTCCACATTGTTATTAAAACTACATAACTGTTTCCATCAGGGATCCTCTTGGATGAGAAAGTATTTCACGTATCTTCTCAAATTTAATATTTTGCCATTGCATATTTTGACAGCTCTAAAGAGCTATATCTACATTGACACAGTCTATTTAAGGATTAATATGCATGTGTTAGCATGTGAAAATAACTCAAAAACATACTGCAAGTTGTAAATTCTCCTTAAAACATTTCCACGAAATTTGTTGGAGCTTAATGCAACACAGATTTACACAGGATGATGTGAAAATCCCAGACCAGGATGCAAAGCCATTAGAATGAAGAGCAGATTGGAAACGTTGCTTGTTGTTTATGGGGCAGCTATTATTTTAACTCCTCTTCATTATGATAAGGAGGACACATAAACTTATCTGCAGGAAACAGGCTGTGCATTTCAAAATTCCTTCCCACGTCCCACAGCGCCATCATCGGAAGCCAAGATGCGCTTATGCAGAACACAGATGAAATTTCGCTGTGTATTACAAATGCATTCATTTAAGTATGTTTTGCAGGGGACCATTGGAAGAGAAAAGTTTATCCTTCCTACGGTGAACATCCAAATTTTATTTTTTCATTTAACTCTTGATAGGATCATATGAAATTCAATTGTGACGTAGAGATTGCTATTAAAACGTTTAAACTTTTTTTTTTAATGTACTATGAATCTTTAGCTGGAGTATCTTGAAAAATGGATTCAAGGTCAAAACACTTGAGGTAAGAAAATAAAGACTAGAGTGGGGAGAAATCAGTGGTTAATTTTAATGTCTAGTGAGACAACCTCAAACTGTAAAGATAGAAACCCAGTTGCTTCAGCCTTT
The DNA here is from genome assembly GCF_001890085.2 of Hipposideros armiger. Lineage (NCBI taxonomy): Eukaryota > Metazoa > Chordata > Mammalia > Chiroptera > Hipposideridae > Hipposideros > Hipposideros armiger. Next base: position 217,949 of record NW_017732705.1, on the reverse strand, counting down.
GAAATAATTTTTAAGCAGAATTCTATACAATTATGTACAACAGTGAGAAGGCAGAAATCTAAGTGAAAAAATAATGCTTTGCTTTTCATGGGGCAAATAAGTAGTTCTTATCATTGTTAATTCCCAGCTGACCATTACAAGGGAGACTGATCAAGTAAAGCCTTGTATTGATTTGTTTCACTTTTAAAGTTAGCATCTGGGCACAAGACCAGAACCGAAATGAAAAAAAAAAAAAAAAGAAAAGTTACATGTAAGAAAGTTCTGAAGAAAAATCAGAGGGAAAAAAAAATAAAACTTGAGTTGATATACCTGTAGTTTTTGAGGAGGAAGAAAAAAAAAAAAGGTTCCAGTAGAAAAAAACATGGTTCCAATGATAGAGATAGCTTTTAAAAATTAATATTTCAAGATTCACCATGGATTTATTATCTCTGGCTTTGACTTCAGTCATTTTTAAGATCAAAGGCTTCACATCATCTAGCTTAGGTTTAACACTCCATTGCATGGATAGCACAAGACAAAGAATAATTGGTAAAACCATTGTTCAGAGAATTTATAATCTGCTTGATATATAAAGTATATAACACATATTATATGTTAATTATATGTTAAATGAGTCAGAATGAAAAAATGCATTCCTATGCATACACACACACACACACACACACACACACACACTCACACTGACACGTATGCTGGAAAAAAAATTGAAAATGTTAGACTTTTTTGGAGGGCACCCATAAACAAACACAGAAAATTTTTTAAAAGGAGTTACATAACTTATCTGTATGTATATTTATGTGTCTATGTGTGTTAATTATATATGTTTGTGTATGTTTATGTGCATAGGTATGTGTTTATATACATTATAAGATGTATGTGCATGTTTATACACATATCTGTGTGTGTATATGCATATGTATACACGTCTTACTTTTCTGACTATATGTTTCCCTGTGAGCTAGTCAATTCAAACTATTTGATTATACAGCAGATGGGGTGAATCTGGCAAGTAGATACTAATTGTTTTATTAGCTTATAATTGAGCCTCACATACGTATTTACTACCCTACTTTTCTCCCTTCTCTTTTCAAATAAACTTCTCAGATTAAGAGTTTATACTGTAATCTCATTCATTCGTCACCTGGTGAGGACCCGGTGCCACTAGCACCACTGAACTTGACTCGGCACAGACCAGCTGGGGTCACCAACAGTGTCCTAGACACAGATTCAGTGTGTAGATCTCCCTCCTGATTTTTCTTGATTTCTCTTTTGTATTAATACAAGCCATTTCTACTTCAGGATGGGTAGGTAACTATAACTTACCTACATAAAGAAGGCACTACAAACCAAATGGACCCCCAACCCGACTTCCCCTTACCTGGATCTCCAGGATGCTCAGGGCTCTCAGGTGCTACTGGACATACAGGTTAACTTCAGAATGATAACTGGGGTTGAGAAGAGTGAACTGTCTTATCAGATGACAGTTAAAATATCTTATTTTTACAAAATATACCAAAATATGTGACGGCATAACAGTACTAGGGCCCGTTCTGTGGCTTCGGGTCAAACCTCTGGAAATGAGAGCTCTGGGAAGTGAGATCCTTGGGAAAGGTTGTTGCTGGTAGGATCAAATTTAGATACTAAAAATGAAATATTAAATAGTGCTTGGCCCACTGTACATGTAAAACAGGCATTTACTCTATATAAATTATTTTTAAAAGAATTGGTGTGGTGTATTTGGCTCTACAAGCTAATTTAGATCTCTGATGGAAACCTGTTCCAGTTAATAAACCCTCTGGATTCATCCATGAATCACAGATGATAAAAACACAGATCTAATGAATTTAAACCATTCACTTGAAGAATTTAAAAATAAAAGATGAGAAAATAAAATAATATAAAAATTACCAGTGGCTCATAAGAGTTGGTCTTTAGTCATGTGTGTTTTTATAAACAAGTATTTTAATTTACTAACTCATAAATATATTGCTCTAAAGCAGACTACAGTATCACTATTTTTTTCAAGGTCGCACACAAAGCTACCTTTTTGTCGGAAGGCTTTCTGGTGATCATGGAAACAGGGTAAGGTATTTGATTATCTCAGTAGCTACTAGGATACTTTTTTTGTTTGTTTAATTTTGATGCATGCCCACTGTAAATATATATGAGTCTACCTGACACCTTCCTAGGGAAAAGAATTTCTCTAGATGCTTGATGAGGGACTTTCTTTACTAAACAGTACTAGGAACACAGCCTCTCTGACTTCAGTTGGTCTGTAGAGTCAATGAATATTACAGTAGGTGTCAATACAAAATGAGAAATTAAATATAATAGATGGGTAGAGAAAGAGAGAACAGCCAATCAGAGCTTTTAAGGAAGCAGGACGCGGCGTTACACAAAATGAAATACTAGTTCAGAGTGCTGGCCTGACCTTCCCCAGTAGTGTTCCTAGAGATAGACGTATAAGGAATAATTGTTTTAGTCTTTTGGTGTCATTTTGTTCTCACACTGGATTGGTAGGAACTAGCCTGGATGGAAATAGAATTGTAAGTTGAAAGTTGTTTCATTGAAGGTATTATTCCAATAGTTTCTACTTTGCAGTATTGTTGGGAGGAGAAATGTTAATATCATTCTTATTTTCTTTCTTATATATTTGCAAATTCTGATTTTATTTTTCACCCACTTGCCTGTCATCTATTGTAGTGTGATGGCTTGTACTTGGCGTAAGTCTGGTTTCATTCACTCTCCTGTGCACTTCATATATAGATTTGGGCTTTCACATTTTCTCCATCCATTTGGATTTCTCTGAAGAATAAGCCTGTTTTCTGCCCTGTGAATAGGCACCTACATGTGAAGTGGGAAGGGGAGATGGCTGGTCTGTATATTTCTGTATGAGGTGTGCTCAGAAATTACGGTGAATGTTTTAATAAACTGTATTACAGTAAAAGACACATTGCCATTAATCCTCCTCAAAATACTCCTCCTTGCTTCGAACACACTTATCCCATCGTTCTTGCCACTTTCTGAAGCAGTTCCGTGAGTGTTTTTACTTCATCCTCCATCATGACAATGCTCCGTGTCACACATCACTTCTGGTATGCGGCCATTTCTGTCAAAGAAAACATTACAGTGTGTCTTCATCCACCTTATTCACCAGATCTGGCACCATGTGACTTCTGGCTCTTCCCCAAAGTCAAAATGACTATGAAACATAAACATTTTGAATCCATTCAGGACATCAAGGCAGCCATGACAGTGCAACTAAAGACACTCATGAAAAATTTTGTCTACTATTCCCTTCATACATCTATGTAAATATTTTTAATTTTTTAAATGTAATATCAGTGGTTCTTGTCAAGAAAGTATAAAAGATACATACAAGTTTATCTTTAAAAGCCACTATTAGACATCTTTAAGAGACACTATTAAACACGTTTAATCTTTAAAAGTATGTTCTTGAACTACTAAGATTTTTGTTACATTAAAAAGACTTCATATTTCCCTTGAGGTTTTTTTTTTTTTTTTTCTTTTTTTAGAAATTAGAAGTAATGTGTTGGATGAGTGTTGGATGAGGCAGAGGCAGATAGTACCCACTTTCAGAGGAATAAATTCTCTAAATATTTCTAGGAATGTGTACTCCATGGCAAGCCTTCCTCCCCATATGCTGCCATTTATATATAGAAGCGCAAGCTCCATACATTTCAAATGGCCAGATGGCAGCTCTTTTCTTCATTACTGAAATGAAATAGGGAATACAAGTTCCCTGGTGAAAACATACTGCAGTATTTTGTTTTAAAACATATAGTTTTGAAGTGAACATAAGCTTGCTTCCACCTTCTTTAATGTTTGTTCTCTGTTTTAGAGTTACACTGACAACAAAGGAAACATGCTGAATTCAGTAACCTGATTCTCTAAGTTAAAAGTGAAGAGCTAAGTAATATTAGCATAAACATTTGCCATTGTTACCTAAGAGAATTCTGATAGCTGCTTCAACTCACTATGTGAAATTATTCTTGCGTGGCGTTTGTAATTGTTTCTGTCAGGAAAATGGAAACCTTGCAGATATTTACTAATGTGCCTTGGAGAGCATGTAACCTTGGAGATTTGTGTAATGTACCTTTGGAAATGAAAATTCTACAGATAGTTCATAAACTAACTCCTGGACTCATGATAGCTGAATCCTCGAGGCAGTATTTGTCCTTGGCAAAACCTGTTTTGTTACTGTTTTATTTATAAACAACAACAAAGCAGAATGGTTCCAAGAGAACCAGATAATTGTATCAGTACATTAGATGCATATCATGAAGTTCAGATATTGTACTTACAACTGCTCTTTGTTAATTCTGTAGAGGGAGTCGGAGATGAGCTGTGACTCCATCTAGATTCCTGCATAATTGGTGATGCAATTACATTACAAGACAACTTAGATAGATCCTGGTTGTATGAAGGACTCTGCTTTAATGATATGAGTAGAACTCCTATAAAGGCTTTCCACATAATACCTTTATTTTTATTTGAAATAAGCCTGTGCTTCCGCATAGTCAAAGCATGTTTTACTTTCCATTTGATTCATAGAAAGTGATCCCACTGAAAATAACTGAATTAGACTTTTCAACACTTGAGCTGTAAGGAATTGGACAGTGAGAAAATTGGGGTAATGAGAAAGGAGAGTTCCATGGAGAAACATTACACACACGCACACACACACACACACCTGGGGTGCCAAAAAATGTAAAATGTCTACAAGTGGACACTTTGGTCAGCGCTGCTCAGACAGTAGTTTGCCATAGTCAGAGGTATCTGGACACTGATGGGAACCACTTTGAGCACCTCTTGTAGTTACAGAAGTCAAACGTGACTTATATTCGTCTTTTGTTATCGGTATATATTATTACAATTTTAATACAGTTTTTCTTAAAATGTGTATACATTTTTTGGCACTATATATATGTATATATACACACACACATACACATATGTATATGTGTGTGTGTATCTGTATTTGTGTGTGTATGTATATATATGTGTGTGTACATATATATATATATATATAATACATATATGTATATATATATCACTAATGGCATGTAGGGCCACTAAAAAGTAGAGCCATGTTTTTAAAAAATACTCCCTATTTGCCAGAGTTCAAGAGAAACATGACTCCAAAAGTAATTGCAATTTCTTGTTTGTGTTGTTAAAAGCAAAAGTAGATAACATGGATGAATGGATGGGTGGGTGGGTGGGTGGGTGAGTGGATGGACGGATGGACCAGTGGACCAACAGAGGACAGACACACAGACAGATAGAAAGGAAGATAAGAAAACAATATTTTAATATACTCACATTTTTTTTAAAGATTTTTTATTGGGGAATTGGGGGGGATGGGAATAGTGCTGGGGAATTGAGCGAAGGAGAACAGACAAGTTGCTGTCCTTTTGTTCTTCAGTCTAGTTGTGGAGGACGTTGCTTCACTGGCCCAAGTTGGCACCATCATTGCACTCTTCGCAGGCGAGGCAGATCAGTCGCCGGCTTCTGGACAGCCGCTCCCCGCGCCTGCTGGCCGCTCACGCTGGCTGCTGGCTACACACGGTAGCCCATGGCAACCCACCTGCCGTCTGTCGACTCACGGCAGCCCAGCTCCAGGTTGAGCTGTTGTTCAGCATCTTAGCTGTAGAGGGCAGTGTCACTGGCCCTCATATGTGGGATCTGAACGGGGCCCTCTGGCGTCCCAAGCCAGTTCTTAACCATCGTGCCACTCGGCCGGCTCAAGATTTATTTTTTTATTTTTATTTTTTTAGCTGAGCCATCCTGCCACCTGTTGGTATCTCAGCAGCAGCTCAGCTTGGGCTGGGAATCAAACCGGCAACCCTGTTGCTCAGAGCTCACACTCTTGAGAGAGCTGTTAACCAACTGAGCTGCTCGGCTGGACCTTATTGCTCTTTTTGTTTTTGTTTTTTTTTAATTTGAAGACTATATTTAGGGTATTCTACCCTGTGCAGTTTTACTTTTAATAAAGGAAATTAAAGATTGAAAAGAAACAATATAATCCTGTTATCTAAATATAGTTCCCCTACCCCTTACCTCCCATTGTTACACTCCAAATGGTCCTGCCTGGAAACCCATGTGAACTGTACTTCACTTTGTTTCTCCTTTTGAAGCAGCCATCCTTCCCTCAGCCTGTAGCTTCCATCTCAGGAACAGCTGTTCACAACCACTTATAATAATCCAATTACTAGGTAAGGGGGGGGGCACCATCCTTCTGCTCATGTCCCTATGATTTGCAGACTGCAGAGAAACATGCCATTTATACAAATAAATGGTGGTCTCCTGCACAATTTTGTTTCCTATTTTGTTAAGGGGATGTGGGGGAGGAAGGGACTGGGGATTAGGATTCCCAGCCGGAAATGAATAGCTACACTGGAAGAAAAACAAGAATGAAAGTTTCTGAATATAATTATTTCACTAATTTACAAGTTAAGTTTATTGCAATCATTTCTTATATGCATGTTGCTCTACTTATTGAATTTTAGTACTCTGTGATCATTTTTTTTTCTTAATAAAAGAAAACAGGAGTAAGTCAACTTCATCTTCTTCAAACTTATTTTGTAAACTTTAAAATTCTGGCTTAACAAAATGATGAAATAATTTGGCATAGGCAGAACCTACTTTCACTACCTTTGTGTCATCCAGTGGTTTCATTTCTGTTGCTTTCTAATGATCTTTTCTTTCTTTCTTTTTTTTTTTTTTGGTGCTGTCATTCACAACGGATTAAGACAAATTTTCAAAAGCATCTATTAATATATTTTCTGGGTGAAAAGTTTTGGATGACAGTAAGTTTTTTATTTTGGACTGACCATTAATCCAAATTACTTTCATACAGAAACTTTGGGCTACAGTCAGGTTTCTCCACAGCTGAAATTTGACATTTCGGATGGGGCACTTCTTTGTGGTGGGAGCTGTTCTGTGCACTGAGGGATGTTTGGCTATGTCTCTGAATTCTATCCAGTAGATATAGGTAAAACCCTCTCCCCTAGTCAGGACGATCAGAAATACCTTCAGACACTGACAAATGTTCCCTGTGGGCCAGCATCACCCAGGTTGAGAATGCTTCGGCTTTATAGCATCCTCTTCTCTGTTACCATGGACTAATTCTATTTTGAGAGCAAGGTCATCTCTGTGGAACTACGGAGACTGCTATTCTGTTGCTTTTATTACTAACTTTGTACTCCTCAGGTATGACCTCTGCTGCTTTCAGCATCAATCATTGTTCCTTGCTTTCTCTTCCTATTTTCCATTAATTCTGCAATTATACATTTTTGGTGCAGCAAGTATCAGGAGAATTAAGTAACATGAAGTATGCTCCTTAGATTCTTAAAGGTTATAATGACAAAATAAAAATAATTAAATGAATATATATATATATATATATATATATGTATATATATATATATTTATATATATATAAAATATCATGTTAAAATTTGTTAACCTATATATCCATTTCTACACCTGAATAAGTGGAAATACAGTTATATGTGAGTAAAATGTTATTAATAAAATACAGTAGAACAAAAAATGGCGCACTGCCCCTTAATAGTGACTTCCAGGTCTAAATAGTTTTCCAGTTTCCTAATTGCTGTAGATTATTTATTTATTTATTTATTTATTTATTTATTTATTTATTTATCAGAAGATTCTGTGTCCTCCAAAAGGCCAAGCCAAGGTCAAATTTAGCATGATAGTAGTGATAACTTATTATATCTAGAAAGCTACATTTACTCAGATATGAAAAGAGCACTGCCTCAGTGGCTTTTGTCAATGTAAGTATTGGCCTCATCATTTTGTTTCTTCATCAGTGAAATTATATGGGTTGTCATGAGACTTCAATGAGGAAATACATGTAAAGCAGTTAAAACAGCACATGACACATAATAACCACTCAATAACCTTCCTTAATAAGTTATCTTGCTCTAATTAATTGAAATGCCACTAATAGCTTAATAACAATGAAAACATGTTTTTGAAGCTCAGAACGTTCTGTGGAATACTGCCACATGTATTTGATCTCCTACTAAGTGTCACATCCATCTGCTCATTCATTCATTCTTTCTATCAAATATTGTTCCATATTCGAGTATCTTTTAGACACCTTAAATGTAACACATCTTGTAACAAACTTAAAATCTAACCAAGTTCTGTTCTTCCCCTTAGAGTCTCTGGCTCTATCTATATCCCTGTTTTCTTAAATATCTAAATAAGGTTGATTAAAAATGAATAAGGAAATATTGATTTATTCCACAGTCCCTGTTCTTCAGACATCGTGCCCCATCGTGCCTGAGAATGTGCCTATAGCCTGGATTTCTAGAACATCCCCTAACTCGTTCTCATGCTCTGATCCATCTTCACATTACTATACACAGTAAACGTTCTAAAAGAAACAATTTGATGAAGTAGATGCTAACTTAAACAACCCTTCAGTAGCTTTCAGAACAATTCAGGATAAACTCTAATAACCTGAGCATGAAAAACCCGTAGATGGTCCTTTATGGACTGGCCTGTTCTCCAAGCGTACCTTTGCCCCTCTTAACCTTGCCTCCCGGAAGGATCAGACTGAAACGTTTAGAGTTGGTCAGTTCTCTGTGATGATGCTCTGTCAGCCTTAATTCCAACACATATGTCCTTCCATTTGCTTGGGATGCTTGTGGCCCACACTCACTGAGCTATTTTGTAACTCTTAGTTAGATTAAATACTGATCTTGGGTGCTTCCATTTTACCAAGGATATTTCTCCTTATAATGTTTATTAGATTACATTTACTGCATATGTATTTGTCTGACTCCTCCTTTGATACTCATCTTCTTAAGGACCAACATTTTTGTTTTGTTTTGTTTAGTTTTCCTATAGCCCAGATGTCTCACATTTTTCTAAATATATCTGGGAATGAATGTGTCTACAGTAATACTGCTGACAGATGTTTAAAGGCATTCATTCCACCAATCGCTGTCAGTAGAGTGTAAAGAGCATGGCAGTGAAGAATGTTCTTTACATTCTACTGATAATTAACCAAGAATAGTGATTTTCTTGAGACAGATCCAGGCTGACAAAGTTAATGATCTATTTGCAAGTTCTATTTCCTCATTTGTGAAATTGTGACTAAGTCTTTCTCCATAGGGTGGAGCTTATACTTGAGCAAGACAAAATTAAAATAATAATGTAATCACATTTAAGATGGAAAATAAATCTTCCAGCTTGATATATTACTCATTCTTAACTGCTAAATCAGATGGCACATCAAATATCCCCATTATGGAAGACTTCCCGGAATTATTTTTTCTGAAGGTACTTTACATCGATTTAGTTCTTACATAGTTTTCAACTGTATCTCTCTTAAGTCATTTTATTTGATGTGTGACATGTATCTATCTATCTATCTATCTATCTATCTATATCTTGATTCATTATTCAGAACTTATCCATTGACATAAATTTATTTATATGGGATATCTCAGATTTAAGGGGTATTATTCAAGACTTGACTTGAAAAACTGTTGAAACCATAGCATACACTAAAAGCCAAAAGTAGGGAGTATCTTGTGAAAATCTTGTTTTCCCCACTTTAATCCTAGGTATGCTCATTGCTACTGAGGTGCGGTCCCTTTTAGGCCAGCTCCACTGCCAGAGCAAGGAAACACATGTGTATAACAATAACCTATGTACATACACAAACCTATAACCATCTAAATCTAACATCTGTATCTATATGAAATTGAACATGAGGTCATACTGATGTCTCCAACTTAAACCCCTGACCACGTGTATCTTTCTAGCCCCTTCCCCTTGTTTATCCGTAAAGTCTCACTCAAAAAGTAAGAGCTCTGGCTCCCGTGGTCTGCCACCGACTTCGTTTTTCAGTTGTAGCATCCATATACAGCAGTGTCAAAATTGTTAACCTGTGTGCCCTTGGGGCACTTTATGAACTAGAGCAAAGTGCTTATGCTCAGTTCTTTGGCTTTTAGCTCACAGACTCAATTCATTTCCAAGGTCAGAGAGGTGAGCACCTTTCTCCCACCTCCTGCCCTGAGGCCACTTCATACATTTGTAATACAGTTAAATTCTCTTGTCAAAGTCTATATTCTTTCCTGGGATTCCCTGAGCTCCTCAGTGGCTCTTTTAAATTTGCATACATTAAGTTTTGCTCTTTGTGCTGTAAATGTCCGTGTGCTTGACAAATGCATAATGCCATGTTTCCCTGTTACAATAGCATCGAGTTCAGCTCTCCTGCCCAAAAGCCCTTCATCCCTTCATCCTTCCCTGCCTCCCCCCCGCCCCCCAAAGCCCCATCTAGCACTGCTACTTTGACTGTCTGCTAAGTTTTAACTATTCCTCAAAGTCGTGTTATTGGAGTGACACGCTATAGACGTTTTGGACGGAATTCTTTTATTTAGCCGTGTGCAGTTAAGGTTTCTTCCGTTCTTTACATGATTGATAGCTCTTTTCTCTTTTTAAATGAAGCAACCTTTTCTGGAGCAGTTTCCAGAAAATGTGGGTAGAAAGTGCAGAGTTCCTGTATGCCTCCTTTGCACACATCAGCGTTGTGCGTTTGTTACAAGTGATGGACCAAACCTGAGACTTTATTATTCACTGAGGCCTGGAGTTAGCATCAGGGCTCAGCGTCTGTGCTGTACAGGTGATGGCCTTGGACAGGTGCGTGAGGCCCACCATCCAGTCCTGCATAGAATAGGTCTGTTGGGCTACAAGTCCCCTGCACTCCATCTGTTCTTCCCCTCTCCCCAAACGGGATTCGTTAACAACTGTTAGGAAGAGCTTGCGATATAGAAAGGACGCAGGGGGGACCTTGGTTCTCCGCTTCCAGGAACACATCCCAGAGTCCTGCCAGAGAGTGGGCCTCTTGAGGAAACTGGCATCATGAAGCATAAAATGAAAGGCGTTCGTTCGTTCACCTTTAGGAAACGGCGTCCCAGCTCCAGTTCCCCTTGCGCCTCAGTGAGTCAATAAGCCGATCAAGAGTCAGTCAACTCCTCATGTTCTTCCCATCCTTTGTTACCATCTGCACTAGCAGCCCTGGTGTCCCTGCATAAAAGGTCTCGCCACCAGTCATTTGCCATGGACTGAATCTTTGCACGTCCAATTTGCAGAATATAGGGCACATGCCCACTCTCTCTTTGCTGTGGCATCTGGGAATCCAAATTCCAGAGTTTATTTGTGAGGGACAGGGCCCACGGCAATGTCCCCACTTGTGGCAATACTGTTCAAGAGGTGATTGTGCTTATGTCAGCTGTCAGTGACACTAACCAGCTACAACTAGTTAGCGTCACAGTAACCAGCTACAACTAGTTAGTGTCACCCTTCTTGTGGCGTGTCCCCGTGTTGGTTTTTTGTGTCCCCTCTGCTCCTCCTCCATCTCTAAGGCAACCCCTTTCCCCAGCCCTGCTCTCTTGATGGTTATTATGACTCCTGGCTCCAGCGCTCACTGCGTTTTGCACACTTGCTGGGCATTTGTGTCCTGTCCCTTTGAGTAGACTCCAGTGCATGGCCCTCATGTCAGCAAGGAGTCCAGGCAAGCTAGCTATTAGTAAGTGTGACGGGAAGTTCTGGTCACTGCGATCTCAGACTCCAAACCATGACTGAGAGGTTGATCTGTTTTGGTTTTGAAAATCACCCCCACCTTTTAGAAGGATTCCTTCTTTGGCCTCACGCAGGAATGAATGGGGTGAGATGAGCCAGAGCATCCGTAAAGACCCCGGCCCCAGGATGCTAGTGTGGGTCTCTGCACCTGCCAGCAGTGGGCCCACCGTCCCTGTTATTATAGGAGGTGCTGGGGCATTGGAGCTGGCAGCAGCAGAGAGAGAACGTCAGCAGGCCAGCCCCGTTGCCAGGAATAACCTGTAATTGTCTCTGCTCTCCAGAACTTCATTCTGAACCCAAGATTGTTGAAAAATACACACGCTGGGCCCTGCTCCATCCAGGGAGTGATCTCGTTGGTCTGGGTTAGTGCGCGGACACCTATTATAGAATTTGTAAACAAACGAATAAGTGAATGTTTCATGTTACTCTGAGGCATGCTCTTTGTTTAACAATTCTACTGGAATGGAAGAAAAGGTACCATTTTTGTGTCTGTGGAGCTAAGTGACATTCTATGTCTGCTTAATACCTACAACGAAAGGCAAGACGGGGAGTAAGCTGTGTGCATTCCTTCAGCTGTAGTCGCAGAAGAAACCTTGTGTAGAAGTGTATGCCCTGGGTGGGGGCAGATAAAAGCAGTGGTCACAAAGAATCACAGCGCCACTTCTTCAGTGTCCGAGCCATCAAAATACTGCAGTCAACATAAAACTATCTGAACTCTGACAACAGTGAAATAGATGGCAGTACTTTTTAATATTTTGCGTTTTATCGTTTTGCTGTACATCTGTGTTTCTTTAGCTAAATTCTAGTTGTTAATATTATTTCTTACTAAGGTAGCTAATGAGCTGAAGGATACAATTTTAGTTAGGAAATAAAATCTTTGACTTATCTTTTCAGAAGATGATTGATTTATGGGATGCTTCGGGTACCCATGTGAGATATATGCTTCCCGTCATTTGGAATGCAAATAAGTCCATAATATAAAATGAGCAAACAGGTCATCACATGTGCAAATTCTAAATACTGGGTTGTCAGAAAAGTCATGACATATTTTTTCTATGTTTTTCGTTGCAAAAATGTGTCATGGCTTTTCTGACAACCCAATAGAAAACAACATCAGTATCTGATGTTTTATCATTTCTCTCTGTAGTATTCTCTCTTGAAGTTGGTTCTAAACCCTAAAGTCTAAATTAAACAATAACTAGAAAGATGTTATTTTTCACACATTGCCCTCAAATACCTCTTTTCGAAGTTTAAACAGGATTAGAAAGTTTAATTTCTCCAGGTATACCTTCCTACATTCATCTTTACCTTCCACAGGTATACCTTCCTACTTCCAGATGTTACTAATTTTAGGCTCACAGTTCCTGAGCAAGCTGATGAGATCTTTACAGGAGAAAAAAACTAGGGGCCCTTTTGAGACCCAAATAACAAACACTGAGGAGGGAACAGACCTTAACCTCTGTGTATTGAGGGCAAAGTTGATTAGTTACTGGATTTGATGTGGGGGGCTCCATGTTCCCGTTGACCCCTTTTATTCAGCACCTTGTGGGTGAAGCTGCTGAGTTTTTAATCTCACACATTCTGTCGCAGTCTCCATTAGAGATCTAATCACTCAACTGTCAAATCTATTTTGAAAAGGATTTTGGAGAGAGAACACAGCGATTTATTCCTCACCTTTCTGAGATGATCTTTTTCTGAAAATCGCACTCCAGGCACACACCAGGGATAGTGTAATATAATCTCTGATAGCATTAGTTTGCTAACCCTATCCAATAAAGAGATTCTTCTTACAAAGCTTTATCACATTACCTCAGCTCAGGGTGGTATCGCCTCCTTGAGGGGAAAAAAAAAGTCACCTGATCAGAGAAATGCAAAGAAAATCATAACACACATTCTAGTGTTTTCAGGGTAACATGTGGCCGGCATCTGATGCTGGCAGACCATCCATCTACTATCATCCACAATGCACAGATGCATACGTCCCGCTGAATGTAAAGTACACGACAATGAACCCAGTTGGAATAAGATTATCTATCCATTCTATAGATTGCATGGCACAGATTTCCTTCCAACGCTATACTTGGAGCACCGCCACTCTAAATTAGCCATGTGATGGAGTATGATTGTAGCAAGACGGCATAAAGGCCATGGGAACTAGACAATTCTAAGTGGTGATGCACAGCTAATAAACCCAGATACATGAAGAGCCGTGGTGGTGCCTAGTACAGCAGGAAGCGGCCTCATGGTTTGAATGATGGGTCATATTTTAAGATCCAGCATCTTTGGTTCTGATGCCTGCTGTGTATCCCATGGGTGAGGGAGCAGTCCTCTGCCCAGATGGATGAACGCACAATACCGGAGACCAGACAGATGAGGGACAAGAGTTACCCTGTCCCATAGGCTCGCAGCCTGGGAGGGGAGGACACTCCTATGCCCTGCAGAGCCTCACGGGCTTGGGATCAGGGACAGAGTTAAGAAGGAGGCTCTGGGAGGCGGGCTTTCTAGTAACAACAGTTGGCACAGGTTTATTTGAATAATTCTGTGGGCTGCAGGGAGCTTATACCCACTACTCAAGGATAAGGAGAATCAGTGCCCTGCCTCCGTGAAAAGAAGGGGTGTTTGGCTAAGGGACCTTATCCAAGGAACAGAGGGGGGAGGGGAACTGGTTATTTGGCCACGTGAAGCCCACATTTTCCCAGATATCAAGGCAGCACTTAATAGTGAATCTTCATTTCAGTCCCTATACCACATCTTCAAATAAATTAAAAATTACTGAGGAGTGTTCTATGTCTGTCCCTTCTCATTCTGATAGCTGGATCTCTGGTGAATATTACCAGGACTATAATTAATGCACGTGGGAATTTTAGTTTTAAAATCTGTGCTTACCTTTTTTATTCATCATGGATCATCATTTTATTCCTAAAATAAATCCTAGTTTCATTCGATGCTTATGTGAAATTCCCATTATATAAAGGTTGATGTTAACATTAACAGTATAGCTCGCTATATCTATACAGCATATCTGTGACTTTACCATTAAATAGATAAATGAGAGAAACGCCAGGTGTGGGTGGCACCTGCGCATGGCTCACACCCACCTTTGCTTCACTAAGACAACAGGACTGCGGAGCGTTAGACAGTAGATGCTCTCTGGCCTCATTCTCCCCAGGAGAACAGTGGCGCTGAACGCTGTTGATGCATTATGGACATTTAGTCATGCCTTTCAAACTCACGACACTCTATTTGCTAATTAACATTGGTTTCTTTGTAAGACTATCAGGCTTGAAGCAGCACAGGCCTTTGGATATCATGTATGATCTTAGTCAATTTTGATTTGAGATCTTAGAATGACTCCTCAAAAGTCAGTAAAAAATGCAGACGTGTTTAGTGAAAATACTTTAACATTTTAGCATCGCTGTGATAGATTTACCACCTTTTTTTTTTTTTTGCACGCTACACTTCAGAAACCATTTAAGGCATGGGCAGCTGTTCATGGCTTTCCATTTAAAAAATACACCTTCCCTATGTAGTACGTGTGAAATGAATTTTAACTCAATATAGTCACATATACACATCATTGGGTTATATCAGGAATTTATCATTGCAAGGAAATGCCATTTGTAAAGGAAATAAAAACAGATTGACTTTGAAAGTTTATAAAAGTGTGTTAGTACTAAAATACGTAGAGATAAGTATGTAAATAAACTCCGCCAAATTAAATATTGTCTTTGTAATTGACAACCTGCCCATTATGTAGGGCTCTCCAAATGAATTATAATTTTATTTTATTTTTAAAATAATGTACAAAGCAATCATGGCCAAGTTGAAAACCACACTGACATCCTGCCTCATGTGAGGCAGAATTCATACTACAATGTTAGTGTGGCAGGATACAAGTTCATGTAAAACAATATATAAATATGGGACTCAGTAAGTGATAGGATTAATATCATAGTTAATTAAGAAATTCAGAGTTAATTTTATCAATGTAACAGCATGTTTTATTTCAGTCATCTATGTATAAATATAATTATAAAATTAAACACTAATTTTGACATCATGCTGTGCAATATATTTTTTTCTCAAATCATGCTCCCTTCACTCATAATATTAAATCATGAGCATTTTATATTGTCAGTAAATATTCTTATGAAACCTATTTAATCAACACATGTTGCAGCTGATGGACTTACCATTGTGGTTTTAACCAGCCCCCCTGTTGTTTTTTTTCAATGTCCCTACAGGGATTAATACTGCAAAGGACACCCTTACCCATAATTTCACGCTCTTTATTTTCATTTTAGGATTTTTTTTTTCTTCATAAACACTGTTCTCATTGTAGGACTACATGTTTTCAGCTTTACTGTTAATGTGTTACTTTGAACGCATTCTGTCTTAATGAAAATCCATTGAGAATGAATCCTCTTCTCACCTCGTTTGATTTTGATTAATAACTATTGAATGATCCCAGCATTCGCCTTGTGGACATAATAAATGCCAATTTGCGAATGTGTGCTTTTTTTTTTTTTTTTTGTGCTTCCGAGGTTACAAAACTAAAGATAGAAATCTCATAAATTTCAGTAAGGTTCCCTAGAAGCCACTGGGTTGGAGGGAACGGTGAGAGTGGAGCATGGGGAAGGAGTGATTGGAAGGAATGGGTTCATGCTCAGTACCCCCTGGAATATTATAACTTCCAGTGGAGTGTCGTAGTGCAAACCAGCATTTGGTCTTTAATGTTTCTGCAGTCTTCTTATGCATAGAGTCTAGGAAAAGTATGTTATTTTTATAACACAAACATATTCTATAAGCATCTAGGTTTTTCAAACACTTTTTATATTTTATCAGAGTTTAAGGGTTTTTTGTTTTGTTTTGTTTTTTATTAGCTGAGCCATCCTGCCACCTGTTGGCAGCTCAGGGGCTGCTCAGCTTGGGCTGGGCACTGAACTGCTGTTGCTCAGAGCTCACACTCTTGAGCGAGCTCTTAACCAACTGAGCCACTCGGCTGGCCCCCAGTTTTGTTTTTTTTTTGGAATGACACATACAAAAATGAATATTTTTGATGGATAAACCAAAAATCATAGAAAATGGAAGAAATTATTATTATTTTTTTAATGTAACAATCATATTCTCATTGGTTGCATTTTTATTTTATATACTTGAAAAGAACCATGAGTACACTGCTTGGGACACGAAAAAAGGTCTGTTTATATTTTGAATATAGTATATATTCCTGTCCAGTTATTTATTGAGTGAGATTTAATATTCTGTCCAGTCTATGCTTTTGGATAAAGCAGCATAGTTTTATTTTTCTGCCTTTTTCCATATCAAAATAGACTGACAGAATAAATAAAATATCTTGTTAAATTTCAAGAGAAATTTCAATATCTGTTGTCATTTTGAATGGCAAGACATTTATCTTACAAGTTCATATGGTGAAGTGAAAATGGAAAACAAGTGGTGTTACCAAATATGGGTTGTCAATTATGAGAAGGATGCCCTAAAAATGTAAAGAAAAACAATTGTAATTATCTGTGTCCAGTATGAAAATTAATGTGTTCAAATGGCTTTTTCTGTTCCACTAGTCTCCTGTCCTTCTATCTAAATGAAGCAGGTACTTATAATTAAATGCAGTGGTGCACAAGGTCCCGCTGCCTCCCCGATACCAAGCTTTAATGAATTTCATTATTCTTTTTAAATTTACATACTCTTGAAGAATAAAGATCCCCAAATCATTAACTAATTTGATATGTCTGAAATACCAATTCAATTGTCTGGTCCCCTGAGATTTTCAAATATCTTGTTCAAACACCTCTTAACTTAGTTTCTTAATTAGATACACCGTGATGGATGGGCTTTTATATCATAGTCTCTGAGGGACTGAGAATCAGCCTAATTTTTATTACAATTTAGGAGACTTAGATTAAAAGTCATTTAAAACAATCAAGTCAGACTTTGTGAAGAAGTAGCCAGGGTCTCCTGACTTTAGCGTTTAATCTGTACAGATCTGTGGCAGTAGTAAAAATGTGAAGAATACTGATCATAATCTGTTAGTAAGTAGTGCATATTGCTGGGTGAGATTTCAACATACGTGTTGTTTGGTTGAAAGGAAAGCTATGACCTGACAAAGTCATCAGGCTTAAAGAGAAATGCATTAGTACATTAGGGATTATAATAAACGATGCTGTAAAAATTGCTGATATTTTTAAAGAGCTTATTTTTCTCTTAGCCTCCACAGGAGCTAAAAGGCATATACATTTTTTTCTATATTATTCCTTCTATGTTGATATTTACATTTATGTAAAATAAATATAATATGTCCATGCTAAAAACAAAAAGACTGAAAAAAGTTTCGCATGTGTTTTGCTAAAAGATGTCTATATTTTGTAACAGTATTATATGTATGAAATTTTTGATATTATAATATATATATCATAAGTCTATCATAAATCATAGTTTGGAAAATCTGATTTAAACTTCTCAGGAATTGTATGCATATTAAGGTTTAATTTATTTTTGTTAATAAACTTAGTTCTCCCTAGTCATTGAGAGGAAAACAATAGGCTACATGTAGTGCCAGTTTCTACAAACTAAGGTGTAAAATACACTTGAACATTAAACTAGTGATGACTTCAGAATATATTGGAAATGTTAATTTTGTCATATTATGTCACTTTATAAAGTCCTAACAAGGAGCAGGCACTCAGTAATTATGTGCTAAACTAAATGAAAGGTTTTAAAAGCATATATTCATTGTCAGGATATCCACTAAACTGTGTACATTTCTACCCTGGCAAAGTTTCCTCATGGTGGTAAAGTAATATATTTACATTTTAAAAAACAGAATGATTAAAACCACAAAAGCAATTAAGCACTTTATTATTCTCACTCATTTCTATTTATTGCACTATACCAACCTGTAAACAATTTTTTTATAGTATGCATTATTCTCTGTGTTACTCCAATATGACATAAGATGTGTAAGGTGAAACTTCAAGCCAAAGCGATGGCTTTTAAAATATTGTCAAAAGACAAGTTGTTTCCATTCAGCCTACTGAGGCTGGGAATTTTTCGGGATGGCTGATTAGCATCTCTTAGATGAAGCAGGATGATGATGTGGCAAGAACATCAGACTGGAATCGAAACTTAAGGCTTAGGCTTTCTCTGGTTATTAACTTTAAACCATAATTTCCAACTTGGGAATTCAGTTTTTTTATCTGTAATCTAAGAAGCCTGGGTAAGGCCCTTCATCGATAAAATTCCATGAATTTGAAATTGTACTTTTGTGGTTTGAATATTATAGCTATATAGCAATTGTGTATTGTGTATATATGTATACAGAATATATATACATATAGTAAATATATATATACATATAGTAAATATATATATACATATAGTAAATATGTATATATAGTATGCTGGATATATACATATATAGTATAAATGTATAAAGACCATATACATGTACATATATATATATATAATTAATTAAGAGCACTATGTGCACTTTATAAGTTGCCCTTTCTGTCATTGTAACATTTCCCTCTCTATCCATGGTGATTTTTCTTGGTCTAAGTTCTACCATGTCTAACTTTAATGCATTTCTCTAGACATCTTTTGAATAATGTTTTTTATAAGTATCTTTTTTTATCCTTTTAAATTTAAATAGTATATTCAGTTAAAAAGTGGTTTTTCTGTAGAAAACTTACACTTTAGTCTTTTTCCCCATTGTGACAACATCTGTCTTGCTCCCCAAGTTTCAACGATTTATATACAATACAGTTAACATCAGGATTGAGTTTATTTTATTTATTTATTTATTTTAGCTGAGCCATCCTGCCACCTGTTGGCAGCTCAGCGGCTGCTCAGCTTGGGCCAGGACTCGAACTCCTGTTGCTCAGAGCTCAAACTCTTGAGCAAGCTCTTAACCAACTGTGCCACTCGGCCGGCCAGGATTGAATTTAAATATATATTCTGCTCTTGGTTTTCTATTTTGCTTTTGTTCCTTGCTTCAGTTTTTCTCTTTTTCTGCCTTTATTCATATTAATACTTTTTCACATGCAATTTTATTGCTACTATTGGATTAGTAATTATCTTTTTTTCTTTTTGTTATTGCTCTAGTGTTGCAGAATGCATCTTTTTAAAAGAAAGACACATTTCTAATTTCAAATGAATATAATATAAATCAAAACCTAATAGTATTATCAAAGTTTCATTTAATAATTAGAAAAGTTTCATTTATAAACCATTTCTATTTGCAGTACATTACTTTAGTTCTGAGTAAGGTTTGTTAAACATTCTTGTATTATTACTTACTTTAGGAAATTATTAAAGCCTTGAAGTGCACATTTTCACAAATTTCAAATTATTGCAGAAATAAATGCTTATGGCACTTAAATAATTTTATTAATAGGTATTTTAGTACTTCTTTCTATCATATTCATATATATATGTGTGTGTATGTATNTATATATATATATATATATATATATATATATATATATATATATATATATATATATATCTGCATGCTTTTCCATGGGTCTATCCTGAACAAAATTCATTTCATTCTAAGTAAAACCCTACAAAATTATGCCTTAAATTTTTGACAGGGTTTCTCAGGGGCTGAAAATGAGGTAACAGTTCTAGCAAAAACATCAGAAGCTCTTTTGGACCTGAACTCAAGTGACAAAACTTGTGTGAGTCCAGCACAAAGCGGTGCTCAAATTTGTATAATTGAAAGCTGAAAGAGCTAGTGATTAGAAGCTGAAAGAATAAGAATAACCCAACCTGAATTAAACTGGAACTCAGAGTGACATTAAGAGCACAGAATGAGAAGGCAAAATGAATGCTAAGCAAAGACTTTTCAGCATTGTCAAGGAAGTCACTGAAATAGTCTCTGTGGGGCATTTGTACTAGCCTTGTACTAATGGAATCACAATGCACAAAAGCCATTAAAAAAAGAACAAAAGGTACAATTTACTGGAAGATATCCGCTCAGTATGTAAAACCCAGGGAAAAATATGGGCCTGGCTACATGCTTCAAAAGGCAGCACATCAATCTATGAATAGCAAATAATTCAGAGTGTTTCCTTTAAACGTGAAACAAAATTACAAGAAAAAGAACTTCTTTTGCTACTTTTTCCATATAGACTACTGTGGGAGAGAGTAAAAAAAATAAAATAAACAAATACAGAGCTTTTATAATTTATATGTTAGTAAGAGTTATACCTCCAGCTACTCAGGTCCTTATATTTTAAAAGAGGTTCATTTTTGTATAAAGCAGTGAGATATCACACAGCTATTAGTATATCTCTTCCACGAAATGTGGAGTAAACAAAAAGTATCAATAGCTAAAATAATAAGTACTTACAAATTATTTATATAAATGTTGAATACTTGTTATGATTTGTTTATGAATCATTAGTCACTATCTGTTATCTGGCAAAATATATCACCAGTCCAGGCAAATGAAAAGTAGATGCCTGTTGGCAACTGCTGAGCAAAGCTGATTTCTAATGTAGTTGCATTACTCACATACCTTGTTAAGAATCACTGGAGTGTGTTTTTGTTTGTTTTGTTTTGTTTCCCGGACACAACTTTCAGAAGCTATTTTTCATCCCTCTTTTTTCCACTTTCTGTGGAAGAGTCTGGAAGAACAGCTTAAGACCTCTCAGTGGTAATTCCTACTCATTCAGTGGGCTGAGCAGGGCTGCAGTGGCCAGCTGAGGGCTTCCGCCTTTTGTAGGTAACTGCCCACGAGGCCCAGAGGGCACCTGCACCCCGTCACACCTGTCTGCCACCTCAGGTTGAGCAGCAGTAAATTTGGGAGCTGGAGCAGTCTGTTTACCTTGAAATTTCTAACTGGGTCACAGCCTTTTCAGCAGCAGCCAGCTCTTTGTTTTCAATCCCTTCAGGATCTCTGTGGGAGCAGAGATCAGGCATGACCTCCTTCCCATAGGTGATCACGATGGTGCCGTCCACATGCAGAGCTCTCTGGGCCAGCATCCACCACATCAGACCAGCTGAGGGAGCCCCCTTGTTGTTGGGAGGGATGGCGGTGTCCACGTAGCACAGAGGAGAGCCTGCTTTACATAAAACTGTGGGAGGCAGGTGAAGACGCCCTGGGGAGAGGCTGGTGATGTCCTGGGGTCATAAACGACCAGAAGCTGTGGCTCCCTGAGGCTGCCTGTGTGCAGATAGTGAAGGTTATAATAGTTTTAATTTAATTTGATTTGTCTTTACGTTGCTATATTTATAAGCTAACACAGAAATCAGCAAAATATGAATAACTTCTCATTTCATATCTCAGCATTAGAAGAGTTTCTACCCATAGCACTGAGAACCTCCCATTTTTTTTCTTCCAAGAGTTACTATAGTTTTGTTATTTGCTAAACAAAGCTCAGAGTACCAACAGCTTTCCTGTGTTTCCTATAGCATTTCCAGTGGTGAGGAAGGGTCATTTACAAATGTATTTGAAATATACCAATTATATAATAAGCATAGAAATGAATAAGTGGTTTATACACAAATTAACATAACGATGCATAAATTTGTACGTAAGTACATGAGTGCAAGTCAAAATAGCATTAATTTGGCAACCATTTAAAACTCTTAATCATTTCTAGCTCAAACTTTGTAAAAGAAGATTATCGGATCAACTAAAATACATGAAAATTAAAATTTCATCCATTTCCTGACCCATCGGTTTCATAGCTAGGAATGTCTGCTACTCACATACATACTCAAAGAAATATACACAATATATTCATTTCAGCAGTTATTAGCCAATACCCAGAAACAACCTTATTATTCTATGAAATTCCATGCAAATATTCTATGCAACTCTTGCAAATAACTAGAAAATTATAAAAATAAGATGAAATATTTCCGTGAAATAAGGCGTACATTTTTATGCCTTGTTAGAAATTATTTTGCCAAAGATGTTCCGTTAGTGTAAGAAACCAGGTTTAGATGGTGATATTTCTATTCCATATTCCTTCATTCCTTCACTCTTACAAGATTAAGAGTAAGATTTCATTTATTAACTCATTCATATCTTCTGTTTACTATTTTAATAGATATGTATTTCAGTCACTAAACCAGAGGCCGCTTACTAAAGAGTTCACTGTTTAATTTATTTTAACTGGACATGTCACAGTATCTCATCTAGCACCAGTGTTCCTGACATACAATTAAAGAAGAAAAAGCAACCTTCCCTTGAAGAACTGCAAAAAGACACCCTTTTGGGGGATATCAAGAAGAAAAAACAAAAGGTGTCTTTTCTTCTGGGTGGATGTTGCCACATTACACATTTTACGGTTAGCAAGCCAGGCAAAACCTGTATTAGAGTTCTTGCCCCTGACCCCTTGGCCAGGCACCGTTATGTAGAGGATCCCCTGATCACCTTACTTAGAACTTGGAAAGGACATTGCTGCAAATAAAGACATGTGATTTGTCAAAACCAAACTGCCTACTGAATGAAGTAAAGTGGAACCATGAGTTCATTGCAGGGCTTTGGACGTGCAAGCCAGGAACAGGGCTACGGAGTAATGAGTTCCAAGTTGCTCACAGACTAAGGGATTTTCATGAGATAAACCCAGAAGTTTTGGGCTTTTCAGCTGATTGGTTGCCTAGTGATCTTCTTTCTTATTTGGGTCAAAGTAGCAAGGGGAACAAGGAAAGCAAGAAATGGTGTGGACAGACTTGATGTGTGGGGATTGGCTGGTGGCCTCTGCTGTTTTCTGAGGAGACCTGTAAATTCCTCAACATTAGCTGGAGTTTCCTTAATGCCCCATGCGTTGACCATTTCCATTTTGTCCCTGACTTAAGTGACTCCATTTTAGTTTGATTCTATAGATTGAATCAATTTACTTTTCTATTTCCCTCTATAACTTTATTTATATATGTTGAAATACACAGATGCATTGATATGGCAATTGGAGACATTATAAAACATGGATGATTTAAAGTCTTAACATCTTTTCACCCTTTTTTGCAGGTCGGTCTGCAAAGGAATGGATCTCTGTCATCTCTGAAGCAGACACCTTTCTGAGGTTCAACGAAAGGTAAGCAATACCTTTGTTCTGGATTGTGACATAGCAGAATGAAGTAGGCTTATGGGCAGTCCATTGGGAATTGAAGAGCAGGGTGAGTACAGAACATGCATTCTCATGATTTGGGGATAGTTGGAATGTAGCCAGAATCAGATAAGAATTTCTACTGTCCTTTTGAAACTTTTAACATCAATTGCTGGGGAAGTATATTTTCTTTTGGGAAAAAAATGACTCTAAATTATATTCCTTTCCCTTACGCTGCTGTAGTCCATGAGGACTGGATTTGATATTTGAACAGATTTTAGTTGGGTATTGAGGGAGTGCTGTCAAACCCGAGTTCACATGCCTGGTGTGCTATAAAGCTAACCAACAAAGCATCGATCGTGTATGCAGCAAGGAAAGGGCTTATTCCAAGGAGAGGCCAAACAGGAAGCAGGAAAAAAAAAAACACCTAAATCTGCCTCCCTGAATGAGTGTGTATATATGGATATCTTTGAACTAAGCCCTGTAAGGTAAGGGGCTTGAATAAAGGGCAGGAGGAAACAGCGATTTCAATCCTTCAGAGTTTCGTTGGCCAGGCCGGTGTGTGTCCGTCTTCTGTCTGGGCGCTACATCTTCCTTCTTGATGGACCTTCTGCTTTTTAATGGGCTCTGGATGGCAAACAGTGGCACCTCTGTTACTTGAGTTCCGGTCGTTTGACTTATCACTGCGCAGACCTAAGTTAGCTAGACTAGCTGCAGTCTGTGTTAGCTGGTGTCCACTGGTACCCACAGAGGAACAAGGGCTGCTTTCTGTTGTTTACTGCAGTATCCTTAAAAACAAACAAACAAACAAACAAACAAAAGTTGTTTGTAGCTGGCTTCCTAAGAAGGGACGGAGGTCACCTCCTTTAAATAGTGTTGAGTTTTTCTAACTTTCACATTCTTCAGGTAGGCTTTCTAAAGGCATTATTTTGCTTTGTGTTGATTAAAGGTTAGTACTATACAATAATGGAAAAGTCAGGAACAGCTGGAGGGGATAGGCTATGTCACCCCAAAGTATGCTTCTTTAGGTTAAGGATTATTTGAGCTGAATAGTAGGAAAGAAACTGTAGACATAGGAAAAAAACTAAAAATGAGGAGTAGAAGTTACCCTTTTGTAAGAGACATTTGCATTCATAAGGAAAATCTCCATTGGTAAGTGTGTCTCTCTTTCTCTGTACCAGGAAGAGGAGGTGATTCTAAATTTCTAGAACATTTTTATCAATGGAGAAGGCAAGGACTTAAATCTGTATACCAACATTACTCTTGTTTACTATGCTTTACCTGATAACTCCCCATAAATACCCCCCCAACATCTTTTTGTTTGTTTTTATCTGGAGATGGTATTTAAGGTGAGAGCTTGGGACCTTTCCCTAGAGTTTTCCTGGGTATCTCTCATGTCTATAGGAGGTGTTCATGTTATTAAACTTCTGTTTTTCTCCTGTTAATCCGCCTTTGATTATGGCCATATCTCAGCCAAGATCCTAGAAAGGTAAAGGGAAGTTACCTTCATCCCCAACACAGCACTTGGTCAAAAGAATGGTTAAAAAGAGAAGGAAATGGCAGCTTTTGTTTCATCAGTGAAGAGATCCCATTTCAGAAATCAATTATGTTATGTATCTGTAATCGACATTATTTTAGCCTGTAATCCTTAATGAACCTATAAAAATATTGCTATTTTGTGATTTAATCTATGGGAAGAAGTACATGGTAAATAAGCTTCCTTTCCTTATTAAGAGACAGTTTTGCATTTTTCATTTGTTTTACATTTATTTCCCCAGCTGTGTTGAATTTTGATACTGTTCATTATTTTTAAATAGCTTACAATGTGATTTTTCCTGATGCACTTTTGTTATATTTTCTCAATAATTTTGCTATTAGTGTACATAAAATCAGTACTGGAAGATACTCTTGAAGGGTGTGTCTCTACGAACGGTGATATCTATACATTAAAATTCTTTGTAAAATGAAATCTGATGATTTGACAAAGCCTGAGTCAACACTAATAAGAAATGAAAATTTTAGAAGACAATTGGATAAGTACCGTTCAACACAAAATGAGAAATGGATTGAAGTTAAGTGAGTC
Source organism: Hipposideros armiger (assembly GCF_001890085.2). Classification (NCBI taxonomy): domain Eukaryota; kingdom Metazoa; phylum Chordata; class Mammalia; order Chiroptera; family Hipposideridae; genus Hipposideros; species Hipposideros armiger. The sequence continues at coordinate 192,140 of NW_017732705.1, read as the reverse complement.
AAGGAGTTTGATAATTCTATATACTAATTTAAGTTACTAGGAAGAAGCTGCAAACACACAGCTAGTAGAGAGTGTTTGCTTAAAACTGTGCTTAATCTTTAATTGTACATGAGGAAAAAGTATTAATAAACAGAGAAATAAGAGGAAAATATTAATAAACAGAGAGATAAAAATATCATCACCCCTTTTAATATATTTCTTTACCAAAACTATAATACTCTTGAAAAATAGTTTCTTTCCTGTTTTTTCCCCCCCATGGGGTGTCCTTCACTCTTAAGTAGTTTCTTATATTTTAGACTTTTAAATTTTATTTAGGAGGGAGTAATTAAAAAAACACTTATTCACATTTGAAGTATCAAGATAAAATATAAATCAATCCTGGCTCACTCTTATATAGTCTCACTGAAAAATAAATTTAAAAAAATGAAAACTTATTAAGCCATTATTAAACACTTACGTCTTTTGGATACTGTGTAGGAATTAACTCGTATGATAAATTTCCCAGCACCGCTATGGTAACCCTCATATTAAAAATGAGGAATCTAAGGAAAAAAGAGGTTAAGTATTTCCCCCACATTATACAGTGAAAAAATGGGTCTGTCAAAAGCCTAGGGAACCTGACTCCAGAAATGGGTTCCCATCGCTGTGCTATGCTGTTGTGGCCACTGTATGACATCACTTCTAAATATATCACAGCAGTGATATTTTATTTGCACACACACATATATGCATGAAAACACCTCTGACATGAACTCCCTATTTTCATTTTAATCAAATATTAAACGCTGCATAGCGCCACAAGGCAAACTGCTGAAACTCTTCAAATGTGTGTTTCATTATTTCCCCAATAGAACCAGGTCCAGCAGGTCCTCGAATAACATCATTTCATTCAAGGTTGTTTCGTTCTAATGTTGATGAAATGCAGTAGGAACTTAACTCTGGTTTATATAAATTGGCCTGTGGTAAAACAGGTGCCATTCTTTGTCCTTTCACTTCAAGTCACCGAACGTACTGGTGGTGTTAAGTGAGGACTTATTGTATATGTAAAACAAATCAAAACAAAACAAAACACTGACTAAATTTCTCTCTATATTTTTAAGGTGGTTTTCCATATAATGTTATTGTGGACTGAAATAATGAATTCCTACATTTCAATGTCCTTTTTGAAGGAAAATAGAAAAAAAAATATTTCTCTTTTAAGCAGTATATTTAGGTGATGCAAACCTTAGTCCTCTGAGTGACACTCAGGCTTTATGAATCTTCTAGCGTCCAGGCCGCTGCTATGCAAGTGGAGTTTAAACATCCCCAGAGGAATAAGTCTGTCATAATAAATATTCCCCCACTCTCCCCTATAGATGTCCTCCTGTTATATCATTCATTGTTTCCTCAGACTTTGTCTCTATTTCCTTTCACTCCAATGGCATTATTTCTTAGCACCTATGGGGGGCATACCATTTCTGTTTCATTTAAACTGCATGTAGAAGTGTTTCGGAAAACGCCGTGACAATACTCCTGTAGGGTTTGATTTTGTTCTCAAGTAGAATGATTACCCATGGATGTTTTACTTAATGGTAGTTCAAATGCTAATATCTTTATATTTGGGAAGGGGTTTTGATATGAATTGTCTTATTTGTGCCTTATGATACTTGTCACAGTTTCAGTGAAGAAAACGAATAGATTTACTTGGTGGCCAAGGGCTTCAAAGTTAGTAACTAATCATGAAATAGAACCAAGCTCCTTAATAGTTGCTCAGCTCTGACCTCTCTGCCACTGTGCGCCATGGGCACCAGAGGTGAGCTGAAAGAAATCAATGGGAAATTGAGTTGCTACTATGTGCCAAGCTCTACTGGTGTTAAACGAATATATGATGCCGCTGGCCATGTCAGGTGGAGCCTCGGTATTCACAAGCACTTTCTCCTAAATAGAGCACAGCCCAGGGAGGGCTCAGTTATGGCACTCAGTGGTCTGCAGTCCCCGCATCAAATATCCCATCGGTGGTGCTCTGTCCGTCCTGAAATTAGCGTCATGATTTCCAGGGTGGAGATTTTTAGGCCTTTGAGCGTCCCACGTCCCAGTGTGTTAAAAAGGTATCATTCAGTTGTTTAATAGACAGCTAGGAATTCAGTGTAGATGACATGATTTGGACACTGTGTCATCTGTAGAAGGTTCCGGAAAAATGGAGGAAGGGGAACAGCATAGTAGGGTTGGGGTGGGGAGTGTGGAGTCCTAGTTTATCACACTTTTAAGTAGTGATGATTTCATTGCCAGTCTTACCTCATCTCTGACTATTTAGTCTCATGGGAGAATAGCATCATTCACTTTTAGGGAATTATATGATTCATTTGTTCCGTAACTCATCATCAATGCCAGGTGTTTTTTTCTGAAGCATTTCTCTCTTTTGAAATTCTCCTGTGTGAACTCCTTGCTTGAAAGCCGTCACATTTCAAGGGCTGAGCAGGTGAAGGGCCAGCAACTTTGTCTTTGGGCTCTCATTCAGGCAGTCTGTGCTTCCAAGTTTCCATATTAATTGACTGACCGATCCCTTCCTACATTCATCTAAAAGGTACTTACTTTGATCCAGTCCTTGTCCTTTGGGAAAAACAAATGCAACCGTCCTCATCATCATGTCAAAACGTATTGAGAGAGAGAGAGAGTTTTCAAAGGTGTATCAGTAAGGTGATAAGGTTCTGCCTTGTAATCCATCTTTGTAACCCAGGCTGAAAGGCATGTTTCTTCTGTGTTGCCGATTGTTCCTGGTCATATCACCTGTCACTGATGCCTTACTACATCACTGAGCAACTAATATCAGCCACTCTAATCAAACGATTTAATCCATGATGCTAACGGCTGAGGACCCCTTGATGTATTAGGTAACAGTCACAGACACTCATGTTTTTCATAGACTCACAGAATTCTAAAGCTCCACAGCTCAATGCATTCTTATACGTCACCTAGCATAACCACACCCTACACACAGAGAAGACGGTGAGGTCTGAGCACCATTCCTAGGACCACTTTGGGACACAGCAAGAGCCTGCCTCCCAAGAACCAGTTCTTTGGCGATTCAGTGAAGTTACATTTACAGCTCCGAGGAGGTCTCCAAACTCCAAAACCCCAAGAGTTTTCTATGGAGATTTTAGATATCATAATGGTTTGGAAGGAGGTGTTAGAGGAAAGGAAAATTTTTTGATTCAAACGGTCTTTAAAAATCACGCCGCAGAGAAAGCTCCTCCTGCCTTGCTGCCACCAGCTATCGGAAGGGTGTGGCGTTAATTTAATTAGTTTTTCCTCTGAGAGACCCTGCCAAGTGCTGTGCTTTTGAACACTGTCCTCATTTGGGCTAATGAATTTATTTAATTTGATCTGATATCTGAATGCAATTAAATTAAGAGTAGTGTTGAGTCAGAAGGCTCACCAACCCTCTGACTGAAGATGAAACCATTGCATTTCCTGAACCTCACCCACTGGGGTTAGGAACTCAATAACCTATAGGAGCAGGCATCTTTGAGTTTCTCAAAGAGAAAAAGGAATGTGAATTTTAATGTAGACTTGGCATTTAACAGTTTGGTTTTTTTTTTTAATAGAAAATATGGTATCTGACGTTAAAATGAAAAGTCTGCACTTATTATTTACACTAGAGTAAAATGTTTTGTTGTGGAGCATTACAAATTCAGACTGCATGGCTTCCTTATAGAGTCTCTTCCTCTCTTCCTAGTCAAATACTTTTATACTGAATGACACTTAAAAAGAAGCCAGCGTTTGAATCTGTGTGTATTCTCCTGGATTCTAAACAAACTTCAGAAGCACAGAAAAGCAGTGACCTTGAAATGGACCCCTTCCCATAATAAAACCATGGTTAATTTTTTTTCTTTAGTTGACAGTTCCTAACATGTAGTACTTTTCTTTTATATTCAGATCTCAAATCAGATGCATTTTCTCTGGAAATATCTTTTAAAATGAGTTTCAAAACCCTTTTTTGTTTCCTGAAAAATGAAAAAAGAACCTACTTTAGATTTTTAAAATTTATGCCTAACGCAGCAAAGGTAAGAGTTCAGGACATAATTAACTTCAAATACACCCTAGAACGTGTCTTACTCATTGTGCTTTAATGAGTCTCTCTAAGTAGATGATCTCTGCAGAAAAAACAGAATACTGATTACAGAGGCCCTGACACCTACCTCGCTAGGAAACCTATACAGTGTATCATTACAGGAAGTTTAAATGTCACTGCACAGAAACAGAAACAAAATTTGGCAATGCAATTTTCATGACTTGCAAGTGTGTAAGAAAGAGACAAATCAATACGATTTTAGTAGCTAGGCAGGTAAGTCATGTTTTTCTTGTCACATAAATGAAGACATATAAGATAGTCATAGAAAACGTTTGCTTAGAAAAAAAGGTGACATGTCACACCCACAGTCTTATTTTATATTAAAGGAAGTATAAGTAACAAGGGGAAAATGTGGTGTTTATACATAGTCATAGATTTAATGTGACACAATCAATTGTATGTTTAGATCTCATTGCTAGGCGTCCCGTGCTGAGTTCCTTCAATAGAAAATGCAGCAATATGCGTTTGTCCGTTAGTGCACCCATGTCTTATGCAGTGTTAAACGCCGGTACTGAGAACTTGGAATCTTCAGCATATGGTGTTTCATGGGTAATTGGAATCTTGAGAAAGAGAAAATGAAGGAAAGTGATGGGAGGGGGGTAATCGTAGACAGAATGAAAATTATTAATCTTCAACTTTTTTAAGGTTCTTGCTTAGCAATCTGGAATTTTATTTTCCCTCAGACATCAGGGAATAGAGCCCAGGAGGGGAGTTACGGGAAAGTGGTTCAGAAGCCTGTTTAAAACATCTGTTTGGGATATAGAGGCTGATCCCTCTCCATGGAGAGGGAAAAGTAAAGAAAGACCAAAATACATTAATTACAAAATTGATGGAATTTTTGTTCTCTATTCCTCTGACAGCTGGGGAGGGAAATTTTAAGTAAAAGAGATGATTTAAATATTCCCTAAACAAGGGTATTAACAAAAAAAGGGAACGTAGAATTTTATTCCCATGCATTGTTTATCTTGGAAGGAACCCTACTGATACCCAGGAGAAATATGAGTATTACAAGAGCTATAAGATTATTATCGGGGCATATCAACTCAATATCTTGAAAATAATATCAACAGATGTAACTGCTTGTTTTCACCAGTGACAAGGTCAAAATCATAACAGAAACAAAAACTCAGTAATTCGTAATCAACTGTTCATAAAAAAATTGTGAATTACTATTTACTAGGGACATTGAAAGATGCATACGGTCCAGCAGGCAGGACTAGTTCACCTGCCTGCAAAGAAGAAGCACAAGCAAGTAAGTTATCATCAGTTGTAACCAAATTCTCTATGATTGCAGAGAAGGAAGTCACTAATTCTAGACATGTCAAAGAATTTACAGGGAGGTGGATGCCTGTATTAGTTTTCATGTTTGAATTGGAGTTTGATTCAACGTTAAGTAGGGGAAACATTGTGAGCATCAGTGGCCGGATATGAACGTTAAGTTTAGGTATGAAGGCGTAAAGAAGTGGCAAGGACATGCACGTTTGGAGAGATTGCAGAGTCCATGATTTAAAACAGCAGCACGTGGTGGTGTGGGTCTATAAACGTTGGCCAACTAGGAGTGAAAGACAGATGACCAGCAGTTTGCTATGCTTCTCTCAGTCATGGCCAATGTCCCAATGGAGAGTGTGAGCTTGTGAGAGGAGGTGGCAGCGGGGAGAGCCGTGGTTTCTCGGTGTCCCTGGTCTGTCAGTGGTGGCAGAGGTGAGGGTACTGTGGCCTGTCTTCTCTTACCTCCTGGTGTTCAGAAATCCTCCATGCAAGGGTTACATGGGGAGTAAATGGAGAGTCTATGAAAGGACCAGGCGTTCTTTTCCAAGGACTGTGGGCAACGGTTGGCCCAGTGGCATGGGTTCGGGAGAGATCAGTAGCAGGAGAGTGAAGCATTGTGGGACTCAGAAGAGCTAATTAGAATAGACAAAAGAAAGGCAAGAGGCAACCGGAGGGGCTTACATCTGCTTGTTGATACCAGAAGTGATGAAAAGGTCATAAATTAGCTCTAAAGTTGACAAAAGCTATTATATCCTGAGCCTCAAAAGAGAATGATATCCACGATAAGATTTTAAACTGACGCGTCAGTTTATCATCTTCTCTGCCTCTTTTCCACCCAGACGACGTCCTATATTTATTTCCCTCCTTGAACTCTTTCCCGACTCTCCTTGCCTACATCATTCTCATTTTCAGAACTCCTGCAGTCTGATCTATAGGTATTGTCTTACACCATCCTCTAATAATTACATGTCCGGAAGTGCCATCTTTGGAGTTGTATGATATGTATTGGGTTGTCGAAAAAGTCATGATGCATTTTTGCCACGAAAAACATAGAAAAAATACATCATGACTTTTCCAATAACCCGATATATTTACTTGTCGTGAGTATTAAAGCGGTGTTGAGTACATCATAGCTATTCAGTAGACTTGACTCATCAAATGTGTAATGACCTTGGCTACCCAGCTGATGACTGAGTGGTGGTTGTTTATGTAAGGGCCTTTTAACCCATTTCTTCTCTGAGGACTTCTATCCTCATCCCAAAAATGCCTTCCAAAGTCCAGGCAATCCTTCTTTTTTGATCCAGAAAATTGTATGTTTCATTTTTTTATACAATAGAATAAAGTGGAAATTTTAAACAGTTGGACCAGTTTTATAAAGTATTTGGAATCCTAGTTGAGCAATACAGCTTTCAGCACAGCACCTATAAAATGGCAGAAGGTTAATTTATTGTCATTTAACATTACCATTTATTAAGAAAAACACATGAAAAAGGAGATATGTGGCTAGAAAAAAGAAAAGCTGTATTTTTGTGGATATACACACAAGCACACACATGCATACACAGAGATGGGTGAAAATCATGAGTTTTCTACATGGCAAGCATAATAGTGTTCATGAGCTGAGGTTGATACAATGAGGAAATCAGATTTAATTCAATAAATGCATGTTGGGTCCTCACATGTGCTAACATTCTTTTAGTCCCTGAGATACTGTAGCAAAAAAGAAGAGCAATCCCAGCTTCTATGAACCTTATAGTTTATGAGATTAAGTTTATAATCATACAAATATATAATTACACATTTATGAAAATTAAACTCTATCATAAATATTCCATAATACATGTAGGTAACTATGTGTTTTTATATATGTCTGTTAGCTTCCATAATGCACATTAACTTGGATTATCTGGGCATTCACAATTCCAGTGTGATTTTTCTCCCTAAACATTTTATGCTGGTATTAGTTCTTCAGTTTAAGGACTTAAAAAATGTTGGGAGTTTGCAAATTATATTACCGCTGTGGATATTATTAACCATGGGTATTACTGAAAGGAAACTATTTAATTAACTTGTGAATAAATTGATAGGTCCACAGAGTATTATTCCCCCCTAATGATTTTGGGATCTATCTTTGTCCTTCATTGTTCTTGAAACTCACAATGTTTAAAATAGAGTCTTTGTGTCTTTATAAAACAATTATAAAACTAGAAAGTATTGCTTACTAAAGAATTGCCATGATTATGAATAAAAACATGTTGGTGGTAGAAAAATAGCAATAGATTGCAAAAGCTCTTGGAATTAATCCACACACATTTAGATTTATTATGGTACCTTTAGTGCTCATGTCTGTTACATTTGATGAAGCATATAATTTAGAGAGAGGTAACTATAAAATTTCAAAACAAAAAGTTTAACACATTTTAACCTGGCCTTTTAGATGGCTGCGGTAATAAAATATTGGGTTGTCCAAAAAGTCATGACGTATTTTGTCAATGTTTTTCAAAAGTCATTTATTTATATTTATTTATTTATTTATAAGAACAAAGATCCATCAATGATATATTGTCAGTTTTCTTTGATAACCTTTAGCCATCTTTCGGTGAGCTTCATAATCCCTCGTTCATAGAAGTACCTGTCTTTATTTGCAAAAAACTGAATAAGGTGCTGATTTACAGCCTCACCTGAATTGAACATTATACCGCGCAAGGAGTTTTGAAGAGAGCGAAACAAGTGAAAGTCAGATGGCGCAAGGTCAGGAGAGTATGGTTGGTGTGGCAACAAATCCCATCCAAGCTCCAATAATTTTTGACGGGTGATCAAACTTGTGTGTGGTCTCATGTTGTCGCCGTGGAACACAGCTCCTTTACAATTAATGAGCTCTGGACACTTCTGAATGATGAATTCATTCAAACTGTCCAATTGCCAACAGTACACATTCCAATTGATTGTTTGGTTCCTTGGTAGGAGCTCAAAAAACACGACACCTTTAAAATCCCACCACACTGAGAGCATAACCTTCCTCTGATGAACGTCTGCTTTCGATGTCATTTGAGGCGAATCATCACATCAGGACCAAGACCGTTTGCACACCACATTGTTGTAAACAATCCACTTCTCATCACCAGTTATCAGTTGCTTCAAATAAGGATCGTTTTCCTCATGTTTAATTAGCATATTGCAGATGTTTATATGTGCTGTCAAATGAACTTCTTTGAGTTCATGCAGAACCCAAATATCGAGCTTGCTTAGGTATCCATCAGCTTCTTCAGGTGGTCATGAACGCTTGAATGATGGATGTTCAGTGTTTCTGCAATCTCTTGTGTAACATGGGTTTGACTCCATCAATGCCTTTATATTTTGTCGTCATCAACCTCGATGGGCCTCCCTGACCGAGGAGTGTCATTGAGATAAAAATCACCAGCATGGAATTTCATGAACCATCATTGGCACTGACGTTCTTGTAGAGTATTGTCACCATAAACTTTATGCAACTTTTCACAAGCTTGATGTGCATTCTTCCCTTTATGGAAGTAAAACAATAAAATATGGCAAAAATGCACAGTTTGGTCTTCCATCTTCAACTTGTTGTAAAATCTCCAAAACTCAACCAAAATGCTCAATTTTTTCTAGAATGAAGCTAGAACTGTCAGCTATCAAATGACATGGCAATAACATAGATGTGAATGACTCTAGTACTTCCAAAATGAACTAGTGCCATGACTTTTCTGACAACCCAATATTCCATTACTTGAATCATTTGCTTGCCACTTTTTGAACTCCCATATCAATGTGTCCAATTCTGGAATTTTCCATCCGTTTTGTTACTATTCATAGACATTTCTATTGGTGTAAGTTCTGTGTCCAGCTGAAGTTTGATTGGCCAGTTTGTCCGTCATACATCTCTAACTCCTATGATGTAGGTGTCCTTACCAAAGCGTGCTCTGTGTTTCCTCTTTCCTGGCAAGGGGCACCCCACTTCAAGTCATTGCCCTACATTTTCCCATATATGCTAGACATTTGTTTACAATTCCTGCTGTTATTTGAAAACATAGCCAAACGTCCTTTGACATTATTCTCATAGAGAGGAGAGTACCTGTATACACCCCTTAAACACAAGGCAGGGAATGGGGAAGCTGAGAAGATCGGACCTGAGGGCAGACGGCAGGCTAGATGGGATGAAAGGGTATTAAAAAAAAGAAAAGTGTAGCTGAAATTTTGGCTGCGATAACCCACTTTCACAATTCTTACTACAAGATTTACCTTCTCTAAGACATCTTTGGAATCAAGGAACTCCAATTCCTTGGGATTCTTTTTCTTTTTCCTACAGGCCTTTTAATGAACATTTAAAACTTATAAAAGAAATAGTGGAAAACATACACATACATTCTGAAAACTACTTAAGTAGAGGACTGTGTAAGTATCCACTGCTCACCCGGGTTAAATAGAAAATTGTCAGCTTCCAGAAGCATCAATGATGTTCTCTTTTGACTATGCATCCTGTCTTCCTCTTTGCCAAAAATATTGTATGCTAATATTTATGACATTGATTTTCTTTTTCATAGTTTTGCCACTTCTCTGTGTTCCCCCTAAACAATGTGGTTTAATTTTGCCTATTTTTAAATATTATGCAAATAAATCATTCCCTCTGTATTCAGAATGTCAATATTATGTTGTTAAAATTCACCCATGCCATTGCATAGAGTGGTAATGTATTCATTTTCATGGTTTTATGCAAAATCTTATTGTGAAGATATGTCTTCATCCATTTACTTCATCATTATTTGTTGATGTCTGGATTCTAGTAGTATTTCTGCTTCTGGTTTTGTTTGTTTGTTTGTTTGTTTGTTTTCCTTTAAACAAGCAGAGGTGTTTAAAATTTGTGAGGTGCTTTTCTTAATATTTCCAAACAGTACTACATATTTGCCTTGAGCTAAAACACAGAATATAATGCATTGAAAAAATAAATAAACATTTCTCTGTTTAGAGGAATTCTCCTATACAGTTGGCGTCAAAATCCATAGAACTCCTGAGGAAAATATATTTTTTAAATTAAAAAAAAATACTTGTTATTTCTGCAAAAATGTAGTAGTATTAACACAGCAAACCAGCTCTATTTCTTCACTGGCATTTTACTGTGAATTATTTTCTTAAAAATTATCTTAATTGTTTAGTTTCATTGGAAATTGTTATTGGTAGCTAATTTACAATGGGATTCCAGGATGTATCACTGTAATATCTGAAAGTAGGATTATAAAAAATCAAACTCTTTAGCAGAGTTAGCAAAAGAAGAATTTTGCTAACTAAAGAATTTAGAATGGGGTCATAGACTCAGTTTTGACTACGAAGGCAACATGGAAGACGCATTGCCTGGAGAACTAGAAGTGGCAGCAGTCAACATTCTAGTCAGTCTGAAAGAACCATCATCAGAGAGTTTTAGTATCTCTATGCCAATTTTGCGAGGTTTCAAAGTTATTTCAATCTATGAAGTTAAACATAATATTTTTAAAACGTCTTTCCATTTTCATTAACTTATTTTTTACAGTGTGCTTATTGACTTTTATTTGCAAACATAAGTATTCATCAGTTTGCATTGGGTGGCCTGAGTTTAGAGTTCAGGATGTTCCCATTTTATAACTAGAAAGATGAGTATTAAAGTGACACGAATTATCTTCCTTGATGATAGTAAGAGGCTAATCTTAACATCTCACTTGGCAAATACATGGAAGTCTTAAAAAACTCAGTGACCCTCTTAAAGCACTCTGTCTACTTAATGCGTATGCCTCAGGGCTGGGAGGCGGACTGAACTCTCAGTCTGCCAGTTATTGGCTCTCTGAGGATGCTGAGGTTTTTTAATCTTGGTTTTGTGATCTGTACAATTAGGAAAGTATTTGTCTTTCAGGTTGCTCAGTGGACTAAAGATAATAAGTGCAAAATATCTTGGTGTGCCTAGTTTCTAGTAGGTGTTCAAAATGTTCATTGTGAATATTGCATGATAGATTAATTCATGTGTGATTATGTTATGTTGGAATAGGCATCATCACACATTATTGTGATATAATATGCTTTATACTTTTTTCTTTCTTCATGCAAAGTAAGAAATCTTCTGTGACATGCCATATCACATCTAAAAAGTGTCTCTCATGCTAAACCCTTTTTTGTATTGTTCCCTGTCTATGGCGTGGCAGCAGTGTTTTCACAATCACCATTTTGTGTAATTCTAAAATGTTTGTTATGCGTTAATTCATTGCTTTGTGAAGGTACCATTGTGTCCATCTTAACACTCACATTCATTTGTTCATTAGGATCCCAACTGAGGATACCGTAGAATTATGGAATCAAAAGTTGAGTTTCGGGCTGTCTGAGTGGCTCAGTTGGTTAAGAGCTCGCTCAGGAGTGTGAGCTCTGAGCAACAGGGTCACCAATTCAATTCCCGAGCTGAGCTGCCGCTGAGCTTCCGACAGGTGGCAGGATGGCTCAGCTAAAAAAAAAAAAAAAAAAAAATGAGCTTCATTTTTTGTTGAAAACAGAAATTACTTTTTAAGACATTCCTGAGGCATGGACCTTTAGTGCCTATGCAGTTACTCCTAGAATGTAAG
>NW_017732705.1:172738-175914 GCF_001890085.2 Hipposideros armiger | reverse complement strand
ATGCTGGAAGCTTACTTTGGAAAGATGAGATTATTTATTCTGGAAAATTAGTGTCTAGGGGAAACAAAAATAATGAGATTTAAGCAAAGCATCCACTATGGGCTCTGCACAGATGGAGAAGCCATGTATAAAACAGCAGACTGGAGACTTGAGCAACCAGTCCTGGGCAAGAAATTTCAAATAGTACAAGGTGTGTGGAGAACGTGAGCCCTTGGCATGTGACGTGGGTTTACTTACCTTTAAGGCACAGTGTGGAACATTGTCGTGGGTGGGGAAAAGGCGTCAAAGGCATGACAGCCATATGTCAGCGCATGTCAACCATTTACCAATCCCGTGAGGCAACCCCCTAACTCATGCCAGGCAGGGGAAGGGGAACGGCTCTAGCAATTGTAGATCAATATCTAGTGCAATGTTGTGCACTTAATTTCGCTAGAGATAACATGCCAAGTTATTCAAAGTCAACATATTTTACTCTTCAACTTTTCCATACGTTGAGGCTCTTCAGGCCTTCTTGGTTTTCTTCTCAACGTGAGCCAAGTCTTACCTCCCTAGGTTTTCTCATCCGTGACTATGGCTTTAGTTAGTATCTATATGCTGATGACGTGAATTTTCTCCCCAGTCTGAGTAAGTAGGCTCTTAGCGCCTATCTCCTGGATACACATAGATTCAGAAATTCAGGGTAATATGGGGGCCTCAGATAGAATGGTTTACAACAGGATAGTCAACACCTGTAGCTTAATTTAGAGCAGGGAAACTACATTCTGATGCTAGGAAGATGGCCCACAAAGTGTTGGGTTTTTTTTGTTGTTTGTTTCTTGTGAAGTACAAGCTTTGCAGGTTACATACAGCAACAAAAGTTAACTAGAAAAAGGAAACTATAAAATGTATGGAAAATGGTGGATCACACACAGTTACTTAAAAAAATAGTTACTTTTTCTAGGCCTCCTACAGCTGCCACTTAATGCAAATATTTATGGTCTTGTTAATTCTATTTAAATCAGCACAGTATCTCGGGAGAGAATTTCATGTAGAACACAGGTGTCCGTTCCTGAAACCTTTCCCACCTCATGGGTCTTATATGAGCGTTGAGCACATGGACGGTACGTGACCTCAGAGTCCATTGTCTTTTTCCTGATTAAGGAAAGATGGCCACTGAATTCCAGCACAGGGAGCCTGTCTGCAGGTACTTTTCTAGCATAAGAACTAGTTGTTAATTACAGAAATGCTAAGTGATTGCATTTCCTTTTTAAACAAATGAACCATGCAGATAAGGAAACCAGCATTGATGGAAGGTCCCTCCATATATTTGTCACCGTTAGGGGTTTTTCTGTACATTAAATTTACAATGCGTCACATGTATTGTCCCAAAACATACAATATCGTTGTATGCGTTTTAACTCCTGTAAGTGCATGCAATTCAATTTATTTTGTTTTTCTACTGAGTAATGTGTGAGGAATCTTTTCCAAATCANAAAAAAAAAGTGCCAGCTCATCAACATCTGAGGCAGAGTCAGAAAGAACTATAACTTGATTGTATTAAAATGTGTCATTTTAGCATCATTAATCTTTACTTTTCAAGGAAGAGGCAATAACTACTGGGCAAAATTGTAATAACCCATGAAAAGCTAGAAGATCCTCAGTCTGGAAGTATAGGCCGTCTCTCTCACAGCACGTCCGTGCGAGCATTAATAATTTTTTGGATAAATGCAGTGTCAGCGTGTCTAGGCTTTGAATGAGCGCAGTTTCTTTTGCGTAATGAGGTAATGTCACCTGTTAATATTTCAGGTCACTGCCTTGAGAGCTTTCAGTACTTAAGCAATTTGGACTCCCAGCAAATGAACAGAGGGAGAACAAATAGATCAATACGTGATTGCTGAGGCCATGACAATCTGTACCGTTTTGCTTCTTCGCCATCGGGGATCTTAAGAAAAGACAAAATGTGCTGCAAGGATGGGAAACACTCATTGCCAAGCCGCAGCCTATCCCTGTGATACAAACAGAAGCCAAACTAGTCTGTAAAATTGGCTTGTTCGAAACGAAGACTTCACCTCTGTGATACCCAGGCTGGGGAAATGTTATAAAACAGTCTGCTGTGTATCGGCATTTGGAGAAAGGCAGGTCTATCCTGTAGGTGTCCCATGAGGTGCTGTTACTGGGACCTTGTCCTAAGGTGATTTCATCAATAAGGCAATGAGCTAGTATGCACCTAGAGGCTAATGGCTACAATGCATCAGTGACTTTTCAATTCCATTAGCCAAGGACAAAAAAAAAAAAAAAGGGGTATGATAAATGCCTCATTAACAAAAGTACAATTACGAAATAAACTCGCACGCAATTGTTCAAGTTTTAGATGTGATAATAGTTACGGATTTACATCTTGGGTGCCATCATCTGTGCTATCAAAATATAATGAGTGTGTAATAACTTCGTTAATTCCTACACAAAACAGATGGTATCGGACAAAATAGAAATGCACATTATAGATACACACACTGAGAGGCTTTGGAAACGTGCATTTCGTGTGAATTCCTGGAATGTCTACCGAGGCTAAGGGAAGCCGCACTCCTACAGGCAGCAAGAATGATGCCGGGATGCAATGTCCTCGGGGCTGCTGGCTTCAGTCAGCCTAAGCCTGGACCTCTGTTTGAGAAGACTCCCTTTGGCAAAGAGAATGAGTCCTGTAGCGTCTAACTAGGCCTCTCATTCTAATTAGGCAGTATGTTTTTAATATAATAACACGTTTAGAACTAAGTGTAGGAAAGAAAGACTGTTCCTCAGTCTCCCTCCATATCGCAACAATCCTTATGGCATGACCATTTTGATGCCCTGAGGAGTTGAGTAACCTGCCCAAGGTGATAGTGCTTTTTCTGCCTCTGTGCACACTCGCTTCCTTATCCCTCACTCCCCTCTTAATATCACAGTCTCGGCAGAGTGAATTTGGAGGTGTAGTGCCTAGAATTTCTAAGCCTTGTCCTGTACCATGGACTGTTGATAGAGCCATTGCCTGCAGCCCATGCAGATGGCAGAACTGCCCACCTTTCTGAACTCTTACTAAACCTGTGTTCTTTCGAAAGGATGTTTCATTGTCAAATGTATTTGGGAAACAGTGCATAAAATATTCTGTAACTAGAGTCATGATGCACTGTAGCACATTAAGGATGTTAAAATACAGAAAA
>NW_017732705.1:166238-169316 GCF_001890085.2 Hipposideros armiger | reverse complement strand
TCTGCTTCGCTTTCCCGGCTGTTTCTGGTTTCACATGTGGTTCCTGTTGAAAAATGGTCGTCTCACTTCTTTTCATGCCCTTGCTTTCCAGCCTCTTCTTTTCTTAGATCCTCAGTATGTTGATAGAGCTGATGGCTTCAAGCATATTGTGAATGGCTCTTCTAGCTTTTCTAGAGTTTGTTTTACCAAGGCGAGTCTCCACTGTCAGAAGTTAAAGTGCCTTTAAATGGCGTCTAAACACTTAACCGGTATTTCCGCCCCTTGTAAATAAAATGAATAGAAAAGAATAGCATAACCATGTACCATTGGTAATGGTAAAACATATTGGCAATATTCTGGGTTGGATTAGAAATTGGAGACATTCCCTGTCATAATGTTTTAAGAGAGTATAAATGGCACATTATCTTTAGAAGAAATTTAGTAATGCCCATCAGATTTTGTATTGCTCACTCATATTTTCTCTTCCAAAAATGTATCCGAATTACATCCTCTTACAAACGTGCTACATTATAAACCTGAAAATGAATTGCAGAACTTTGTATACCAGCAAATGTCTACAGATCATCTGGATGCCCACTAGCTGTGGGTTAGTGAATCTATTTAAAATCTTTGTGAATTAAAGCAGGAGAATACCATGCAGCCATTAAAAATGTGAGATCAAAGTACCTAGATAGAATTATGGATAAAAAGAACAATTCTCAAAATATATTACAATCTTCACATTTTAATACGTAAAAGAGACAATCTTAGAGAAGTGAATTTAATATGCCATTATTGATGGCTAAAATGGCATATTGATATGTAAGTGTGCATGCTTGTAAATGTGTAACTACCACTTGCTTCCAGGACAAGAACGGGAATCTAGGAATTAGGGATGAAATTGCTTCTTTTCACTGTGTTATTTACCTTTGCACNCACATGTTTTTCAAACTTATTTGACAAAGCAATGCTTTTCCCTTTGTAATACCTGTTAATAGCCCATGGGAATGTTTTGAGAAACACACTGGAGATGTTGGCTATAATTTACTCTGGAATAAAGTTTAGCTTCACATGACACCACTGTGCAGTCTGGCTATCCACTTTTACCGTCTGTAACTGCTTTTGTGATAGACAGTGGTTCGTATCCGGGTTACTGGGGTCAGAGCACTCGTTGAAGTCTGATTTCAGTTGTATGAATGGGGGCAATTGAATCTGGGCCTAAATGTCCTCTTTGCAAAATGTGTTTCTTATGAAAACTTAATTAGTTGATACATATAAGGTTTGTGTGTATATAGCACATAGTAAGCGCTCAATAAATGTACTTGGTGATATGCATCCCCCTCTTTAAACAATTTAAAGCTGCAGAGGTGCAGTAGGAAATCCAGTGAATTATACAATAAAAAAGAAAAGGCCACCAGCCCAATGAGTAAATGGGATGTGATGATGGATATGCCTCCTTTACAAAATAAAAAGAGCTTCATTACTGAAAGAGCAAAATGACAAAAAAAAAACAACAAAGCAAAAAAAACAAATAAAATCCCCTGTTACTGTTTTGTATTTGTACAATATTTCCCCAGCATGTCTTTATTTTCCTCTGTACCACTTTCTCATCTGAAATTAGAGGTAAAAAGGACCCTTGGAAAACATCAAGCATGTTTGTGATTTCACGGAGAGAGGGATGGAAAGGAAATAGCAAGGAAGGAAAGACTGAAGAATCTCTGTTACTTAGAGGAGTGCGACGTGATGAAAATATGGGAGGTGGCAGCCAAGGGGAGTTGGTGGCTTAATTAAGTCTCAGGAGAAACCAAGGCTGCTCCTGACGCGAGGGGAGGAATAAGCAGAGAATGATGTGAGAGCAGTCTGCATCAACAGGGGAGCCCGCCCCTATTTNTAAAATGACATGGTTTCTCCCTTGGTAAAACCTTTTATAATGTAGGATTCAGGCTTCCTCTTCTGTGACAGTTAAAACATTCCAAATGGAAACATCAACTCAGTTCTGAAGAATATTCTGGAAGAATGATTTTCTGTAGGCATATTTGAATATGGTGAGGGTTAGAAAAAGTTTGCAGCAAATATGTGCTGTCTGAGGGGAGCAGGTCCGCATGGCATGCTACAAAAAGGAATTCCAAGGCAGCCCGAGAGCCTGAGCCATAGCTAAGAAACAGCAAAATGGCGGGGCACCCATCAAACAGTTTGGGGAGGCGTAAAAACTCAGTATTTTGCAACTTTCAATGTAGTACAATGACCCTTGATTTGCTTCACAAGCTCAGTGACTGAATTTCATATTTGTCATGCATACACATCCCTTTGATTTAATTTCTGTTAAATTGCTCCTTCATTTCTAAATGTTTGACATTTGTAGTTTTAGTAGTGGTTTACAAGCTGCAGGGGTCATTTAACAATTTTGACAATGTCCATTCGTTAAAGACCACTAGGATTATAACTGTAGTGAACAAACTATTAGATGTATAACTTTCTGCAGCAAGGGAGAGAAAACACCATGCAAAAGTATGAATCAGATATTTCATTAAAAAGAGACATTTGTGTGTGTGTGTGTGTGTGTGTGTGTTGTTTTGTTTTGTTTTTTAACAGGGTTAAGGCTTACACTGAATAACTCTAAAGTGGGATTCCAGGAAAGCAGGGGTTAATTCTGGATTGAGTATCTGATGATAGAAAATTACTGTTAAGAAAATAGCAAAGAGGTGAAGCGTTGTGGCCTTGCTTCTGTCCTGTTACCAATATTTTAGTTTCGAATAGGAATATATCATCATCTGATTATTAAGAGAGCTGAGAAGCAGACTTGACATGTTATGCTCCTGGAAATAAGACATAAAATGTTCCTGCAAAAGGCCTATCTGAAGGTCTGTACATGGGTTGTACACCAAGGTGGCTTCTTTGTCACCCATGTGACCCACGAGGCCCCAAAGCTCCTAACAGAAAGGGCGTGTCCCACTTTCTCTGTCATTTCCGTGGTAAAGTTTGGGATAATCTTTGATTTTAGAGCCCAAGGATCTTTAGGCACCTCGTCCTTCATGTTGATAAACAGAAGCGGTTTTTACAGATTTACCTTTTTGTCCTAAACCAAGTAGCATCATTTCT
>NW_017732705.1:159044-161791 GCF_001890085.2 Hipposideros armiger | reverse complement strand
GGATCAGAATAGCGCTGCAATTTATCATGCCCTCAAAATCGTTTATTTTTCTTAAAATGATGAACAGTAGTACACATTGTAACTTTGACCAATGGAGCATGCAATGTTATGGCAAGTGCCCACGTACAATTACACTTTAAATAGATTATTGGGAGACTGTACTGTGTTAGCTGTCATTATTGTTTGTTACATTTTTTGAATACCGATGTGTGAAAAATTAGGCACCAAAAGTATTTTGTTCTATCAGTACATAATGAGTTTTATATTCATTTTAATAGCATAATGAGCTATATTCTGAAATAATATTTAATGTTTTTTATATAGTCTACTGATTATTTCATATTTGGTTCTCATCAATCATTTACTTCTATCATAATGCTATCAAATATTAAGCACAGATTATTTCCAATAAAATGTGTTGTATTTTCTATTTTAAAAGGGAAAAAATAAAGAATACCCTCTTAAATAATAATGAGCCACATGATAACTGAATGAGAAATGCCTTCCTAATGCTATTAGGGAAGCTTCAGTTGCTATTTTAGTCTGTATTATAATTCACTTCTGAGTACTGTTTGAAAAGAAATATCTTACACCTATTACTACAAAACTGATTCAATATTTAGAATGTTGCTAGGTCAAAAAATGAGTAAACACTTACATATTGCTTTAGATAAAGTGCATTTGTACATTTTGGAGCTCTTATCTGAAACTTTCTGCCAACTATTTGTGAAATCCTAAGGAGACCTTCTAACCTGAGGGCGGAGTGAGGGTCAAAAGGTATCTCTATGCATAGTTAAGTAAGGAGAGTAGCTCAGTTCTCATGTCTGAAGAGCTTGTTTTTATCTGCTTCTTGGAACCTCTGTACCTAGGAAATAAGTCTTTTTAATTTTTTTAATAATGAATAAAACCTGCATCATTTTATGTCGAGCATACTGTGCAGTGTGCAGGCATTTCCTTCTTGTCAAGCATGGACCCTTATCTCACCACCGATATGCATATTAAATTGCCTGAATCCTATAGCTATCAACTAAGACATACATTCTATCAGATACAAAAAAAATCACAGTGAAGCAACACTGAAAACTCGCTGTCCTGGGTTTTTNCGGTGACCAGCTAGCAGGAGTGTCCTCAGTCACGTGTTCTTTGTCCCATCAGGTTTCACCTACCAATCACAAGTTCAAAGATAAAATTTTTAATTTTAGGATGGCACTAGCAAAGCATTAAACCAATGTGGGGTACTTCTGAGCCTGGGACCTCATGTAAATGCACATTTCCCGTTGGTATGTAACTGTACTCAGATCTCTGCTGCATCAAAAAAAAATAAATAAATAACAGAGAAAGAAAAGCCTTCAGCATCACTCCTCTAACAGACACCACCCATTTTATCACTTCCCAAAACCCAAATGTCACAAATTTGCTAATAGTCTTTTAATTTCATCAAACTACACCATTTTTAAATCCAACCCAGTATGTTTTTGATCCATAAAATGGCTCTCTTTCAGCTAAAAATTATCTCAATACAGTCATGTACTGCATAACAATGTATCAGTCAATGACAGACACTGTGAGTCCTTTTATTTTTATATAGATTGCCCCTTCTTTTCCTTACATGTAATTTAATCAATCTGTTATAAGAATCTGTTATATGAAACAAACCCTTGATTTGTTTAAAAGGGATTTTCTAAAGTTCGGTTCCCCTGTTAAATTTGACTAACCTCTCATTTATTTTTTTCACTTAGAGAAAAAATAGTGTGCAGTCAATGCAAATCATATAATACTGGTCCACTTTGCTGTTAATTTTGGTGCAGTGAGCCCATCACTCCCAAACTTAGCTGTTGCAACATGAGGTTAGCACGCACAGAGTTACACAGGCTGCCGAAAAGGGTCGATGGAAAATGCTGGTGAAGATAAAGAACCTTTAATAATGTAACTTAAATATAATCACTGCCAATTATTTTTCTATGACTAGCATTTAGAACACAGCACCAGTGTAACACGCCTAACTCACTTAGAGAAAACTTAACCGGTCTGTGGAATGACAGCACGTTTAGTTTCTGAATTTCTGTGGTATCTTGGTCTTATTTGACATGATAGTTAATGTCTATCCCAGGTGTAACATCATTAATTGCTTAGTTTAACTCGTGGAAACACACAAGCACACACACTACATTATGTGCCATACTAGCATTAGATCCGAAGTGTTTCCCAATGTGCAGCTAAACTAAACGCTGTCCCTGTAGAGAGAGTGAACCATAGGACAGGGATTAGATACACTGTTTCCAATGACTTATCAAGTGTTCAAAACTTTTAGAGATAGCTAATTAAACCAGGCAATTTAAATTGTAGAGATATTTTGTTTTTGCAGTATAATCACTTTACAATTACTTTAGTTCTTGGTTAAGTTTTCTCAAATACTTGCTTGTTTCTACTCATAATGAACTCCCAGGCATAACTCAATTTTAGGACAGGAATCAATACAGACTTAGTAATATACATCAATTTAAGTTATATATTGAATGTGAAATGGTAATGATGAACACAGTCCGTTAACAATTTTTACTACTTTAGCTGTGCCAAACAGAATGACTTGTGAAGGATACATTGTTGGAGCTCTCTTTGTCACCACTGGTAAATATGGACTCCTTACCTTATTGCATCTAAATAGACTCCATACCTGGGAATGTTGTCTTCCCTTCTTCGCTCAGACTTCAGAAAAGTATATTTGGAGTGGGGGAGTAGGCATTGGT
>NW_017732705.1:153078-154209 GCF_001890085.2 Hipposideros armiger | reverse complement strand
ACATTTAAAAATATATATAGTAGGGCTCCAAACACTCTTTGTTAGAGTAAGTCACAGCACGATGAATTTAGCAATGAAATATCTATCGTCTAGACCATTAGGAGTCAGCCTGGTGAAATTTAAAGTATTTTTTTTAATGGAAAAAATGCTTAAGCTTAAAATCAGGCTTAATTATTTTAAAGCAAGTTTGAGACAACTTGGGAAATACATCATTGCACAACTAGGTTGATCGTGAAAAGTAGCATCCTTTCACATGCTCAAATGCACCTTACATTTGACTCAGTGGGGTGTAGAACTTAACACATTTTCTTCCCAATTATTTTTGCAGGGTTCCTGACAAATGTTTTCTTTGGGAAGAATGACAGACTTTTTTATTTTGTTTTTATGGGACTCTTTTATTTTTATCCTGTCATAAGTGGCAAATGGCAGAACTATGATTTGGGTAAGCTATGTAACAGGAGCTCAATTTGCACAATGTATGACACAGCTTTCTTTAATCTATCAAGTAATGCAGGCTATATGGTATTTTAATAAAATATGTAAATTTGGTTATATATGTTAATAAATTCTGTCTTTGACAGTCTTAAAAATTGCTGGAGCAGGAACTGGATGATGTTGAAAGTCTTTGAAAATTCTCCCAAGTATCATAAAATTTTTCCACCTAAATATTTTTTACATATAACGTAATGTTAAAAAGTTAACTGTGGGTAAAAATTAACAAAAGAGTTAGATAAAATATGACTACTGTATGTAAATTGATATTTTCTATTAAAATACCTTCATATTTAAAATGTAAAAGGTCATAAGGCATTCATCATGTTCTTTTTCCCTCATTGGCTCAAATACTATTTATTATTTACAGCCCCCCCTCCCATTCCATTGTTCTTCGCCTTGGCTTTTTTCCTTTTGTTTTATCCTCAGTAATAAACTTAGGGCCAGTAAAATGTTAGGCACAAAATAAGTAATAGTGAAGTGCTGAGTTAATATTTGGAATGGTGGAACATTTTTAATCCCTTAAATTTAAAGATAGTTTACATGAATTTACAGAAATGAGAAAAAAGAACAGTTCAAATATCAAAAGAAAGGCTAAACTGAATGGCGACTAACTTCTGTGTTGAACTTATGGTTATA
>NW_017732705.1:143927-144583 GCF_001890085.2 Hipposideros armiger | reverse complement strand
AACTCTAGTCACCATGCTGTACATTACATCCCCTGATAGTCACCTTATAATTTTGTACCCTTGACCAATATCTCCCCATTTGTCCCACCCCTCAGGCCCTGGCAACCACCAGCCTACTCTGTTTCTATGAGTTCAGCTTTCCTAGATTTCTAGGATGCTTTGACAAGCCTGTGTCTGCATGTCAGCATCCATGTGGCACTGGTGTCAAAAATTAAACTTCAATCATTTGTTGCCAATTACATATAATTACATAGACTGGCTTGCTGTCTGACAGGGTTTATATGCTAAGAGTAGCACTTTTGGGCACTTTTTCTCTGAAAGAAGTCAGGCGCCCCGGGGGAGAAAGTCACATTTGAAGTTTCAGGAGTTAGAGAGTCATGTGTACAGTTTGAACATGTAAGGGTTCGATGTGGAAGGCTACGGACACGTCTTCATATTTCTGTAATTTCTCACTTGACCTCGATAGGACCTCAGGGCTCAGGAAACAAAATATAAACAACCAACAAAATATAATAATTAAACAAAGATAATCAAAACAAGGGGGTTTTTCTGGCTTCGATCAGCTATGGCCCACCGAATCGAAGAGAAACTGGTTTTCTTTCAGAAGCAAAACAGTGTATTTCTGGTACACAGAATCACAATGGCAGAGATATCAC
>NW_017732705.1:137139-139754 GCF_001890085.2 Hipposideros armiger | reverse complement strand
AGGCTAAAAATAACATTGAAAAAATAACCTTTGTGTGATTTCACCTGTGGTAGTGTCAATAGCTTATCTGTAGAGTATTGGGACTATTTCCAGCCATTGATCAATCAGACATGTTTCTTCAAATTGCTACTTTGTAACTGAGTAGACTTCCTCCCAATGCAATGAACTTACCAATGTTTACATGTAAATGGTGCGCCATTGTTAAGTTTTCTACCCAGGCACCACCAGAATTACTTTTGACTCTTAATTCAACTCTTGTTCAAGGCACCTGAACCCCTTTTCCTTAATAGAAAAAACAACTAGCTGCACATATTTGAACACTGAGAACTGGCTTTGTGAGTTGGGTCCCACGTCAAGACATCCCCAGGCTTATCAGAGAACACCTGCACAGAATTTATCTTAACCGTTACCATCCGAAGCCACTTGTCAAATGTTCTGATTATGAAATGGATTCCTACGGACATATTTGGAAAACATTTACATATTAGTAATTGTGACTGACTCTGAGAAGGTAAACTATATTACACAGAAGAGAGACACATGGAGAAACATCCACAGCTCTGTTGGTTCAGCACATCAGCCCTTGATTATCTCTCAGAATTCCCCAGTTGAGTAAGATAATTAAGTCATATAAAAAAGCAAAATGCCCCATATTGTTTTCAAGTAGCCCAAATGAGAATCATAATCAACCCAAAACTGACAGTGTAATTAAAATAATAATAATAATAAGTCGATACGGGCCCTGCAGTCAACACGCAGTGGAGCTCGAATTTTAGAGCCAAAGATGCCCAGACCAAGCTTCTATTTTTCCAGCTACAAGTTGCTGCCTCCCCGTGAGGAACAACAGTAGGTCATGAGAGTAAGGGTATAATACAGAGAACTGTAAAGGTGGGTAGATGAGCTTATAAACATTGCTGCTGGTCATTAGATGCCATTGACATGTCTACATAAATGGTAGTTGGTTTTCTTGAATGCTCAGTGCAGTAGCCAGCCACGTGTAGGTATAGCATCTATCTGTGGTTACATAAATGATAACATACAGTTTTTACATCCACATTAAAGGACTCATGGCAACTGAATACAATACCCAAGCCAATCCTGGATACTGGCAGAAAAAGGAGAAAACAACGTGTGTTGTAAGGAACATTAGTGGATTGACTGTCATAACTGGAATTAGGATGGTAGAGAAGAGAGAAAGATTCTATCAATCTGAAATGTTCTCTATTCCTTCAGTTGAAATAATAGCACCTCCCAGGGTTTTTTTTTTTCAGAGGGTAAAATAACTGTTGGGTGCAGAGATTTCTCAGAACCTAGCCATTTATTGATATGTGTTATGCTCACACACACAGCAGAACACTGTGGGACGTGGACAAGAGATCATCTGAGGAAGCAGTATTAGTGCCCAGTCATTGACAGACACATGCCATCCCTACTGTATTTCTCGTATCTCAGGGGCCAAGTCAGACAATAATTAGAGAAATGCTGTGAACATCATTACACATACTAAACATGTTTCCAAAATTAAAGAGANATGGATTCCTACGGACATATTTGGAAAACATTTACATATTAGTAATTGTGACTGACTCTGAGAAGGTAAACTATATTACACAGAAGAGAGACACACGGAGAAACATCCACAGCTCTGTTGGTTCAGCACATAGGCCCTTGATTATCTCTCAGAATTCCCCAGTTGAGTAAGATAATTAAGTCATATAAAAAAGCAAAATGCCATATATTGTTTCCAAATAGCCCAAATGAGAATCATAATCAACCCAAAACTGACAGTGTAATTAAAAAAATAATAATAATAAGTCGATACGGGCCCTGCAGTCAACACGCAGTAGAGCTCGAATTTTAGAGCCAAAGATGCCCAGACCAAGCTTCTATTTTTCCAGCTACAAGTCGCTGCCTCCCCGTGAGGAACAACACTAGATCATGAGAGTGAGAGTATAATACAGAGAACTATAAAGGTGGGTAGATGAGCTTATAAACATTGCTGCTGGTCATTAGATGCCATCGACATGTCTACATAAATGGTAGTTGGTTTTCTTGAATGCTCAGTGCAGTAGCCAGCCACGTGTAGGTATAGCATGTATCTGTGGTTACATAAATGATAACATACAATTTTTACATCCACATTAAAGGACTCATGGCAACTGAATACAATACCCAAGCCAATCCTGGATCTGATACTGGCAGAAAAAGGAGAAAACAATGTGTGTTGTAAGGAACATTAGTGGATTGACTGTCATAACTGGAATTAGGATGGTAGAGAAGAGAGAAAGATTCTATCAACCTGAAATGTTCTTTATTCCTTCAGTTGAAATAATAGCACCTCCCAGGGTTTTTTTTCAGAGGGTAAAATAACTGTTGGGTGCAGAGATTTCTCAACCTAGCCGTTTATCGATATGTGTTATGCTCACACACACAGCAGAACACTGTGGGACGTGGACAAGAGATCATCTGAGGAAGCACTATTAGTGCCTAGTCATTGACAGACACATGCCATCCCTACTCTATTTCTCGTATCTCAGGGGCCAAGTCAGACAATAATTAGAGAAATGCTGTGAACATCATTACACATACTAAACATGTTTCCAAAATTAAAGAGA
>NW_017732705.1:128180-135424 GCF_001890085.2 Hipposideros armiger | reverse complement strand
AAACAAAAGGCATAAAAAAGAGAGTTACGCTTACATAGCAGGTACAGTGTGTCAGGCTCTGTTCTAAGCACATTTATAAACTCAGCTAATTTCAAGAACAACTCTGAAATAGCTACCTTTTTTTTTTTCCTGCGTTCAAATGAGAAAAGAAAGAATATAAAGTGTCTCATCCATGATCATGTAGCTTTTGATTTGAGCACAGGCTCTCTGTTCCCAAAGTAAAAATGAGTAGGACCTAAATCCATTCGCCCCATTTTAATTATTGGAAATTTTAACAAGATTTTCTTGGGACCAAATATTTAAAACATTATCAATTATGAGAACATGGGGAATCATATCTTTCACATTTTTAGGTACAAACTATTTTTGAAATAAAGACTTAATCATATGTAAATCCATCGTCTGCCAGTCTTCCCCCTACCTCCACCCCCAGAATGGAATTAAAGGGCATTCTTTTATTCTTGTTTTTCTTTTGATTGTGTGTTTTGGGGTTTTTTGTTTTGTTGCTCATCTCCCCAACTAATTGTACGTTAACTTCACAATGAAGGCGGATTTTTCAAACAGAAAAATAATAAAGAATACTTTCTTGCATATCTAGTCCTTATGCGGCAGAAAACCAAAGTCTTTGTTACTCTTTGAGTATGGAGGTTAATACACTGGATGTCACTCCCCTATTCAGTCATGGTTGACTCCCTGGACAAGGATTAGAGAGTTTTGCTCCATATTTACTATGTGTCAGTACTTTACATCTCAGTAGCCTTTCCAGTTTGGGGCATTCCATAGGGCTGGACATCAGTCAGTATGTCCTACAGCTGCCTGAGTGCCCAGGGGACTGAGTGAAGATTGGCCAATGGATGACAGGTGTGATGTGTTCTAAGGGTATTTCCTCTTTAATGACCTGGCTGTGAGTTTTGTGCCTGATGCTTATTAGCTATGTGACTTAGGGGAATTGAATCTGCCAGGTCTCGATTTTGTCATCTGTCGGGTGCTATTAAGAATTATGCCTGCCTAATAATGCTATTGGGATGATTAAATAAGATAGTCCACGTTGAAGGGATATGTATTCCATCTGAGTTATGGAAAGTCGTCAATAACGGGGGTCTCTAATTTCTTCTTTAAAAATAGAGCTTTAGCTATTGTATTACATTGAGAATTTTCAAAAACAATGCTGATAGGGGAACTGCTTCATAGAAGCACTGCAAAAAAAACTGAAACATTTTGGTATTGACTAAAACCCTAACGAGTATCCTCTTTGATTAACATATAATCAAGTCATTTACTCAAATATAAGTCAAAATAAAATCTTACAAAACAACACAAATCTATAAGTGGATAACCTATTGAATCAATGGTGTGTGTCCTTGGGTCCATAGCTGGAAATATTTACTACTGTCTTACCCAGGGGTTCTCAACTCTGGCTGTGTATGACTAACTTAGGGAGCTTTTGAGATATTGATTATATGTGATCTTCTCTGTATGATCTTCTCTGTGTATATGTGATCTTCTCTGTATGATCTTCTCTGTGTATTATTATTCAAGGAAAGTGTTAAAAAAATTGCTGCTCTGTATTGAATCTAGCCCTCAGCTTCTAAATCAACCATTTCAGAGTAGAGTCCACAGATTGGTGTTTTTTCCCAAAATTCCTCAGAGAATTCCACGGTGAGGCCAGAATGAGGAATAAGCAAGAATCACATATATTCTGAGCTGTGGTCAGAGGTTGGATGAACGTTAGGGAAGGATTTTAGAAATCAGAAACAATTCTTTGAGCCAGCCCAGATGATGACAAGAGACACAGTTTTCTTGACATCAGGCTTAGAACGGTGTGTCAGACCACACCTGTCTTAAAAACTGCCTCCCATCTGTTACTTGTCAGGTCTTCCTGTGTCCTACGACTACTGCTATGTTTTCTCTGAGTGCCACTATACCTTCAAACAAAGAATCTATAGTATGCACATGAGACCTTGAGTGCCCAAGGTCACCAAGTTACGAGTCATCAAATTGCCACCTGAAGGCAGGTCATCAAACTCTGAAGTCTGTGCCTCTGTGAAGATTACGGTGTTGAAATACACAAAGACTCCAGCATAAGACAACCAGAGGCTGTTGATTCACTTTTCCGTAGTGTAGGAGTTAGCCCCCATCATTTGTGTCTGTCACAGACTCGAAGGCAGGCGTTGGAGTGTGGAAGTTTTACAGGAGTAAAGACTGAAAAGGAAGGCTTCAGGTCTGTTCTGCTGGAGGTTGTTATCATGGTGGCACTGTAGGTGCTCTCAATAGAAGTGGGGCGTCTTGATTCATTTCTGGAGCATATTTGACTTTCTCTGGTTAGTCTTGTGTTGTGGGGGGCAAACATTTTGGAAGCTGGTCATCACTGACCAAGTTCTGGCTGCTCAGTGCCATTCGCTGCAGAGGTTGTAGTGGGGCTGCCCAGGGTTGGTTTCTGCAGGTTGTGGGTCAGAGTTCTATTATCCCAGTTGGTCTGGCCATCCTCCTTTAATATATTCAGTCTCTCAATAAGCTAAATTAACTTTATCCACCACCTTAATGGGATCTAACATTTTTGGAAGTTGCATGGATTCTTTTAAACATTTCTTTATTTGTTGGAGAATGACTGGCTAAACATGCTTAAATCTTCTGAATTATTACTTGGAAATATTCAGTGCATAGAGAAAATCAGGTTGACTGAGATTTCACATGGATTACAGAACACTTACTAAATATCTACAAATTTTAAAACTAATATTTCCTTCTGTGAAAAGCTGTGCATGAACCGACTCAATACATTTAATGCTGAACGTATTGAAATGCGATGAGTACAATGTCATGGGAACTTTATATCACTGATGTTGAAAAGATGGAGGCGGGTGTGTAGAAGATAAAATTATTTCAGAGCTTTTGGCTTTCTAGTTATGCTAGCAGAGGCGTGGTTTAATCCATGGGTTTGTCACTTGTGGGTCAGCACACAAGTTTCTTGTTTTGTAAATAAAGTTTTATTGAAGCATAGCAAGCCCATTCCTTTAGGTGTTTTCTATGACTGCCTTCTATACTATCTCCAAGCTGAGTAGTTGCAACAAAGACCATGTGGTCTGTACAGCCTAAAATATTTGCTATCTAGCCTTCCACAGAAAAAAGTTTGCTGACATATTTAAATGTGTGAAAGTATAATATCTAGGTTCAGACCAATAAATTGAGGCTGTAGAACCAGCCTTTCAAGACAGACATAATTTATTAAGCTTTGCTGAGCAAATTAGGAAGTTATAAGAACAGTAAAGGTGCTTTATTTTCCCTCTTTTCAACGTAGAATTTTATCAGCTCTTCAGAGGAAAGGTTCCTTTAGAGCTGGTTTTGTCTTCTACTTACAGGTTGCATCTGGATCAATTAAATCTTTGCTATACATGAATAATTTCCACCCTTCAGGTAATTAGAACATCCATTCTGCCTCACAGTTAACTCGGAGATTAAAAAGTTTCCTTTATTTTCTTTAAATCCACTAATCAAGCTTCAAAGAGTTCACAATTTCATACTGATGAAAAGGTGACTGAATCAGAATGGAAACCATTCAGTTAAATATATCAATTAGCTAATGAAGTTCTTTTCTATTAATACGTTTGTTTGTCTGCTAAAATAGCTTAGAACCCTCCTTTTTATACTTTAATTTCTCATGAACAAACTTTTTTTTTTTTTTTAATTGGGGAATTGGGGAAGGGGAACAGCCAAGTTGCTGTTGTTTTTTTGTTCTTCAGTCTACTTGTGGAGGACATTGCTTCACTGGCCCAAGTTGGCACCATCATTGCGCTCTTCCCGGGCAGATCAGTCGCCGGCTTCCGGATGGCCGCTCACGGCGGCTGCTGGTCACTCATGCTGGCTGCCGGCTATACACGGTAGCCCATGGCAACCCACTGCAGCAGGGACTGCAGCCTACACCATCGCCGGTGACTCTGGGCAGCCCAGCTCCTGGTCGAGCTGTTGTTCAGCATCTCACCTGTGGAGGGCAGTGTCACTGGCCCTCATATATGGGATCCGAACCGGGGCCCTCTGGCGTCCCAAGCCAGCTCTTAACCAATGTGCCACTCAGCCGGCTCTCTCATGAACAAACTTCTAATGCTTCTTAAGATTTTTTAAAATGATGCCTCATTGTATGAAACCTATTCTAAGTTTTCTTTCAATTTATAAACATGTACTAATGACTTTTCTTTCTTTATCTACATATTTGCGGCTATCAAGTACTTTTGTGCGCACACACACACACACACACACACACCTTTGCATTCTTTGAGCACCATGTGGGTACTTGGACTAGGTAATTGAATCCTTACTTTGCAAGCTCCCAAACTACAAACTAAAAATAAATAGTAAAACATGCNATGGAACAAGTAGAAATGAAATGAGATTGTGAATTTAATCTCTTGGCTGTCTTATGGCGCCTTCCATTTGCTCAGGCAGCATTTGTTCATTACCTGAGCCACTCCTTCTCTGCTACCCAGCTTTCTGCTTTAATATCTTCTCATGTTTGCTCTTCATTTTAAGGGAAGACGGATCCAATTTCCTGGTCAAGAAGGGTCCCCTTTAATGTTCTGCGTTTGATGCTTCTCTCTGAGCCTCTAACAGCCTCTGGGGTGATTCACAGAGTCTTCTCACTTGAATGAGAAAAATAATCATTTCCTCCCATTACCCCACTTTTAATGACCAGTCACAAAGCATGCAGTCTCACGTTCTCAAATTCCTAGCTACTTTAGTAAGACAATTTCTAAAAGTGTTCACTTGCTCTCCAGGCTTATAGAATATGTCTCTGGTTGCATAGATGAGGCCAAAAATCAACTCAAGCAGCACATGACCTTGAGTCATCCTACAATAGTACCTTGGACTTTTGCTGCCATTTCAGTGAGTTAAATAAATCCTATAAAACCCTGTCAGTCACTGCCTTTCTCCTGTAAACATACTCAGAAATGCGTAAATCAGACTTTTAAGCGTAAGTGAAACCCAAACAACAAATTCAGAAAAAATGCAATTTGATATTGTGCATTTTTTAGGAAATCAGCTGAAGTTATTTGCTTGAACTTTTCAGTTTTTCAATTGTATTAGCATTGCAGCCATGCTGACATGGCGTGGAATGTCCCAGGGTTAATACCATGGCTCTGATACTCATTCTAGAAATACAATATTATTACTGAAGTGACAGTTCTGGTTCCCTGGGGATAGATATCAGAGTTATACAATGTAGCTCTTTTTCAGTCACTATACATTAGACTCAAGGCAGAACCAAGGCTGTCAACAGCAGGGCTTGCTCTTCTACAGAAATAAAATAACTGGCATGTTTCTGAAAGGTAAACTATATTGTCAAGGTTCTTGATGACATTGTAAATATGCTTCCGAAGTGATGCATTTTGGGTTATTGATACATACTTGATAGCTTTTACTCAAAATCCTGAAAACAAAAGGCATAAAAAAGAGAGTTACGCTTACATAGCAGGTACAGTGTGTCAGGCTCTGTTCTAAGCACATTTATAAACTCAGCTAATTTCAAGAACAACTCTGAAATAGCTACCTTTTTTTTTTTCCTGCGTTCAAATGAGAAAAGAAAGAATATAAAGTGTCTCATCCATGATCATGTAGCTTTTGATTTGAGCACAGGCTCTCTGTTCCCAAAGTAAAAATGAGTAGGACCTAAATCCATTCGCCCCATTTTAATTCTTGGAAATTTTAACAAGATTTTCTTGGGACCAAATATTTAAAACATTATCAATTATGAGAACATGGGGAATCATATCTTTCACATTTTTAGGTACAAACTATTTTTGAAATAAAGACTTAATCATATGTAAATCCATCGTCTGCCAGTCTTCCCCCTACCTCCACCCCCAGAATGGAATTAAAGGGCATTCTTTTATTCTTGTTTTTCTTTTGATTGTGTGTTTTGGGGTTTTTTGTTTTGTTGCTCATCTCCCCAACTAATTGTACGTTAACTTCACAATGAAGGCGGATTTTTCAAACAGAAAAATAATAAAGAATACTTTCTTGCATATCTAGTCCTTATGCGGCAGAAAACCAAAGTCTTTGTTACTCTTTGAGTATGGAGGTTAATACACTGGATGTCACTCCCCTATTCAGTCATGGTTGACTCCCTGGACAAGGATTAGAGAGTTTTGCTCCATATTTACTATGTGTCAGTACTTTACATCTCAGTAGCCTTTCCAGTTTGGGGCATTCCATAGGGCTGGACATCAGTCAGTATGTCCTACAGCTGCCTGAGTGCCCAGGGGACTGAGTGAAGATTGGCCAATGGATGACAGGTGTGATGTGTTCTAAGGGTATTTCCTCTTTAATGACCTGGCTGTGAGTTTTGTGCCTGATGCTTATTAGGTATGTGACTTAGGGGAATTGAATCTGCCAGGTCTCGATTTTGTCATCTGTCGGGTGCTATTAAGAATTATGCCTGCCTAATAATGCTATTGGGATGATTAAATAAGATAGTCCACGTTGAAGGGATATGTATTCCATCTGAGTTATGGAAAGTCGTCAATAACGGGGGTCTCTAATTTCTTCTTTAAAAATAGAGCTTTAGCTATTGTATTACATTGAGAATTTTCAAAAACAATGCTGATAGGGGAACTGCTTCATAGAAGCACTGCAAAAAAAACTGAAACATTTTGGTATTGACTAAAACCCTAACGAGTATCCTCTTTGATTAACATATAATCAAGTCATTTACTCAAATATAAGTCAAAATAAAATCTTACAAAACAACACAAATCTATAAGTGGATAACCTATTGAATCAATGGTGTGTGTCCTTGGGTCCATAGCTGGAAATATTTACTACTGTCTTACCCAGGGGTTCTCAACTCTGGCTGTGTATGACTAACTTAGGGAGCTTTTGAGATATTGATTATATGTGATCTTCTCTGTATGATCTTCTCTGTGTATATGTGATCTTCTCTGTATGATCTTCTCTGTGTATTATTATTCAAGGAAAGTGTTAAAAAAATTGCTGCTCTGTATTGAATCTAGCCCTCAGCTTCTAAATCAACCATTTCAGAGTAGAGTCCACAGATTGGTGTTTTTTCCCAAAATTCCTCAGAGAATTCCACGGTGAGGCCAGAATGAGGAATAAGCAAGAATCACATATATTCTGAGCTGTGGTCAGAGGTTGGATGAACGTTAGGGAAGGATTTTAGAAATCAGAAACAATTCTTTGAGCCAGCCCAGATGATGACAAGAGACACAGTTTTCTTGACATCAGGCTTAGAA
>NW_017732705.1:116600-122600 GCF_001890085.2 Hipposideros armiger | reverse complement strand
CAACTTGGCTGTTCCCCTTCCCCAATTCCCCAATAAAAAAAAATGACATATATATATATATATATATATATATATATATATATATATATATATCTGTAAGGATTTTTATTGTAATACACACTTTAATGTTTCTATAAAATAGATTTTTGAAATAATTTGCAGCTTTCTCATTTTGCAGAGTCATCGAAACCTACCTGATTAAGTGTACCATTCTGTAAATTAGCACTATTTTCGGGAGTACAAGATGGATGCCTGACTATCTCTAAGAGGAGTGGTTCTAAATTGCTGTGCTTTCATGGTTCTTTTTATCTGTTTCTCAGTTTTTCTGTTTTTGTTGTTGGACATCAATTTCTAGTGCCAAGTATGTTTAATTCCATTCTAAATTCTATGAGCTATGTCTGTATAATTTCACAGCATACCAGTGTTTTATAAGTACCTATACACACACACACACAAAAAAAGTCACATCCCCTGCTCTCAAAGAACTCGGTTTTTGTAGTAAATGGTATATATACAAACATTGCATTCCTCTGATAAACATCCCATATGTACTAAAAATACAGGGAGAGGAGAAATTCTTCCAAATCATATTAGAAATATATCATAAAGAGTGTATAATCATCAAAATAAAAAAATGTAGGTATAAAATAGCTATTGATTTTTTTAAAAGAATAAGCTATAATTTATCTCTGTAGAGATAAATAGAATATTATTACAAATAATGTAAATGATAGCCTTACTTAATATCTACCAATTATCCATCTACCTACCTATGGAGATACATTATGCCTCATATACAATTAAGAGAAATGATTTGTTTAGTTTTTGCTCATTATTATGAAGATAACATGTTTATATCTGCTTCACCTTCATTGATAGCTCCTATGTATGGAAAGATGTATTCGACACTGTCACTGTCATATCAAGCAATGCCAGAATTATCTAATAGTGTTTTATAGAAATGCACATGAGAATGTGTGACGCATTTCAGTGATTGAGGAATGACTAAAAAAAAATAAGATCCACTGTTTGGAATTTTATTCCAGTGATCATCAGGAAATTGTACCAGGACTAACAATTCAGTTTGCCAATTTATTGTAATAACCCCCACTTGCAAAATGTTATATAGTCCTTCAAGGCATTTCTATTAAACAGACAACTTTGGTCCTAAAACGACCTTTGAGATAACCAGACTAATGATTAGTATCCCTTCTTAAAGGAGCGGAAGCAGAAGTTCAGAGAATTTAAATGATCCGCCCATGGTCACAAAATGCTCTTAAAAAGAAAAAGGTTCCCTTGTAGAGGTTCAGTTTTTATAGACAGGGCTCAAGGGAAGCAGTAGGTTTGGAATTTAATTTGATCTATAAACTAAACGCGAATACTTGATCGTAATGTGTTTTTATGTGAACAAATCTGAGACTGAAAATACGGAAGCTTGTGTATTGTCCTCTTGAAAATGAATATTATGTAAAGGAATGCATCATAATAATAGTACTATTTTCCTAATTTAATCAATATTTTGCATGTGATTTTTAACAATCTTGCAGTTTATAGCCTATTCATCAAACATCTTACTCTGTGTGAAAATAATGATAGTGATAATATGGGACTCATCACATAGATGAATGTTAGTTTATGAATTGTTTTTCTTGAAAAATATACATGTATACATTTCTGTTTCTTTCAATTGGCCTGTCAGTCAATAAAATTGAATTCTGTAGCTACCTCCAAAATTACCAAATTAGAAATAGGAAGAAATGGAGATAGAATTCAAGTTAAATTTTATATACTGGTAAATCTCCCCAAGAATGCTTGCTTAATGTAATATTTAAAGACAAGCATTCAATTCTTATACTCATTAGCAAAGACTTCAAGTCCTTTGAACACCTTATATATGATCTTCTAAAAATCATTCTATATGGAACAATTTAAACAGATACAATCCCCACATTTAAGATGCTGCATTCCAAAATATCCCAATCTTATCTAGAAGGGAAGTAGCATAGAAATCCAAATAAATAAATGAATAAATAAATAAATAAATTTAGAAAGGTGATAATTTGATACAGATATAGCCAACTTTTTATTACCTTGGAGGAAGATAGGATATGAAAACCACAGGTAATCTTCTAGTCTGATTTCTGCGGTTATATTTGATCAGCTCCCTGCTCACACTTTTATCAGAGCTGACCATGCTGTCACATGGCCTGAAGTAAGTCGCATGGCCCCTCCTCTCCTGTATACCAGCTTAAGAAAGATGGAGGAATGGGGGATGGCTGTCAGCAAAGTAAATAGCTAAGAAAACAAACTCTCTTCATTCAGAAACATGATGAAACCTGCAACCTTGAGTGGCTGCCTCTTGCTTCGCTACACCCATAGTGGCAGCTTTAGCTGCCAAGTTCACGTTGGGATTACAAACTTAAAAAAGTATTGGATGGCCGTGAAGTGATGCCACAATTTATAACTGGAGAAGGAACAATCAGACAGAATTTTATTTGCATTCTAGCTTTGCCTTTTGCAGCTGTGACTTATGGACAAATACCTTCATGCCTGTGAACCCTCAATACTTAAATGAATTTCTAAAACCTACCTTGATAAATGTGTTGATTGGATTAGAGATTGTACATTTTTTTTCTCACAGGGTGACTTAGACATCGTAGAGGCTCAAAAAAAGTAAAAATTAGTTTCAGAATGATAAAAAGAAGATGAGTTTAGTCTTTCTTGAACAGTAATGGGTTATGTGTTTAAATATAAAACATCATGGGAGAAATATTGTCCAACTCTAAAATATGTGCACTAGTGACTTCTTCCTGAAAACCTGTTAGAAAATGGCTGTAATGATTTTTGTTGTCTGTGCTTTCTCATTGGAAATAGTTTGAAAACATACATGTCTGCTTCAACAGATGTAGCATTTATAAAACAAATCTGTTAGTCGGAAGGGAGCTCAAGCTAAGATTATGCTCCAAGCACCAAGAGTCAGGGACCATTTATATTTAGTTCGCTGACGCTGGCAAGACCTAAACCCTGGTTCTTTGAAGGCTGGGGCGGTATCTTGAGCATGAATTGAATGTCAGGTCATGAGTTATCTGAAGTCCATGGCTCCTAACTGACTCTCCTCACAGGTAAATGTAACACTTGCAGAGGAATGATAAATGGCTGAGATTGGCCGATTGTCTTCTTTTAGAGAAAAGCCTTTGTGGAAAGGAGTAGGGCAGCAAGAAAGAGTAACAGGTGTGTGAGAGAAAGCAGCCAAGGAGAAAAAAAGGGAGGCGTAAGAGAAGTAAAAAGGAGGGGGAGAAAGTGAAAAACTAAGAGACACATGATGTGATTAGTTAATTTGCTATCTTAAGTCTCTGTTTCTTTCTACAAAAGGAGTTTGTGTGTGTGTGTCTTTACTAGAATCCTGATTTTACGGTCCCATCCAATGAAAAGAACTCCTAGGGTGTGAATGACAGCACTGATTTTGATAGACTACCACCATTATGAGGAATATATCCTCTCATTTACCTTATCAAAATGTTAGCAGTGATCCTTAGGGAAAAGAAAATAAGTTTAGTGCTCATTAAAAAAAATAGGGAAGTGGGGAAGGTGCAGTGCCTGTGAGGGGAGACTTCTCATTGTCAGTGGTTCCCTGCTCCCAAGGTATTTCCAGGACACACAGATGGGGCATGGATGCTAGCTTCCCCTGAAGCAACCTGGGTACCTGTATGTGAGTGGACAAGCATCCCTACATCCGAGCTGGAGCACCACATATAACCTGTGAGTTAGGAGATACCTGACCCTTTAAGCACAAAACCTGTCTCTCTACTAACCCTGCCAGCCCCCTGGGTCCAGCACCTGTGCCCGACATCCCTGTTTCAGAAGCTCCTTTGAGTTATGACATGGCCTTCAGAAAAATCTTTGTTAAATCGAAGTACATGACTTGGGAGTTTTAACAACCCAGCGTCTTATCACTTTGGATTCGATAATTAGCTGTCAGAAAGAGCCCCTGGAGAGAGAAACAGAGGTTAAGTACATTTAATTGAGCAGACGAAAGCATAGAGATGGAAAGATTTGTATGGATCCTATCCATGATGCTGACTGCACGGAGAGCAGGGGTGATGGAAGGACTTAAGATAGCTGCTGGAGAGAAACCAAAAGAGTTGACAGCAGCAAATGGTCAAAGTTAACACAGGTAAGAAAAAACAAACAAAAAAAGCCAGCCCACTACATGATTTTGCTTAGACTGTCCTTGGCCTGGATGTGACGTATCATTTCCCCGTTGTTCTAATGGAGGAATGTGCAAAGCGGCCCGCTGGAGAAAGCAGTGCATAAGTCATACATCAGCTCGGTGACACAAAGGCACACATTCTGCGACTGTCTTCTGTGCACTTTCTAAGGATACTTAGCCTGCAAATCCCCCACAGGAAGAAAAACAAATAAAAATTGTGTAGTCGAGTTTGCAGTTTTCTTAATAAAATCTTTTTTCTTATAGGTCCTTACAAACTTAAATATCAGAGAATAGCCATCTTCTCAAAACCACAATGCCATTTTCTAGATATGTTTTGTTATTTCTTCCGCTGATTATAACTAAAACCTGTGGACATCTTATATTAAACGAACATAAAAAGACTCCGAAAGGTGGAGAGAAGAAAGAATCATACATGATTGTTGTACAAATTCAGCTTCTGTCACCAACATTTTCACAGTGACGTGAAAGAAAAATCAGTCAGATTTTTCTCTACTTCATAATTTTCCTTATTGGTTAGCGTTCAAGAATTGTACCCCTGATTGAATGAGTCATCTCATAAGGTGTGTACACACATGGAAGCCCACTCATAGCTGTGGGATAAAGGAAGACTTCTCGATGAAGCAACATCTAGTGTGGGGGGAAGAAATATGTACATATATATATAAATTATATAAAACGTATGTATTATATATAATTTGATATAGAATATACAATATGAATTTATATTTTATATCTAATTTTATATGTTAAATATTTATATTAATAGTTTTTGGGAGTCCAGGTTTCTTTGTGAGGTATTCATTAGAAGTATTGAGTATGTATGTCTCATTCGCTCCAACCTCTCATTTCTATTAGGAGCTTAGATTTTCTTGAAAGATTTGCTATCATTGAAAAAATGTAGGCATACTTTGTAGCATTTTCAATTTATTTTTGTAAGTAAGGTAGAGACCGAAGTCTTATTCTATTTGTATAATCAGATGTACGAGCAATAAGTAATCTCTTTTCACCCATTAATGAACTGACAAATGTGTCATCCATCAGTAAATAAATGTTGTCATAAATACTATCATCTCATTCTGGATCTCATATTCAGTTAAATGGAATGATATACTAGTTTGGCCATTTACTAATGCAAGCATATATGTTGCTTTATCTTCTCACATAACCATATAAATTTTAAGATAGCCTGGTCTCCAATTATTCTTCTTTATCCATAATTTTGGTATTTATTCATTTATATATCAGTTTTTGAGCATTTATTGTTTTATATGAAACTTGCATGATTTTATGCAAACTCAGAGAAAAACAAAAATATGTAAAAGAAACACCGTTTTGGACTTGAACTTCTAACCATGATGTAGTAATAGAAACTAGATTTATCTTACTCTTATAAACAAACTGAACAAAATATATAAAATAATTATTATTAAACATTAATAAACCAAAATGAATGCTAAGATCCTCAATCCAAAAGAAGGCATAAACGGGAAACCAAGAAAAACACATAAAGAGAAAGAGCAAGATGGAAAATTCAAACCCAACTTATTAATCTATTAACACTAAAAAGAAATGGTCAAACATCTCAGGTAAAAGACACAGATGGTTAGAATGTATATTAAGAAGAAGAGGAAGAGGAAGGAAGGAAGGAAGGGAATATATGCTGTCTACAGGAAGCCTATGCATGTTAAGTAAAAGGCAAATATACAATAGATTGAAGATAAAAGGAGGGAAATCAGTATCCATTATGTAGAGATCAGGGTCCAGTTAGG
>NW_017732705.1:112862-114945 GCF_001890085.2 Hipposideros armiger | reverse complement strand
GCCGCCATGTCTACACTTGGCATCTGTCATGTTTTCTATTAGTTAGCCTTTCAAATCTAGTTTCCTTAAGATTTATATTCCGCTTCTTTACAGCCATAACCATCAAAGAGAGTGTAATGAGACATCATCAAATTAATTTAAATTTTCAAAAGTGCCAACTTGATTGATCTTTTAAAGTACCACAGGGACCTTGAAGGTAAACATCCTTTTCAGCATTATTAGTTTAATTTGGGTGGTACAGTGGATCCTATGAGGGTATTATGAACACTGAATCCTACATAAAATTTTATAGGCCACTGCACTAAGTATAACATATGCTTGAAGGAGTAAAACCTAATTAGCACAATCCATATAGGAAAATCGAGGAGTCAATATGATAATTTCACAAGAGGTCATTAAACCGTATTTTTTGTGGTTTTTTTTTTTTAATTAGTTTCAGGTGTACAACACAGTGCAGTACTTATACTTTTTACCCCTCAAAGTGACAACCACCCTCCCCCAATCTGCCACCCCACTCCCCCCCAATATCATACATATCTATTACAATTCCCTTGACCCCACTCCCACACTAGATTCCACATCCCATGACTATATATATATATATATATATATATATATATATATATATATATATATAGTTGACATACAATATTATGCAACATCAACTTCAAGTGTACAGTGCAGTGATCACGCCTCTACCCCATCCATGAAGTGGTCTCCCTAGCAAGACATGTGACCATCTGACACCCTACAAAATATTTACAACATTTTAAATTATATTACCTGAACTGTCTTTCATGTCCCTGTGGCAATATTGTAGTTAAGTATTTATGCTGTCTAATCCCTTCCCCTTCTTCTTCACCTCCACTCCCCTCCCAACTAGCAACCATCAGTTGTTCCTCTGTATCTCTGAGACTATTTCTGTTAACTTTGCTAGTTCATTCATTTTTTAGATTCCAAACTGTTTTGATTTTTAAAAAATGTTTTAACTTTTTATGTTTGTTTATTTATTTGCAATTTATAGGTGTTGGAATTTATTTGCAATTTAACGGTGTTGGATAGTCGATTGGTAGTCTATTGGATGGATTTAACTGTGTGATAAATGACTAGTCAAACTTACTTATAATAATCAAGACATTGATAAGTCGAATTGGCTCCAAAATTGAACTTCTTTCTCTGCCTGATTCTGGGCCCATAACCTCCCCCTTGAGACAAAAGCTTTGTTTAGATCACGGACAACATTGTTCATTCGAGTTGCCAGATGTTCATTTATACAACACCCAAAAGTCCACCACATATTTGGACCATTTTTTAGGTCACTGAGGTAAACGTATAAACAGGAATCCTCTGTGGGTTTAATTGTCTAGAAATCGATAACAAGTGTCTTAGTGTAAGTAAAATATTCTTAACACCAAAACAAACTTTAAGAATTAACCCTCTAATATCAGTCTTGGTGCAGAAAGGAAAAAAACGAACCCAATTACTTTAACTGAGATAATTCCATACAAAAAATCATTGACTGGATAGAGAATAATGAAAAAGGCAAAAATGAAACACAAATAGCTACCCTTAGAAACAATGGGAAGCAGCGACCAAAAGGAAGTGTGCGGGTTGGTGATGTTTAAGGGTTGGGAGAGGGAGCCCTGGGAGATGGGACCCAGGCCTCACAGAGGAGGTTCTAGCTGCTTGGTGCTACCATCTCTGAGACCACACACGAGGCTGGTTTCCAACTGTGGGCAAACCGAAAATTGGAATAAACTACAGCTGCAAAGGTGGGGAGGGAAACAATGAACAAAAACCATGTACCTTAGGGATGCGGACCGGAAAAGGAAAACTTTTTCCTGGTCCCCAGGACCTCCTTCCTATTAGAACTAAGACAGAGTCAGGTGGCAAAGGGAAACACGGGTTTCAGAGTCACAGCATCTTGATGACAAAGTCAGTAATGTAGACAAGTGGGTTTGAAACGGAAATCCTTACAATCGGCGCAATAGTAAAAGAAAATCCAGCATTTTGAAAGTCAACCCAAAACTCTCCAACCTCACTTTTGAAAGGCATGTCTGTTAAAGATCTCTGTGTTGTCTTT
>NW_017732705.1:108855-111086 GCF_001890085.2 Hipposideros armiger | reverse complement strand
ATATATATATATATATATATATATATGCCAAATATATTAATTTTTTCATCAGGTGTTAATGAATTAAGTGTTCAGAATTCAGATTGAGGTAGGTAAAGATCATGGTGATACAGTAGTTACTCTAAAAGATAAAGCCTTAATTCTCTGAGCCCTACAGGAGTCTATGAAAAAGCATTGGAAAGAACAATGCAAATAGTGTCACTGGAAACCTACTGCTTGCTTAACTAGATTCTGCTTTCAGGTGTAGCCTTAGCTCCTAATTAAGTAGGATTCCACACAAGATTCTCAGTTGTATAATAAACTCTAAGACTGCAAATTCCTCCTTACTTTCTTAAGACCTTCTGCTCAAGGTTTGATAATATATCCGAACTAGAAAAATGATTCTCTGCTTTCAACTTTCCATGCTCCCTGCTTTTGCAAATCTTGTTGGTGTACTCGTGTACTTCACGAAGGATAAGTGTCAAAAATATTGGTTAACTTGAAATATCTTGTTGAACTTTCATGCCTAAGATAATGCACCATGGGACTTACTCAAACCTCTGAAATAGTCTGTGGTCACTGATTGACTTTTGTGGGTTCCGTAGATCAGAATTCAGTCTAACTTGCAAAAGATAGAGTTTTTAAGTTACTAACAGTTGCTCTTTTTTTTTTCCCATAATAAGTACAGATTTTATTCTGAGATATTTTGAGACCTCAGTGTAACACACCTAATACATAGTGAGTGCTCAATAAATATTATTGGTATATTATTTAATACAAGCACCCAAAATATTGACACTAAGCAACTCTTAATAGATTAGAGCATGGAGGCTCAGAAAAAAATTGTTACTTTTCCGTAGCTAGTAAATAGATCAACACGTCTTTGAGCACATATATCTCTGACTTTCTAGTCAGATGTCAATTACTTGATTTTAATGAAAAGCCTATGGCCATCATCTAATTTAGGACATGGTAGAATGGCTGGAGAAAGAAAATCTTCTTAAAATACGTGCAATATAAGGAGGACTCAGTATCGCAAATCTAAAAGGTAGTATCCCCAGAGAGTTCTACCAATAGACAAATATGCACATAAACATTAAAATTCAAAGTAATTTTGTACACACATGCCAGCAATGACAAAATTAACTTGATAATTTTGTTTTTACAGTGTTTACATAGCATTGTTGAGGATGGACTTGCTTTCCAATTTAACTAATGATTTTTCAAGATCAATTTTATGTCTCATTTGCCTTACAGATAGCATATATATTTGGATGAGGCTATACATGTTAATTCATAACTTACATACGTTTTTTTTTCTTATTATTACCAGGCAAGTAATAGACTTAAGGCTCTAGAATTATATTTAAGGCAAGTTGAAGGTTGTTACCTCTTTCTCCTGCCCAGTTGATGAGTCATGTATTTGTAAAAAATATACATATTTTATGTTGCTAGCTGAGCACATGAAGAAATTCTTCCCCTCTCCCATTTTGATATTTCTTTTAACTCTGACAAACTTAGAAAAAAAACATTTTGCAAAATTTTGCATAAAATCTGAGCAAGGAGAAATAAGATAAATTAAAATCTCTGTATATCACAACCTCAATAATTTTTGGTCATTGTAAATAGTCTGAAAGTAAATTATTGTACAGTATAAAATAAGTAGCCCAGTGTCTACCAGGAAACAAAATAGGGTCATTTAACTGAACAGAATGAAAAGTAAATACAGGAAAATCGAGTGCTCTATCTTAAGATGGAACAAAATGTATGTTACTTTGAACCTGAAGTGTTCACTGTGAAGAGCAGCATCACTTGTTCGAAGCCTTATAATCTACTTGGATGAGGTCATATGATTCATTGAAGGTCAGTTTTCAAGCAACAACTTTCCTGCCAAAAACTGAAATGACAGCTGTTGACACGAAATCTAGTTAAGGAGCAAAGATTGAAGAAACTTATTTTGAATAAATTACTAAACTATCCTTAAACTAAATAAGTAGAACTATTGGCAACTGTTAGTCTTGCAAAAGATAAGATTATGTCAGAATTTATTTTTCAATTGACTTCAGCTTTCCAGGAGAGCTTGCTTTGTGCAGGGGTTTGTGGAACGGTACACACTGCAACCCGCATGCGCCAAAAATGCTGCTTCCTTTGCTTCCTAGGCCTGACCGCATCTGTAAATTTCGCCCCATTTTTGTACGCCTCCGTTTTGGAACTGCTCAGTGCTCTGTCCTTCAGGGTTTCTTCACGACACA
>NW_017732705.1:100473-103440 GCF_001890085.2 Hipposideros armiger | reverse complement strand
TGACAGCAAATCAAGACTTAATTGCAATTTCAGTGTCTCCCAGGAATGTGACCCTTAAAGGGCCAATCTGAAATTTTCCAGTTAGCACTAGTGAGGTAATCTGTGTGTTAAAACCCCTGCCATTCCCTTCCCCCCAAAAGATGTCCCTGCCTGAAATACTGCTTTCTTTTCTTTTGCTAATAACTTCCTTGCCCCACCTACCTTCGGCCTATAAAACCCTTCCTGGTACAGGCATAGGGAGCCCCTGTCTGTTTGCTAGATGGGATACTGTCCCATTCATGCAGTTTCTATCAAGCCAATTACATCTTCAAATTTACTCAATTACATTTTTGTTCTTTAACACAAATCATTCAACAAAGCTTCGCAACAGAGATCGGGATATGATATTTTATTGATATAGATTATTAGTAAAAATGAACTGACATTGATTATCTAAAGTTAACTATATTTCCTTTGTTGAGACTAGAATAATCTTTCAAAACCTTTAGAAGGCACTTTTTGTTCAATTTAAAATCAGGAGGCCTGGGCATAGTGCTGGGCATAGTGCTGGATAATTTATATGTATTGTCATATTTATTCCTCACAACAAATATGTGACATTGGGATAGTTATCATTTTACAAATTAAAGTACGACTCAGAGGCATTAAATGTTTTGCATATGATTTTTTATCATTAAAATAATTTTTATTAGTAGATATGTCTATG
Source organism: Hipposideros armiger (assembly GCF_001890085.2). Classification (NCBI taxonomy): domain Eukaryota; kingdom Metazoa; phylum Chordata; class Mammalia; order Chiroptera; family Hipposideridae; genus Hipposideros; species Hipposideros armiger. The sequence goes on along the minus strand of NW_017732705.1, from coordinate 102,734 downwards.
ACTTTTGGCAAATAGCGCCTAGGAATTTGACAATTTGATTGACATGTCATCTTATATTGATGAGGACAAAGTTTCTCAGCATTATAACAATAGAAAATAGGAATTATTACTAAATGCTGTGTCATTTGAACAGTAAGTAATTTCTTTAGTCACACCTACCTGAATTGAAAATGAACACAGTGTATCCATACCATTAATAGGTGCATTTCCAATTAAACTGTATGCTTTATGTCAATGATTATTTATCAAAATTGGTAATATATATGTTGTTTTGATCAACTGCATATAAACAGTAATTCTAATAATAACTGAATCTAGATTACCCCTTAGAGCCTATGGTCACAGGAAATCTAAAAATCTTAGTTTTTTTTTGTTTTGTTTTGTTTTAATTTAAGTATGGTTGGTATACAGTATATTACGTTTTGGTGTACAATACAGTGATTCAACATTTATATACCTTACAATGTGATCATTACACTAAGTCATCTAGGAATCATCTGTCATGCAAAGTTGTCACAATCTCATTGGCTATTGTACCCTTCACCTTTTTTACCCACTTCCCAACCCCCACACTTCTGGCAACCATCAGTTTGCTCTCGATTTCCATGTGTTTTATTTTGATTGTCCATTTGTTTTGTTTTGTTTTAGATGCCACATGAAAGTGAAGTCATACGGTATTTTGTCTTTCTCTGTCTTGGCTTATTTCACTTAGCATAACACCCTCTAGTCTAGATCCATCTATATTGTCGCAAGTGACAAGGTTTCATTTATTTTTATTGCTGAGTAATGTTCCATTATGTATACATACTTCATCTTCTTTATCTATTCATCTATTGATGGGCACTCAAGTTGCTTCTATAGCTTGACTATTGTAATTCATCTTGCAGTGAACATAGGGGTGCAGATATCTTTTCAAATTAGTNAAAAATAACATATATTCATGTGATGTATTTACCAAGGGTCAGTCCTGTTTCTTCTTCCCCCGCAAAGTGACCTCTTGGTATCATTGTTCAGTATTTCAAATCCCACTTTAGATATATCACTGTCAATCTATTCCCTGCTGTTATTTCATGGAATAATTCATTGCAATTTCTTTTCAGTTATTTAAATTTGGTTCACTAGACAACAAATAAATCAGAGCGTTACATGTTCTGATCTGTTGGGATTACTTATGAATAGCTGAAGCTGTGACAGTATCTGTTGTAGTTATGATTTTTAAAAATTGTGTTTCTTTTTTGTAACATCTGTGACCAGTTCTATGTTATCTTAACATATCTTATCTTAAGGTAAGGCTACGTCTGCAAATTGCATTGTCTTCCATCTCTGATTCATCCTAATTGGAGAGCTTTTTCCTTGGCCTAGAATGGTGATAGGAGAAGGATTTGAATCTAGTTAGCCATCTAACTGGCTCAATATTAAGACTTGTGTCCAAGCTGGAAGCATTTATGTTTTGTAACTAAATATGGAGCAATTATATTTGACATGTAACATCATTACATGTTACCCTGCCCTATGTCTTACTATCAATTTAACGTTTAATTTTCAGAATAGATTCATTGATATTCAGATATGTCTTTGTCAGACAATCATTCCCCTTATTTGCACTGAGTATTTTAAAGATAAAGCATTATATCTGAGGGAAAAAAAGCTTTGTAAAAAGAGGGTACTACAGAAAAAAATAAATAACTCATCTAAATTAAAATATATGTCACTGTGGTAATTGCAAATTTAAGTTTCTAAAAGCTGTCAGGATTCTAGATGTATTTCACAAAATAATTGTCAGTGTCACTCAGGATTTTATTTTAGTCCACATTTATATGATCTTGAAAAATGGTACTATTTATAATATCATCCTTTTATATTAATGTTGCTATTTTACAAACTATTTTGCATATATTTGGAAGGTCATTTTTTTTCTAAAAGATATAACAAATATGTACAGTTTGTTAAAATATTGTGGCAAATTATATCATTTCCTTTTTTAGTTGATGATAAATTAATTTTAACTTTTCAAAGAATGACTTTTCACTTTTATAACTGTTTCTGTGAGTTTCAGCAATAGCTTTGTTTTAGAAATGTCTCTAATGTGAAAGTCACAAGGAAACTTAATTTATATATTAAAATAAAAGGTTTTACTGAAATGTTTTGAAAATATTTTAAAGAAAAGTTAAATGAAAAAATCCCCAAAACTCAAGAATATCATTTCTGAACATATAATTTATAAAGAATTGGAATCAATATCCTTTACAAAAATTTAAGAC
>NW_017732705.1:95334-96397 GCF_001890085.2 Hipposideros armiger | reverse complement strand
AGCATTGTATGTCTGAATGTTTCGGTTGTTCCCCAAGACTTTCAATGACACAGGTTGCACCATTCTGCCATTACAAGCAGCTGTTTAGATGTGCCATCTGCCATTCATTTACAAGCATTTATCTCAACTTCGTATAAGGGAGGCTAAATGTCAGTCTGATTCAATCCATCTAACCTGCATATAGACCTCACTACATCTTTTATCCTATCATTTTCTATGTAGAACAACTTTTGTTGTTCAAACTATAGTAATTATTCATGCACCTTCTTTTATACAACCAAGCTGCTTTACCTGCCATCTGTGTCTACACATAAATACATCTGGAAGGTAATTAAGAGCATTTGGCCCAGTATAAATTTTGACTTATTGTGGCTGGTTTTGTTATGAGTATAAAATTCACTTGAGTATTTCATGAGAATTGCTCTGAATAGCTGTCAGATACTTTATTCACTTATGCCAAACACTGAAGTAATGCTATTAAATTCAGAAAGAGAATAATTGCAAAAAAACGTTTAGGGATTCAAGAGTTTTACTTCTGTTAAACTAATGAAAAGACTAGAGAATAGAAATAGAGTGGAGAGCTGCATATGGAGAGTACATATAGAGAAAAAAAATTCTGAAATAGAAAGGCTTCATAAAAAAGTCTGACAAATGCTGTATTTGCATTGACAAAATTAACTTAAATATATTAAATATACATTAAATATATTAAAGACGTTGAGACAGTATTTAAATGTCAAGCACACCTGATGATTTTAGAAAGAAGCCTCAGGGTTGGTACCTCAAAGTTATTTTTCAAGATGCACATCCAAAGTCTTTCCCCCCCCAGCATTTAACACTTGTATTACTAGAAGATTACTCTCAGAAACGACGTTCAGGTATCATTTTCTTAATGTAGCTTTGCCAGAATTGTGTTTCTAGAGAAAAAGCATGATGCAGATAATATGCCCACAACATACTGACAGACATTTTTAATAATCAAGTTTCATCATAAACTTAAAAACAATCTTGTGTTTTTCGCATAAACAGGGAAACAGTCGTTTTTGTAATCGTTTTGTCCATG
>NW_017732705.1:91369-92306 GCF_001890085.2 Hipposideros armiger | reverse complement strand
TCCACTTCTATTCCTCAGTGACTTTGAGTGACTATCTATACACAGCAGCCCTTTGTCGCTTAGGATCTTGGGTGCGGGCCATTTCTCAAGCTTTCTGACTGAAGATTTCCCCTGGCATTGAAAAGCCGAACCTTCTATGGAAATTCTGAACTGAACTTAATGCTCAAAGACTATACTGTCAGGAAATTACTTTGAATAAATACATGTTAACACTCTGTAGCCTAAGACCATGAGGAGCTCACCTGAAGTCCAAGTTCAGTTCATTGACTTATTATACCGGGAACACTGCATACCCCAGAGAACTGAGGGGTGTCTCAGTGACCAGGGGGCTAGTAAAAGCCATTTTAGGATTTGGGCTTGTGTTAGGTGATTTTGGGAGGTGTCCAAAGAAGTACAATTTTGCTCTCAATTGGATGTTGTCAGGAAACACAGACAATTATAGGGTTGAGTTTTTATTCTTCTGTAGAAAAAGGGGTGAAAATGGCGTGAAGTTAATGCTTATGTATATATATTAGCAGCAGTCACTTGTGTCAAAGTGGTCTTGTTATCTCCCTGGTTCATCGCCATCACAGATTATCCTCGTCTGACATCAGTGCTCTGTGAAAATGTTCACGTTTCACAGGAGAAAAGCCCAACTTGTCTGGGAGTGTCAGGCCCGCTCACAGCAGCCCCAAGAGCTGATGGCACCAGACAGGCCCCCAGATGTCACAGGCTGCGTTTCTCTTCCTAATATAATTTATAACCAAATATGTCACCAAGACTAAGTGGCTCTTTGTTAGCTATTGATACATCTTTTAGCATCTGGTTTACCCCTGGCGTTTATTATGTAGTACTGCCTCTGTGAGGCACGGCTTCCTACTATTAACACAGATAAATCATGTCTCTCATTATTAGGACTTTATATTCTGATGGATGAGAGAGAGAGAGAGAGAGAGAG
>NW_017732705.1:86944-88354 GCF_001890085.2 Hipposideros armiger | reverse complement strand
GTCTCATTTCTGTCTTTTTCAATTACAGTCATTTTGTATCGATGTCCTGTCAAATGGTGTGTGTCCATTGGGGACATATAGTGGCCAGCTCCCAGTAGGGCTAAAAGGGATGCTTTCTTTCTTTTTTCTTTTTCACTTCTATTAAAATACCTGGTGTGGGTTTTCTTTAACAGGTTGGGCTCTGACTGAAACAACAGGTTTCATCAATACTTGTCTTCATAAAAAAAAAAAAATTAAATTACTTCATAATGTATACTTTCTGTTAGCCATAATCGACTCTTTTCCAAGCCATGTCATTGCATTAGGGTGACAATTATGAAACAGACTGAGATGAAGGTAGACTGAAATGTTACATTTCAGCAAATCACAAATTTGCAGGATGTTACATTAGGTTAAAAGTAGAGGGTATGACATGTTTTTGACAATAATTTAATCTTCCAAAATATATATGCAAGCGAGGCTCAATAGGGAAATATTTCTAGGCAAAAATTGAATTACCAAGAAAGAATGAGTGAGTGAAATGAAAGTGATGAGGTATTTCAAGGGGTCGCTTGTTAGCTTGGGGTTTATGATGTCAGGGGGCGCCGTCTCCACACTCATATTCCTCTCTGCCGTCTGCCCTCCTCTGTCAGAGGGTGACATGTGGCCCTTCCTATGTTGCTACCTACTCCATCTTTGCCCTTGCTACAAGGTCTTGCCTTATTCTCTAGGTCCTGGATTTATAAAATGTACCTTTTCCTTATAAAATAATTTTTTCACTCTCTAAAGCTCATCTCTGTGTTATCTTTTCTCCACTTTTTTAATCATCATATACCTATAAATCCACTTTAGAAACATAGGAATTATCCTTATTTTTTTGGCTCTCAAAAGCCCTGATCGTTTTTGGAACAGGGATGATTCCAGCTCAGGGTGGTTTTAGGACAACAGATGATGGGTCCTGACATTAAGGAGGCGGATCATTAGTTTGTGGAAGCTTTGCGCTGGACGGTAGGTGATGATGGTGCATTTAGGGAGAGGTGCGGCGTTAGAAGAAATGTTTACTTGGCTCGCGAAGAAGACTTTGACCAAGAAGATAGTTTTATACTCAGATTTCACGTCTGGTAAAAATTAGTAGAGCAAGCTTTAAAGAAAGCATAAGTCCTTGACATCCTATTTATAATTTCTTGTCAACCTTTTATTTTTCTTGTCTTCGGTATTGCATTTTCCTGGATAATTGCGTCACTGAATCAGAGCCTTGGCAACTGTTGCATGTTGTATAAAGGTAACTATGTCACATTCCATGTAACATCAATGTTTTGGGCTCAAATTGTTAGGGATGAGACGGTAGTTTTCAATTTGGATGTCTTGATTTTAGGGAGAGGTACAATCTGAATATTTACATGAATGTGACACACTCTGCCATGTTCTGCA
>NW_017732705.1:82046-83128 GCF_001890085.2 Hipposideros armiger | reverse complement strand
TTCCTTTAAACCTGGTTTAAACCTGGTTCCTTGAATTGATTCTTCTCCTATCAGGTTGAAATAGAACTTTTTAATAACTCAGAGGATAAATGATCTCTCTATTGCTCAGTGGATACATTTATCTTTTCCAAAGTGGGACTCAGCTATTGGTATTTTATTGCCTATTTGGCACTATAATGTACCACTGAAAATTCTCTATAAAATAATATTGACACTCTGAGTTTTCCTATTTAAACAAGGAAATATCCCACCATCATTATTAAACAAACGAGCAGACATCGGCCAGAGCAGTCATCTTAACATTCATCTTACCTGTGAAATGAAAGGCTGAGGAGAAGGCCTAACCTTTCCCTGGAAGCTGGGTTTGCAGACACGGTCACCAGCCATCCCTGCAGAGTTACAGAAATCATTACCTCCTTTGTTCCCTGGGAGGCGGTTTCCCCATTCCTACCCCTTGATGTTTTATTCCTCTGAAAGCTTTTTAGGGCTTGTTTACTTACTCACCTGCAGCTAAAACTTCTTTTCCTAGGTAGGTGGGAAGCCTTTTTTCGGTGCCAGCTATAACTCACTTTATTCTGTAAAAGAAATCACTTTGATTTGTCCCATATTTAGAATTATAATCTTCACATAATACTTTTTAAGAGCAATTTCTGTCTATTTATCTTTGGTTTTGCTCAACTTCAGTACTCTGGTTGGATGTTTATATGCCAACAGTGTTCTCATCTTTTGCATGTTATCGTAATACTTTCACATGCAAAAATGCATGTGAGGGAAAGCCATTATTTTGCTTTTTAAGGTTGAGTCATTTTCGGAAGGCTTGCTGTGGAATCCACTTTCTGAATGAATTTGGCTACAAAGGAATATTTCCTTAATATAATAACCCCACCACAAAAACTACTTTTGATATTGTCTTAATGGAAAGACCTATGAGATTTATATTAATATATACTCATCGGCTGTGAGTGTTAGGTTATTTTGTTGCATGATTAGTAAGTCCACAGATGTTTTCATGTAGATAGTTTATTTTAAATTTATTTGATTAAGCAGACAGAACTGAAATAATGCAGTGACAGGTTTAGAAT
>NW_017732705.1:76483-78239 GCF_001890085.2 Hipposideros armiger | reverse complement strand
GACTCCATTTTGGACGATTGACTCCTGACTCGTTTTAAGCACACCCTTTCCTCTTCCCATCTCGCCCCACATTTATAGTCAAGTCCTTGCATTTCCTCCTTTGCCTCCAGGCAGACCTGAGACCCATGTAAATCCCAGCCAGCCAGTAGGACCCTTTGGTCTACACCCACTTCCTGGCTATAATATAGCTCCCTCTCTCAGACCTTTTGGAGCCAGCCTGCCCTCCAGTAGCTTCCCTCTGTAATGACACATCTTTCCATACCCTGCTGGCACACAGGTGGTTTCAGCAGCATCCAAACCAGGGGAGCATCGATCCTGGGTGGGGCCACAGCATAAGTCCCCATCTTTACAATATTACAGTTTCACTGAATTTTCTGCTTTTAAATATTCTGATTAAAACGTGCACGTCCTTTAATATTGATAACATTTTTTTGTACTTTACATTGTAACTAAGTTCCTAGGCTTAGTACTGTGAAGATTCCATTGGGAATAGTTTTGATCAGGAAAAGGCCAGGAAGGGGCTCTGGGAGGAGAAATTTGTTGTAGGCTGTAAGCTCAACTGAGAAGGAAAACTGTTTTTTTCCATGACTTCTTCTAGTACGTTCTCCAAGAGACACGGACTCAAGGAAAAATGTACGTTTTGTGAATTTTATACTTTTAGATAATGTTTCCTTGTGTTTCCTGGGAATCTACATCTCCTGTGATTTTAAGAATATGAGAACACTGGCACTTTAAAAAATTCAATGACTATTAAAAGTAATCAAGTATGTTTTGTAATAATGTAAAAACGGGCTTTAAAAATATTTTGAAACGTGGTATTTAGTAACTAAAGATAAAAGTGAAAACTTTCTGAGTATCTTTCTTACAAAACAACTATAGTTTACTTGTGATCGCAGAATCTTTCTAATGCACTGACAATTCTCTTTGAAATCAGGAAGGAACATATAGAGTAGGAGTATGGTCAGAAAATTTTGGAATTCTTCATTATTTTAATGTTTATATTTGAGAGTTACTGAAAAAAATTGCTAACCAAGTAACATAGGAGTTTTATATTCTTCAGCCAAATCTAAAATATTTTCTTCTTCCTTTTTAAAAATATTTTTGTTGGAAACTATCATAATGTATTGGAAGCTCTAAGATACACACAATTTAACAATATACATAGAAAGAATACATTCTGGTTTTTGTAGAATTGGCCATCAAAGTTAACACAAATGGCAATCATCTTATTTTGACTGCCATCATCTGTATGAAATGTCAACTACAGAGTTAAAAATAGACAAAGGAAGTTTGATGGCCTGTCACCTTTGATGAGTTCAAACAAGCAAGTGCACAGCTCACCTGAAGGGGAAATTTTAACCTGAAAATGCTCCAGTGACTTTTGTTAGCTTCTCTTGAAACAATAACATTGAAGACAATAAACAAAGTCTAGTATAATTAGTCAAATGTACTAAAATAATAGAAGAAATTTGACTTCAATCATAAGTGCATCAAATTGATCTAGATGAAAATATTTTAAAATTCTGTATTAGTAACATGCCATAGATCGTTTTCATTTGTAACATCTATGCTAATGAGAGAAAGCACATATAGTTTATGGTCACATATCCAAACACTTTTATGTGCTAAAACTTTTCCATTATGTTCCATTTCCCTAAAAGTTGAAAATTCAAATTTGTTATATATAGAAGCCAGCACTTAGTATCTGCTTTCTCACCCCAAATCCAGGAAACAAGCATCCAAAAAAGTACCTTCA
>NW_017732705.1:70257-73983 GCF_001890085.2 Hipposideros armiger | reverse complement strand
AGCTGACTGAGAGACATTTCTTAAGTAGAATCTACAGGACTTTGGGATCAATCCTGTATGCCTGATCAGCAAATTACATACAGTCAACTATTTTTACTAACCTAAGATTTCTCACTTGGATGAGTACGTTGATTTTGACTTCTTTAACCAAGATCAAGAATACAAAGTTAGTGAGGTTATGTTGGTGGTGGTGGTTTTTTAAGGGAGAGGATGAAGTGGGACGCTATATGTCCTGTAGACCAGCGGTTCTCAACCTGTAGGTCGCGACCCCTTTGGGGGTCGAACAACCCTTTCACAGGGGTCGCCTAAGACCATCGGAAAACAAAAAGATATTTATACTACGATTCATAACAGTAGCAAAATTACAGTTATAGAGTAGCAACGAAAATAATTTTGTGGTTAGGGATCACCACAACATGAGCTGTATTAAGGGGTCGCGGCATTAGGAAGGTTGAGAACCGCTGCTGTAGACTTACAAGAACAAGATTATGTTCCGAAGGCGGTCAGAATATGCGTGCGTGATTTTCAAGAGGTGTGGAGACTGATGGGAGGGAAGTTGTTAGCAGAAGTTGAAGACTTAGGAGTGGGGAGTCTAGCTGGTAGCCCAGAGTTAGAGCAGGGGCCATGGGGGGAACACATAGAGCAGAGCCTTGGGACTCACTGAAGTTTACAGCAGGGGCGGGAACACAGGAGATGTTGAAGAACATGGCACATGGGAGCTGTGTGACAGTCTAAGCATGAAGAAATGGGGAAGAGGAAGAGAAAAAAAAACAGAATAAAAAATACAGTCAGTTTGGAAACTACTATATATATAGCTAGATGATATACACTCATATATTTGATATCTACTGTATTTTATCAAATTGAATATCCATTCTTTGTATGAATTGCAATTACTCTNACGGTAGGTTAACACTTCCACTTGAGAGCTACATAAAAGAAAAATCTCTTTGAACTTGGCAAAGCAGAGCAATTAATTTTGTCCGTTCAGGTATAAATTAAATATATAGTTAGACTTTGAAAGCCAAAAGTTAGTCATTCTTAAACCACAGTGGTGTCCACACACTAAACACCAGATAAAATGGGATCTCTTCATTGCCTGAATTATAATTCTTCTTTATAGCCTAAATCTTATTCATGCTTCGAAGTTCCATTTCAGAGTCACCTGCGATGTGATACCTTCCACATTAACTCCAGCTAGTGGCGATTTTGCTGCTTCTACCTTTATTCTGCAAAACATACGTGGCAGTTCTCACCCAATACCTCGTATCATAGGCATTGTGTGCATATATTATATTCCCTTTTCAACACTTAAACTCATTGCATAGCTTTTCCAATCATATAAGGCATAAAAATACAGTAGTTACATGGGGGGAACAAAGCGCTTTATTAATGCATTTGAAACAAGTAGGTATTGCATTTGGTGTGCAGAAAAGTAACTACCCATATTTGTTAAATAATGTTGTGTGTCATAAATAGCATGGAAAGACCATGCTTGTCTGTCTTTCTCTCACACACATACACAATCTGTAGCTACAGCTGCTGTGGACCGAATGCCCTCCCCCTCGCACGCCCCCCAATTCACACATTGAACCCCTAGTCCCGATGTGATGGTATTTAGAATTGGGACCTTTCGTAGGTAATTGGGTCATAAGGTGGAACCCTCCTGATGGGATGGATGTCCTTCTACAAACAGGAGGAGACACAGAGCTCACTGCCATGTGAGAACACAGCAGGAAGGTAGCCATCTCCAAGCCACTTAGAGCGGCCTCAGCAGACATCAAAGCTGCCGGCACCTTGACCATAGACTTTTCAGCCTCCAGAACTGGGAGACACGAATGTTTCTTGTTTAAGCCATCCTCTCTATGGTATTCTAGTTTAGCAGAGTCTGAGGTATTCCACTGTAGCAGTTCAAACCAACTAAGACCACATTTATATTTATAAACACATATTTTACAATTTACCTGCTTTCCCTCAATAAAAATACAGGACAGGATACAATTTCCATGGACGAATGAGTAAAAACATANTCTCCTACCCCAATGTGATATTCTAACAGTAAAACTCACCATGATTCACCCATTTTTTAACCTCAGAACACCGCCGGTGCCTCTCTTTCACCACCCAATTGCAGTTCATCATCAAGTGTCTGTTCTCCCCGCCCTCCTAAGTATTTTCACAAACGCATTCATTGCTTTCCAACTCCACAGCAAGTCCCTGGTTCACGTTACTGCTGCCGTAAGCACTGTATTGGCCTCAATTCATACGGGGCTTTCTCCAGACCATTCTCACCAAAGCAATTCAGATTACTGCACTTTCCTGCTTTCATCCCTCAAGGACTTCTTAGTGTTTTTAAAATAAAATCCAAACTCCTTCCAAAGACCACAAATCCTTTAATTCTCTTGCTAGTTTACAATCTTCCATCTTTGACTCTCCTCTGGGAACTCAGAACTCCTACCTGGCTCTGTATTTTTGGAACACTACTCTTCTAATACCACTTATGGGTTTACGGATATCCTGATCCCTGTCTCTGGAGTCTTCTCCCCTCAGCTATGTTTGGATGCCTCATTCTAATCTTTCAAGTCCCAGCTCAAATGTAACCTCTTCAGAGAAGTGCTCCCTGATTACACTATCTAAAGGAGCCCTCCGGTTTTCTTCCTTGTCACCCTAATAATTTCCTTGATACCATTCAACACAATTTGTAACTAATCCAACTATCTTTTTCTTGTTTGTACTATTAATCTCATTTAGGACATAAATTTCATGAGCAAAAACACTTATCCATGTTATTCATCATTTGATTCTGGGAGCTAACATAGTATCATCATGTAGTAGGGGCTTAGTAAATATTTTCAGCTCATTTGAATTTGTGGCCTACATAGCATAAGTGCTAATACCACGTACCTTGGCATCACAGAAACCTCATTTCAAGTGCTTCTTTTTTTGGTATTTCTGCCTTTTTCTGGGCAACCCACATAGCTAATATGAGCTTGACTCTTCATGCTCCTTATTATATATGTTAAAATAATGGTCAGTAACATTTCCTGAATATCAAGCGTGTGTAAAACATCTTGATAGAGATTTAAGTGGATCAGTCATTTTAACCATTACAGTAACCCTATGAGGTCGATGCTATTAACATTCCCATATTTTCAGATTGAGAAAACTGAGTCTCTCAGTTAGTAACAAAAGTTACACAGCCAGCAGTCTCATTCCAGTGGCCATGGTCTTAGAACGAGGTGTGACATTTTCTGTAAAGCTATTGTGTTATTGTAGTTCTTGAGCCAAGAAAGTATTCCTGTTTGGAGTTAAACTTAACATACAATCAAAAGTGTAGATCAAGTTCCACCTTCTCCACAATATTTTCATCCCCACTTGAAAGTAAACTTTCAACTTTCTTAACTTTCATGGGTTTTGTTTTGTGTTGGTTAGCATGTCTTATTGCTATACATGACTTACTGTCTCTGCTAGATTAGAACACATGGTATATACTTTATTTCCTAGAATAGTAGCACAATTGCGTTAGCTCAAGAGATGTACAGTGCACCTATTCTGGTTAATGAATTAAATTACAAATAGAATAAACAGAATAATGGAATATCTCATAGCATCATCTTAACATCTTGTCAAACCTTAACAGTGCCCAATTTCTTCTCCTCACACCCAACAGAGTACTATTTTTATTATTGATACTTTCTGACTGTCTTCTCTTAGCTGTTTCATTGT
>NW_017732705.1:58983-63587 GCF_001890085.2 Hipposideros armiger | reverse complement strand
AATTAGGCACTAATGAAGTAATATATGTGTGTAAGCCATTTAAATCTTGTTCCAGTTCGCAAGGACATCTGTGAAGTGAGACTCCTTGATCTCTGCCAGACGTTGCAAATTATTAAACTATAAAACATGAAACTCGGGTACTGAGGATGACTCAATTGAAAACAAGGGAGGGTGCTGTGCAGAAGGTGAGAAAGGACATTTTGCTTGACTTCAGCGAAAATAGGGTTTCTTCTCTGGTGTAATAGACAAATAAGTGTCTCTAAGTGTTCTGACATAAGTGAAGCTTAGGCTTTCAGTAGAATTTTGGGGGGAAAGGGTGATTTTTTTGGGGGGGAGTGGGGAGGCCTTCAGTTGATATCAACAAATGTTATTCTGTAATTGTGTATGACGTTACCACTTTGGCTCAGGTAGGAAGGCAACTTCTCAATCACACAGACTACCTTGCACACAGCACATTCCAAACAATGTTTTTGACTCCATTTTTAATAGAAGATTACTTATGAATGCTGAAAGAAGTGGATATGAAAAGAGCTTGCTTATTCACCCTCAGCTGTTAAAGCCACCATAGTCTTTTTAATTTTTTTTAAAAAAATTTTAATATTTACTTTTCTGCTGGGGGAGTTCTAGTTCAACTGTGGTCAATGTTAAAGGTATTATAGAAAATAAGTCACGTTATTTTTGTAATTGTCCTCTTCTGTCTTTCAGTTATCTGCCCTGACCATATTCACAAACATTTTTTAGCAAGTCTTTGTTTATGTATTTTTATGTAAGTAAGTCAGGATAACTAATTCACTTTATCATTTGCTGTTCCCTGTCTACAAAGCATCACACCCACACATGTGGCCATGTGACCAGTTTCCTGTGACTGGAGGACCCAGCCACCGAGTGAGCAATCCTTGTGAGCTCAGAGCATTGCTGGGCTCTGATTGGTTAATCTTTGGCGTCTAGTCAGCCCCATTTCTGGCTACTAATGCACCTTGAAAAGCAGTTATAACTGTGTGCAAAGAGCTGAATCATTATTGAAAATGTAGACTTTTACTCAGACTGAACTCAAGCAGATAATCTTCCCANTACACTTTACTGATACCCGAGTTTCCTCATCCTCAGATAGCTGTTTCTAATTTCGCCTCAGCTCCCTTCTTTAGTGTTGATAGCCTGGAGCCTCTTACTATTTATAACTTCATTCTCTTATAAAAAGAAAAACCAACAAAAACAAATAAAACTACATTTTAAGCCCTCTGCTTACTAACCACCTGCTCCCGTTTTTCCTGCTTCTTTTTAGCAGTAACCGTCCTTCACCATAATTCATTTTTATTAGGGCCTTCAACCCACTGATGCTGACAGTTCCCACTGTGATTGTCGCACTCTTACCCTGACCGCCATATCTAGCTTAGATTCCACGTGACCACATCGACCTTAATTTCTGTGTGGCCAAGGAGGCCTTACTGTCCCCTTCAGCTTGACTACACTCTAGATGGGTTTCTTTGTGGAGATAGAGGGGCCCCTCGGCCCCCCTTTCTTAGAGTATTTACTTCAGAACCCTTACAAATTTACATTCTTTCTTTGCACCTTTGAGACATAAATCTCTCAGCCTCGAACCAGTTTTTACAACCTAGAAATGTCTTTCTCAAGGAACTGGGAGCGGTCCTCTTTGAAATATAATCATCAAGAAAGATAGCTCCCTGGTCTCAGAGTCTGGGCAAGGGGGGTGGTGGTGGTAGTGGGTGGTAGGAGCCTAACATCTTCCATAAGCATTAATTAGCAAACACAGAGGGCCTGATTGAATTGACCCGCCCACCAGAGTTTTCTCTTTGCTTCTGCTGCCTCCTTTTCCACTCTCTCTGGAATCCTGTCCTATCAGGTTCCCTTCCTTTCCCAGAAACCACTTGTCCGTGACCCCTTGGTTACTAAAGCTTTTATTCAAATGATTCCATCCCAATTGCTTCTCAGTTAACTCTCTCCTTCTTTAAAAAAAATATTTGTTTCACTTTGTTTGTAAGAAGACATTTCTGGCTAGCCTCCTGCAGTTGAACTACCCTTCCACATCTCCTTTGCTAGCTCCTTTTCCTTTACCCAAACCCTAAAATTCCTGGTTCCCCAGGGCTGGTTATTGGCCCAGGTTCTCTCTGCTTTCCTCTGTGTTCTCATTCATTGGGGAATACCCTCCACTGCCCATCATTTAAATACGACCCGTGGTCTATTCTGTCTGTATTTCTAGGCTCAGCGTCTTCCCCGAGCTCCACTCTGGAATAGCCAAGTGTCTGTTTAACATCTCTACTTTCATAAATGTTGACTTAAAAGTATATAGTGCTTCAAATAACACTTAAATATGCTGTCAATTCTCAATGAAATCAATACTGAGACTATAGTGGAAGGAGCACTTGGGACCAGGAGATAGGTTCTCGGTCCTTCCCTACAGATTCTAACTGTGTGAGCATAACTAGGCAACCTATGTTTTGGGGGCTCTTGGGAGAATTAGTTAATTAATTCCATATGAGATGTTGGTCCTGTAAGTCTAGCGAGTACTTGGTGAAAAGCTCAAGGCATGTCTGTTAATTTTGAGTTCAAAAGAAGATACTGGGTTGTTGGAAAAGTCATGACACATTTTTGCAATGAAAAACACAGAAAAAAATACGTCATGACTTTTCCGACAACCCAATATTTGTGGGAAAACAGTCTCAGTTCTATTCCGTGTTTCATTCATTAATTTCACATCAGTGCATCAGATTTTTAGCACATTATCCATGCATGTAGTTTTGTATAAATGCAGGACACATTAACGGTAAAATTACTGTGATCCTTGCCCCCATGAAAGTTACATTCTAGAGGAACAGATAGACAGTAATTAAATATTAGAAAGAAAATAAGTGTGTGTGTGTGAGTGTGTGAGTGAGTGTGAGTGTGAGTGTGTGAGAGTGAGTGTGAGTGAGTGTGAGTGTGTGAGTGAGTGTGAGTGTGAGAGTGAGTGTGAGTGAGTGTGAGTGTGTGTGAGTGTGAGTGAAAGTGAAACTTGGTAAGTGCTAAATAAGCGTTACCAGATGTCATGCCATTGTGTGTCTCAAAGGTGAGCTTGAATGTAGAGAAGCACTTCATAATCGGAATGTTGAATCACCAATAAGAGAAACTAGTTGTATATCATTTTAAATTATTTAAAAAGGCTAAAATCATGACTGTTTTCCCATAAAGCCTGCCTTTATATTTAAACTACAAGCAGTAAAGCGTTACTTCATGAAAACCTCGAGGGGAAGTTATTTTAATGACTTTATCAGGATAACTTATAATTGAGCTTTCTAAGGTTACACATACTGTGTGCTTTTGAAGTGCTCATGTTGCTTGAGGGTATATTTCTTACATTTTTAATTATTCCTACAAAACTTTTCTTCATTATTAATTTGGCCTCTGTATGAAGTAAAACTATGCTAAGTCATTTTCAGCTTAGCTCTTTTGCAAAGGATCGCTGAATTTAGAAAACATGCAGACTTTACCATATCTAGGCGTTACGGTCATTGATGCTTAGATTTAAACATCAAACAGATAAATAAATGTAAGTGATGTGCTACAAAATAAAGTAAGACTTTAAGTGGGTGCTAAGATGTTTGAAGCTCAAATATTTCTAAAGCCAAAATTCTAGTACTGTGAAAAATGACCCCTTTGTTTTGCAAGGTCAAACTTCTAGATTTTTCATCTAAAGATGAAGTAGAAAGGTGCCAAATCCATACATTAAAAATTAATCCAAAATATATATTTTCGCAAGGTAATTTTTCTCCTTTTCTGTTGTCTTAATCCAAACACTAAGGTAAAATAGTGAAATTGTACTGATTGCAGTTCAGCAAATATAACTGTTTTTCTAGTGGCGCACTATTTCAAACAATTATCTAAAACAAAGGCAATTAATGAAAGTATTCTACTGACTAGAAGTGAGGACTGGAAGAATGCGTCTTGTGCTTGTGCCTGATCTCCCGGCCCTCGTCTTAGACCTTCATTCTCTGAAGGAACTCTGAATGAACCAGCTCGACTTATGATCAGTGTATCTAAATGTCAAAATATTGTCAGCTTTATTGCAGTATTTCTTCTCCATCTTTTTGTTGTTGTTGTTGTTATTACTTTTTGAATCCCCGTCATCCACTTTTCCATAGGTAGCTACAGCCAAGGTCCAAAGACAATATATTTCTACTTCAGAAAAATTTTATTTAAAGGCCACCAGAATTATAGTATAGATATAGCTGGGCCACTGAGGTACAATAGTTTGATCATTGTGATCAAGGATACATGCATCTTTGCAACTCACTACCTTCTTTTTCAGTTTCAATATTTACTTATTTATTTATTAAATGTAAAAGGTAAAATTGCTAATGATTTTGCAACCTTTTTAATATTTTCACATGGGAGCTTGTGTCCTGAATTCCATGAGTTTTTATGCTAATGCAGCAGACCATGTATAACACCATATTTTTATGTTTGACAAAACAAATATATTTTTCTTTTATTCCTTAGGAAAAAATAGGTCAAAATATAGATATTGAACATCCCAGCTAATTACCCATAAAATTCATTTGATCTTTGGTGCTCTTGTTAGCCGTATTTTAATAAAGTGTACTGCATAA
>NW_017732705.1:51422-53172 GCF_001890085.2 Hipposideros armiger | reverse complement strand
TTAGAATACTTAGAATGATATAATCCTAAAATTACAATGTAGAATTGCAAATTAATTAACAATTACATGTTGTGTTGGCTCCATGTTTAATAAAATTATTATGAATGTGTGAAATTCTAACTTTTCATTTAATTCTTGTGTTATAATAGAAAACATTCAGAAAATGCTTGTTTTTTTTTTTCTTTTTGAATCAGACAATCCTAATTATCATCTAAGCTCTGTAATATACTATGAGACATAAGGTCATGGTTTAATATCTCTGACTTAGTTCCTTCATCTAAAATATTAGGATACTAATATTTACATAGCCTACTAGTATTAACCATATAAATGTATACATATGAGTTCCTGCATACACACACACACACACACACACACACACACTCACACACTCATTCACATACTCACATACTCACATATGCTTAGATGTCTGTTACCCCTTTCTCTCTTTAGATCTTAAATATTAGAGCTATGTATCCTTTATCTCTCATGATAAATATAGTGGAATCATGACCTTTCCTGGGATATGTGTGTATTTAATATCCTTTTCATCCTTTTTCTTCTCACTTTTTTCCCTAGAACAGTTGAGCCATCTCTATCTATCTATATTTCTATCTCTCCTCTGCATCTACCTGTATATGTATCTCTTAGAATTACTTCCATCCGATCTTGAAGCTTTTGCTGGAAAGTATGAAAAGATACACTCTTATTTCTCCTGGCTTTGAACTTGGGAAAACAGTAGGCTGAATCCGCTGCCGGTGACAGTATGTGAGTTAACTGAGGGAAACAGACAGAGACGGCGAAAGACCAGTCCACGTTTGATCCTGCAAAATAAATGTTATGTGGACACTTTCGGCCGCTGTACTTTTCGGTTACATGAACCAAGTCTGTCTTTCTGCCAAAAGCAAATTTAAGTTGGGTTTTCTGTGACGTGCAATGGAAATAATCCTAAGCTTCGGTTACTTGATGGCCCTAAGTTCTACCATTATCCACATTCTGAGGATCCCTTAGGGGAAAGGAGTAAGAAAAGCAACCCTCCCAATATGGTTGAACTCTCGGAGGGTTGTGTGTACTCTACACTTATACAGACTCAGGCAGAGCCATTCTTGCCATTTCCTGTTCCAGTGTCTTCTGTGTTAGGACCTAGATAGGTATCCGAGAGCAAGATGCTCGTAGTTTTGGATTTCTCCTCTGCCCTGACAAGGAAACTTGGGAAGAAGTCAACATGGAAGCTGCTTCACTCCAGGGGATGAGTTCTCTCTTTAGGGCCTCCGGCGTTGACTGCAGATATTGTCCTGCTGGGTTCTCCTCACGAGTTTGTTATATCTACGCTGGATACTGAGTTTCTAATATTTAAGTGTTATTCAGACAGCTCGTCAGCCTCTCCACTGTGCTAGACATATTTGGATCTCTCTTGGTCTGTTTGTACTATATTTTTTTCCATCTGTATTTTTTTTTGCATTTGTTTTTCCCGGTACTTAAAAGGTATCTTCCATTTTCTGTTCTCTATATAATAGTGTCGTAGCTATTTAAATCCAAATTAACTAAAATTAAAAATTCACCCCTCAGTATCACTAGTCACATTTCAAGTGCTCAGTAACCACATGGGGCTAGTAGGTACTGTTTGAGACAGCACAGATATAAAATGCTTCCCTCATTGCAGGAAAGTATATTGGACAAACCTATTCTAGACCGTGTTCTAGAACTGGGTTTCAAACAAAAATCACATTTTAAAAAGGTACATTTCTGA
>NW_017732705.1:41741-48949 GCF_001890085.2 Hipposideros armiger | reverse complement strand
CACATTAGAATCCATTGGAAATTGTGATGCAGATATCAATGCCAGGACCCATTTCACACCACTGTAAGCTGACCTCTGTAACGGGGACCAGGATGTTAGTTTTTAAAGCACCTACGGTGTCTCAGCTGCGCATTGGCATTAGGAACCCGTAGGAGGTAGTATTTGAAAGCATCCTTCTGTATCAGTTATGTTTTGTTTTCTCTATTAACTGTCTGTTCTTCATGGTATACATTCCAAGGCTTCTTTAGTATAACCTATCTTTATTATTGGTCCACTCTTCCCAATAAACCAAAAAATTATGCTAGAGAAACAGAATCATCTTTAGTTGTTTCTGTGGAAGAAGACAGTTGGGAATATTCATAAATGTATATGTTTTCTATAGCATGTGCTTTTCAGGTGATCTTTGGGAAAAAAGCTTACAATTAAAAAAAAACTATTAAAATGGTACATTGTAGATAATCTACTCATGAATATACAGAAATAAGCAGAATCTACTTTAAACAAGAGTATTTTAACAGTGCAAACCTCTATGGTGCCAGGACAACTGGAGCTTCTGTAAACTCCTTTACTAGATTAAATAAATTGATCAGAAGTTGGCTTATTTTATTATTGAAACAAAATCAGTTGTGTTTTCTTCCAAATTCTGTCCTCCATAAACAAGAAGACAGACTACAGAAGCTAAGTTGTAATTCTCAATATATAGTCAGTATCAAGCTTTATTTCTAGGAATGAACTGTATCTGAAAAAAATGAAGACAGTGAGTAATGTAGATATTTTCCCTCAATGTGTGATAGAATCTGAACTTACTTTAAAATAGTAGGAATACCATATTTCCCCATGAATAAGACACACCTTAATTTTGGGGCCCAAAATCTGAAAAAAATGTATTACATAAAGTTATTGAATTCAAGTTTTATTCATCATAAAATTCATACAACTCCTCATCACTTGAGGGAAATGCAAGTAAAAAAATCTACAGCCACTGTGTAAGACGCACCCAATTTTTACACCCCACATTTTTTGAAAAAGGGTGCGTCTTATACATGGGGAAATACGATACTCGTGCATATTTAAAGAGCATGAGGCACAATAAAGCTCAAAGATAGGAATTCGAAATCCTAACAAGAACAGTGGTTGTCGTTTAACACGCACTTATTGAGTACCACGGAGACAAAGTTTAACACGCACTTATTGAGTACCACGGAGACAAAGTTGCTGAGGAATACAAAACTATTACGTCATACCGCCCTTAAGGATCTGATGTCCTGGCCAGGTAGACAAACATACATATAACTTGTAATGGGACGCAGGTCTTCCTACCTGCTAGAGTGACAGTGCCAAGAATTTCTCTGGGAACACAGCATTAACATGACCCGTTCCACTTGGGGACGACACTCTAAGTGTGCATTCGTCCTGTAAAGGTGGAAGACGAGGGTGGCGTAGACACAGGTAATGGCATCAGAGGCAGGATACAAGTGGGAATGGGTCGTTCATTGTGACTGTGAAGTGGGAAAGTGCAACAGATGCTCAGTGAAAGGCATGCGCTGTCGGGATTTTCCGGTTTATGCTGGGGAAAAATTGCACCTGCAAATAGCATGGGGTTAGCACTTGCTAGGTGTTGATTTTATTCCGAAATCAGGGCCATGGTGTGATTAGATCTTTGCTTTCTGCAGAGAGTCAAAGACTAGCAATATTGATTTCATTTAGGAGGCTGCTGCAGTAGAGATAGCAGGAGTTAATGACAGCCCATCCAGGGTACAGCGAAGGAGGAAAATTGAGTACAGTGTTCTTATATTGTGTGCCGCATAAACATTCACAATTATTCTCTATGTTCTTATACTACCTAAAAAAGTTATGAAAGTACGTTATTGCTTCTTAGAAGCCTATGCAATATAATTAGCCTGAAGCAAACAGAATTTTAAATTATATATAATTACCATTTTACCCAGTGACTTTAGGTGTGAACAATCAAAGCCCCCACTTAGTACATGTTACAAGATAATTAGAAACGTTTGGAGTTTTGATAATCAAAACACACGGTGTCAATCATGGTTGTCTAAAAAAATGATAGAAAAGTAGATATTAGATTAAAATAAACACAAATCATAAGCATTGTGTCTGATGTGGGGATCAATCACTGTGTTCTGTCATTTTGAAAAGAGCTATAAAAAACTATTATTACAGTTTTCAAAGCAGCATCAAAACATTTCTGCCAAAATAAATCATAGTCCCCATTTAGCTAGTTTAAGTGGCTAAAGCAAGTTAATGTGCTGATGCTACAGCAAGATCAATTTGCAAATTCCTCTAAAATATCAAGTTATAATTGCAGTATGCTACTGATCTTGATATAACTTTTTTCTTTACTCATAAAAATATTTTTAAAAAACATAAATATGTTCAGTGAGAGTATGCCATATTTATAGTCTCTTAGTGAAAGAGGTTGCTTTCTGCGCTCAGTTGCTGTTCGTGGCCTTTATCTGATCGAGGAACTGTGCTTCTGAATTTGATTATGAGGAGATATAGAGTATTTAAACATATAGGGAAGATGATCAAACAATTAAATCATCACACATGATAAAATATGTTACCATTTGCAGTGGGACATTATATATGAATGTTTGTTCTGTCTACAAAGCCTGTGACAGAACCAGTTATGCACAGTGGATTACGGAAAGAAATAGAGAGAGAAAGAGAAAGAGAGAGAGAGAGAGAGAGAGAGAGAGAGAGAGAGAGAGAGAGAGAGAGAGAGAGAGAGAGAATCGACAGCATAATTAGGAAACCATATGTTTTCTTGGTGCCCTATTTTTTTCTTGTACTTTAAAATATTCTCCTGAGTTCAATTATCCTAACTTAGACTCGCAGCAGGTTGAATTTGAAGAACATTTATAAAAAGAGAACGCGCTTCATCCAAATCTCACAGCACTAAAAGGTGAAAAGCAGTGTCAGCCAAGAAATGCTAATATTATTGGGGAAGTATAAAATTAGGAGTATGTTTTTGGTTTATTTAATCAATTCATTTTTTGTAAATTATCATGCAGAACCAAAGCATTCATTTTACAAGAAGAAACATGTATCAATACTTTAATATACAGCTTTTTAGAACTAATTGATCATTAAATTTTAGTTGATTTGCTACATGTAAAATATTGGAATTGCGATATATACAATTTGATCAAATGTATGGGTTTTCTCTCTAAAAAGGAGATCATATAAAGTGAATATAATAATGAAACATTCAGAACACTGCCAACACCAAAAAGTAAATTGGCACGAGGAAAATATGTTTGGAGCCATTCCAATATTTGTAATTCAAACAAATACATTAAATAGCATTCCCTTTGAGAGATGATTTTTTTTTGGTAATATCCATTTTTACTGATTCCCGTAAATTTAATTGCTTTAAATGTAGTTGTTCAACAGACTTCCTGTCCTCTATTTCCAACTGCCTGTTTAATATTTCTACTCAAATGCTTCGTTGAATCCTCAGATTTCCATAGCGGTGGTTCACTTCCGCGTCCTGTTGTACTGCAGCAGCTTTCGTTTCGGTAGTCATAGCTACATTTCTCAGCTCGGGAGATTTCTTTTCCTTACCCCACATATTTAATTACCATGAAGACTTATTAAGTAAATATTTTTTTATGGTCTCAAACAAAGTATTTCTTCAGTTTTTCTCTAATTACCCTTGTGGAAGCCATTATGATGTCTTACCTACAAGACCAATTTTTACATAGCCCTCTGGTCTCTTCATGGTGGTGCCTCACTTTTTGGTTTTGTTTTGTTTTTTTCTTTTGCTCCTTAAGAAATTTAAAAAATGGGTTATAATAAAGTTCCTCAACCCATCATTGACAGATTTCTATAATGTACTCTCATGCCTTCATGAAATATTTTTTCTCATTATGTCTTATAGTGGCCTTATGCCCAAATGAGTATTTTCTCTTTACTATCCCCCTCACCTTCACCCCATCACCCTCATCTCACCTCTCTCACTCACCTTTCATTCTGCCCCACCCTCAGCATCATAAAAGCCGCTGGCCATGCTGCACTGCTCATTTTTTTTCAGTTCTCAAACGACAAGAGGTTACACCCCCTCTCCAAAGTCAGGTCCAATTCCATTTCTTTTCAAAGGTTGCCCCATTTCATTTACTTGCGCGTGGGTTCCTTGTTTATGCAGTCAGCCTGGATTACTTGAGTGCCTCACTCTGGTGACTTGGACTGACCTGCTGCTGTCACTAGGGTGCTGAGCACTGAGGATTAAAATCTTCCCAGCTTCCTTTGTTCCTACTGATTTCTTTCTGCTGAGAACCATTGTACATAGTCTATAGTTTAGGCTTGGTCTTTTGTCTCCCATGTGAATGGTTCAAAATTCTTGTACAAGCTTGGACTCTAGGCCTTGGAAGAGACCATGTGAATTCTATCATCTGTTTGCACCGAACAGCCAGAACCTAGTATGCAGCTAATACGTGGTAGTCTCACAAATACTGCCTCATTCATTATTTGATTAGAGTGCCCTGAAGTTTTTTCTTACTAGCTCTGCCTGTGCGTTTCATGGGTCAGAATGGCAGCAGTCTAGTGTCTCTGATGTGTTAGTTCAAATATTAGTACCTGTGTTTTTTATGCGTTTAATATATCAGAGAAAAACAGTGACCATAGTTTAGAAGGGCAATGCTATAAAGCTATGACAGTACAATTTGAACCCTGGTGAGATCATTTTCTTCCAACGTTTTCCTTAATGCCCCCCTCCTCCAGTTTTAAATTCAAAAGGACAAAAACAGCATTGGAGTCAATTTCTTTAAGTATCAAGTAATCTATATTTTGCAAAAATGATTATCACAGAGAGAAATAAAAAAAAAATCAGCTATTAAAGCCTCTCCAGGGACAGGTTAGAGGAACTGAAGATGGTAACAGATGTTTTCAGCTATCTACTTAGCTAGGGCTATGATGCAAATAATTGTTACTGCCATTATCTTTGAAACCAGATGTCGGATGCCCCTATGAGAGACAAGACAATAATAATAATAATGGTATAGATGATTTTCAGGCCTATTGCTGAGTTACAACTTAATATTGATTTTTCTCTGTATAACTGCTGAAGACATGCAAAGATGTGGACACCAGAAACACACTTTTTTTCTAAATTTTGCTAGAACATCCTTAACAATTAAGACCTAATTTATTAGTACTAATGGCTTCTCCTGTCACAATATGCTAATGATATTACAGAAATAGGAGTAGGGAAGCAAAGCTCTCTCCAGAAATTCTCTGTCCAGGATCCGAGCTTGAAAAACTGTTAAATTAATTACATGACAGGTTTATCCAGAGTTTCTTCTGTGGAGGCAGCACAGTTCCTGGCAGTGATGTGTTTGTTGCTATGATTTTGTGACCAGACTCAGGAAAAGAACAGGCTTTTTATTTTATTTATTTAAAAAAATTTTTTTTAACTTTTTTGGGGAACAGTGTGTTTTTCCAGGACCCATCAGCTCCAAGTCCAGTTGTTGTCCTTTAATCTTAGTTGTGGAGGGCACAGCTCAGCTCCAAGTCCAGTCACCGTTTTCAGTCTAGTTGGTGGGGCGGGGTGGGGGTGGGGTGGTCAGCCTACCATCACGTGCAGGAATCCAAACAGAAACCTTGTTGTTAAGAGCATGCACTCTAATCAACTGAGCCATCCAGCTACCCAAGAATAGGCTTTTTAGTGGGGTTTCCTCAGGGGCTCAAATCAGGTCGAACCTGGCCCACTGCCTTCTAGCTAGCATGTTAACTGGCCAGAGTTAAACACAACAGGTTTACCTACCAAAGGACCAAAGGTTCTGATGACATAAAAGTGTTTGCAAATGCTTGACAGGCAAAACACAACCAAATGAAGACAGGTGGAAGGCAAATCTGCAAGTTATCATCTGCATGCAATACACTGGTTTGGTTTACAGGACTCATTGTAATCTATATGTGCAGATTCATTTTTTGTTTGTTTTAAAAATTAGTACTGTTTTACCACAGTAACATTGAAAGGAAAAGTATGAGTAAACCATCCCAATTAATCAACCTCCTATGTAGTACTATATATTTTTTAATTTTTACATATGCCTAAAAGTAAACACATGTAATTTCCAAAATTTTTTAAAAATTTATTTAAAATAAAAGAAATACAAAAACAGAATTGATAAAATACCAAAAGGGCTATAGCAGATAAAGTATGACTTTTCCAGGCACTTCTGATGGCGGCGAACTACTGTTTGAGCAACACTGACCAAAGTGTTCACTTGTATACATATTTTTGGCACCCCAATATATACATATATGTATATTATTTTCCTCTATATCTTATAATATGTATATACACATGAAATTTTCTCCACATATTGTTTTACATATATTCAAATTAAATAATCTAAATAGCAACATACATCTAATAATGAAACAGTTCACTTCACTAGTACCATTTTAATGAAAATAGTGTAGACTGATTAGCACGGCTGATGAATGTCAGGCTCAGTCCCAGAAAGTTCTGGAAGTATGGGACGTGAAAAGAATGAGTTATTCGCCCCGTTGGAGGAGGAGGTGGGGGCAGGGGCGTCGGTGTGTCTATAACGAGGATTAATTGGGTGCATACCTGATGCTTATTGCTCAGGGATGCTACCACATCTCTAGAACAGGGGTGCACATTGCCTCAAGCTATGGAAAGTATTATGATTACTTGTCTTAAATGTATTTAAGACCAGAACACTTGTGACAGATGTTGTCATGCTGGCACAACGTTCCTCAGGAGTCTCCAAGAAATGAAGTAGTTAACTTCATAAAAATCTGTTCTGCAGGTATTTTAATTTATTTATCCACCCTAGTTTAACTCCCAAAGCACACAAAATGAAGCCCCAGTACTCTCCCTCACGGGACGCGGACATGCAGGATTTTAAAAGATGTAGTCATGTTATAGTTCCCTCAATTAGGAAACTTCTTGACTCTGACACATGTGAGAAGAAAAATGCACTGCCAGTTGGATATTTTCCAAACTCATTTATAATCAATTAAGAACTTTATTTTTAATCTACAGAACCATTCAAATCGGTAATTACAAAGCATGGCTGAACAACAAGAAAAAACCCCACTTGCATATTTCTATGATAATAACAAGAAAGGAATGGACTGTTTCTTTCTTTCCAGCTGGATGCTGTCTCCTTCTGCCTGCCTTCGAACATATTAAACAGAAATGAACCATC
>NW_017732705.1:23939-41108 GCF_001890085.2 Hipposideros armiger | reverse complement strand
CCAAGCCAATTCTTCACCAACAAGCCTCTCGGCCGGCCCAGTTATTTCATGGTTTTAATTCTCAAAACTGTTCCCTATAGACAACTAATGCAAATCATTGCTTCATTCCCCCTTCCTTATAAGTTCAGACTTGATCTGTTAAATTTCTTAAATTGTAGCCCATGAACGTTTCATGGCAAATACAATCTACCAAGGTTTAATCTAGTTTTTTTGGAAAAAGTAACAACCAATCACTTGATAGATGCAAAAATTCTAACAAAAAGAAAAGAATCTTTGTTTTTCAGTTGAGAATTCTCCAAAAACCATAGACCAAGATAGAGCCACCATTGGGAGTTAGCATAAGCACCTTCATCTAAATTTTTTAATCAAATACCCACATTGTATAGGCTACTTTTCATTTTCCACAGGACACTCACTGTAGAACAGAAGCATTAACAAGAACTGGGTTTTTGTTTTTTTTCCCAAAACAATGCAAGAGTTAGAGGACTATCATGGTTGAAGGGATTTGCTAGCTTATCAAATAGCTCAAGGCCAACAGAGAAAGTAGCTTCTTCCTCTGCTAAACACCCTGCTGACCTTGGTTGGCTAAAATGTAAGGAAAAGAGTCAGATGGCAGTGATGTGAAAATTTCATCTTCAATTTTTATTACAACAGATTAACTTGAAGCAAAATAGGCCAGAAGTTCTCTAAAACCAAGGAGGACATGACAAAGAAGTGAAGTCTGATCCGTATTCGGTCATGAACTGTGAAGTGAGCTATAAAGAAGGTATTTGTGGCTAACATGGCCACTGAAATCATTCATAAAATGTTTCTAGTTAAAGTCAGCCTGTAATCACCAAATGCACTTGATTGCATTAAGCTAAAACCAAACTACACAAATGTTTGGTGTACTCTCAACTATGAATACAGAGAAACTTGATTCTATGATGGGCAAATCTGCAAAAGCTTAGCACTTTTTAAAATAAGAGTGGCTATGAAATATATCTGAGTTTCTTGTGAGCACAGTACTTTAAAAAAAAACTTATAGTCGTTGAGATTTATCCTGCTTCTAAAACTTTGCATAGAACTCAGTACGACAGAGTTAAGAAACTTGTCTTTTCTTTATATATAATCATTCCCATGCTAGGTGTGACCTCAAAGTGTGAGCAGTCTGACATAATATTCTAAGTCTAAACAAACTATGAAAATAAAACCTCAACAGTTCCTCAGTCGTTGCATCATCATCTCAATGCACTAAAATCCTTTGGATTCAAAATAGTTTGACTTAATTCAAGTGTGCCAGTTAATGAAATGCTGTTCTTAAATATAGCCCTAAGACAGATGGCACCACGTTTCAATATTAATGGCTTTCTTTCGTTTTCTGTGTGTGCGTGTGTGTGTGCGCGTGCGTGTGTTTTCTAATAAGATTTTGATTAAAACTTGTTATTTCCTTCAACATATGTAGAAGTTACAAAAGCCTTTGAACCCGTGAAATCATTTAGCTTATAGTCAACTAAATTATTTTTAGGCTTTGTGCTCATTATGCATTCATAAAATGGATTCTTTTTTTTTTTTTTAAACTGCACTGCATTGATAATGACCAAGGGAACTGCAGTCTTTTTCCTTTTCACTTTGATTGGGGTATATCAAAGGTGGCATAGCCTCATCTTGGTACCCAAAAGGGTATTGCTTTCAGTTCTATCTGAAATGATTTGTTTTCTTGCATGAAAGCTGAATGCACAGAACATAGGAAAGAGGCAGCGATGGAAGAGTCCTGTGTTGTGTAATGAAGTCCCTGTTTTAAAATAATAATAATTGTAAACATTTACCAAGCGCTTACAATGTTTCAGATACTGTTCTAAGTCCTTCGGAAGCGTGCTGTTATGAACACTCACAAACATCCTGAGAGATCAAAATGATGGTGACTTCAAGTTTGCATCAAGGAATGTGAGGCCTAGAGAGGCTAAGCAAATTGCCATGACCACATGGCTCATCAGAGATAGTTCAGGATTCCAATCCATGCAGTGTGGCTTTTAATCCACACCCAGCACTGCCAGGACACTGACTCCATGTCGGCATTCAGTCAAGTCCCTATATCCTCAGAGCTGTGTAAGTTAATAGTATCTGAAACACTTGGCTTTCCTCTAAATGATAAGGAAGATAATTAAGAGTTGAACAGTGGCAAGATTACACTATGGGTGAACTGTGTATAGATTTGCTAAATAATTAGGGCACGCAGAGCAGTTCACAAAAGCCTGTTTTGCTTATCCGCTGTCCCTGCCACATTAAAAACTGTGTGTCTTGACAGGCCAGATATCAGGCCTGAATGAGGTTCTCATTCTCTGTGGCTTCATGCTTGTGTAGTCGTCCTGTCTGCACATGTATTTTGCCACTAGGGGCTCCTTTCACATTTGCTTAAATTGAAACTCTGCCGCACACAACATTCTGTCCTTGTCAACCAATGTGGGTGCTATTCTGTGGCCTTCACTGTATGCTCTTCTATCTGTGTCCATCTGTTTGCATGTTCACCAAGTGGGTGAGTTGCAGAGACTGGATTCCTGTTTAGGCAGAAAAACATGAACTTTTGTTTTTATGTATTTGTAATTTATGTCAGGTATTGCAATAATCGTTTTGGGCTCAGTTGCTCTATTCTGAGTTGCTTGCCATGCTACTTTTTACCATCCGTCCTCAATACAGTAAACTGTATATTGGTTTCACCAATTGAATTTTATTATGAGGCCCTCGTTTGCTAAGAATAGTCCACAGACCTCTCTGATGCCATTCATTTTCAGGGAGCAGGTGTGCTGTTCACGGTGGCTGGGTTTGGGGACATTTCATGGAGCCCTGATGCTCACTCCTGGGGTTCTGTCTGCTGCTCACTCAGCTCCACCCAGCTGCCCAGCTCAATGGGCCCTGGGCACTTGATGGCACCAGGCTGAGGTGGTCGGAATGGAACACCTATGCTGGCTCTCTCAAAGCGACTGTAGGCCACATACTGTTGATGTACATCTCTTGGCCTTTTGAGCAAGGACCCAAAGGTTTTAGCCAAATTACAGTCTTAAGCATCGTCAAGTCCATCAATGAGATTTTACATCTAACAGTGATCGTGTTCAGAAGCCACAGGAGACACTTGCTGGAAGGATTGAGACTTACCTTTCCTTCATGTGAGAGCAGAAACATGGAGCCTGTGGATGGATTTAGAAGGAGCAGAGGTCGAGCAGGTTGTTGATATTTCTAAGTTTGGCTGCTCTATCCTTGATAGAAGAACGCTGACTGTGGCCCAGTCCAGTCCTTTATATTCTACTTTGACAACTGAGGGGAAACTAAATCTAATAATTAAAGAAAAAAAATCCTTTACCATGTGCCCCCCACCCCCATTTTCATCCCTGCTAATATTTCTCTGGAGGATTGCCTGTTTAGGTAACTCTTCATTTTTTCCCATCTGTGTATGTGCTCTGATATCTGCCCTGTACTGGAAACCACTTCAACATTCACAGTGCAGCTTACACGTGGCAGTGGTTCAGACTCTGTTCACCTACTCAATTGCTCTCATCTGGAATGCACGCTCCAGCATGATCAGTAAAGCTGCATTCTCATCGTAGCTGAATCTCTGAACAATCACAGCTTCTGCAAATGGTCATATCGAAGGTCTGAAATGGGGTTTCAGTGGTGAAACCTCTGCCTTCTGAACGCGATCACTTCAATTTAAGAGTTCACTGATGAAGTTGACAGTATTTAAGATTGTGACTTGGATTAGACAGGTTAGATACATACCTGATTCTTACATGGTGGAGGCATAAGACGTGAGGGAGCCCTGTAATCCTTATATTTAAAGAATGCCCCTGAGACCCCATTCCTAAGTGGCCCTGAGTCCAGTCACATAAGGTAGAATTTCTGGTTGCCGAATGCCAGCTAGAGGGATGAACAAATCCTTTTTCTGGAATGCCATCATGGCGGTGCTGAACAAGCTTATATGCAAAGTTGTCACTGGTGTATCAAAAAAGGCAGCAAACTGGGACTTCATCAAACTTAACAGAATAGGTTGAATAAAGCGTTTTGAATTTCCTCAGTAATACCATGTTTCCCCAAAACTAAGACAGGGTGTTATATACATTTTTGCTCCAACAATCTACATTTATTCATTTGTTCATGTACAAAAATCTACATTTATTCGAACAGTCATGTCTGGCTGGCAGTCTTAACTGGGGCTTATGTTTGGGATAGGGCTTATATTACAAGCATCCTGGGAAATGCTAGAGCCAGTTTTCCAGTTAGGTCTTATTTTCGGGATAAGCAGTATATGTTATTTAATAAATGTCTGTATGTGTGGCAGAATCTGGGCTGAAACATGTTTTTATGTTAAGTGGGTGGTGAAGCTATGGAAGAATAGGCAAAGTTCGTTCCACTCTAAGATTTCTGAACCTGTCATTATTCCCCTAAAGGATCAGTTATGTATAATTAGGTCGGCTTGGGTTAGATAGCATTTTGTTGCCTATATTTTATTCTTATCCTAAGTATTTCATCCATAAAGTGTCGTCAACTCCCCTGAACTTTCGAATTCTCCCTTCCTTGTTTTTATTTTATTACCGTTTTAAGGATACTTCTCTATGATATAAAAAAATAGAATTCCTCTAGGTACTGAAAAGCCTGCCTTGCTAGTAGCTCTTTGTAAGACTTTTCACTTAATTGTTCTACTTCTTTATCTCCATTGCACTGTGCATCTTAAACATCTGTCATACTTCCCAGATCTGCACATGCCTCTCATTAAGCCAGTGTGCCCTTTTCACGTTTTCTTTCATTTGGCCTCCTGGCATCATCTGGCCTACTTGGTTTCTCCTCTCTGTAGCCTTCATGGCATGGCTCTCCCTTCATCCATTCTTTTCATCCTGATCAGTAACTCTCTGTATCTATGGAGGGCTCATGTTGTTCTGCCAAACCCCTGACTATGTTTATTCCCTGAGTAAACAATAAGCCAAACGTTGTGTTTACTGCAGCACAGCCATGCTCTCCTCCAGCACTAACTAGATGTACGCTGTGCCCTGCTCACCTACGTGCAGCCTTTTGATGGCTGTTTATCTGCAGGGGAGCGTGCGTTCTGCACGGCCAGGGTACCATGAAGCCATGAACTGCTCTCTGGATCTTGCTTCATTTGAAGAATTAAATGGTTTTGGGTTTGTTCTTTTGCCCCGATTATTCCTAAAGTGTTTCAGAAATTGAGTGGAGGGAAAGGGACTGTACATGTCAGCATTCACTGCAAAGACCAGGAAACTTCACTTTGAAGACCAGGCTGAAATTGACCTTTTTCATCAAAACAACAAGAAAAAAATTCTCAAAATTTACAACTATGATTTACAACTAGATTTAGGGTTTGCCCTCTCGGAAAGGTGGAGGGTCACTCTGAGGAATGGGCGGGGGGAATATGAGTGGATTGACAAGTAAGTTAACTTCTCATTTGAGACATAACCACGTGGTTCTTGTGAACTAGGTATCTTTTTTTTTTTTTAATTAAAGTTTATTGAGGTGACAATGGTTAGTAAAATTACACAGGTTTTCAAGTGTACAATTCTGTAATCCATCACATTGTGGGCTCACCACCCAGGGTCATTTCTCTTTCCATTACCATATATTTGATCCCCTTTGCCCTCATCTACCACCCCCCCTCTCCCCATAACTTCAGGAGTGATGACATGGAGAGGGCGATTCTCAGAGAGACAGGAACAGGGAAGGAGAAATTATTGTTTGCAAAGCATGATCAGGTGATTCTAACTCACTGACTTTCCATAGAGTCTGTGAAATTGAGAAACCAAAGAGGGCTTGTTGTTCAGTGACAAACTGATGATGTGTAGATTTGGCTTTTGTATTTGAAATGAATCAGCTAATAGAGACATAATAATGTTACTTGAAATATTGTAACATTTAGACTGTCATAAGTAAAACATTTTCAGTAAGTTTTTTTCCTAATTATTAGTTGTATCAACAATTTGGATGTTTTGTGTAGAAGATATTCCAAAATATTAGATATAATTTTAAATGGCATAAGATGCATGTTATTTTAGATTTTGCTTATTTTTATTTAAACCAAATTTGAAATTATAATTTTCCATATGTCCTTCTATTACCCTTGTTACAGAGAAGTGTACACACACACACACACACACACACACACACACACGATTCAAAAAATTATCCTTTGACCCAAATCACTCTATTCCCATTAGTCAGTTACCTAGTGAACATGTCCCCAAATTATCCTGCAGAATCAAAAAATCCCCATGAATAATTTATCCACTTTCCTAACATACTTTTAACTTGTCCCATGTTCCAAAGCGAGGAAATGGCAAGTTCCCAAGCTGGAAACTTGAGAGTAGTTGGCCCTTTCTTTCCTCTAGCATCCATATTTAGAAAGTCATTTCTGGAGTGTGCTCAGGTTGCCATAACAAAATGCCATAGCTGGGTGACTTAAACAACAGGAATTTGTTTTCCCATAGTCCTGTATTGTGGGAAGTCCAAGTTCATGGTGTCAGTCAATTCAGTTCCTGATTA
Organism: Hipposideros armiger; assembly: GCF_001890085.2. NCBI lineage: Eukaryota > Metazoa > Chordata > Mammalia > Chiroptera > Hipposideridae > Hipposideros > Hipposideros armiger. The sequence goes on along the minus strand of NW_017732705.1, from coordinate 34,586 downwards.
AGAGTTCTCTTCCTGGTTGGAAGATGCTGGCCTTCTCACCATATCATCACATGGTGGGGGGGCAGGAGGGGGTGAGGGTGGGGAGAAAGAGAGAGATCCCTCTAGTATGTCCCCCATTGTCTTATAAGGGCATCAGTCCTATTATATTAGAGTCCCACTCTTATGACCTTGTTTAATCTTTGTCACTTCCTCACAGGTCCTATTTTAAAATATAGTTACATTGGTGGTTAGAGCATCAAAATATGAATTTGGGGAGGACACAAAGATTCAGTCCATCACAATTATTTAGTTTACTGAATTCTATTCATACATCATCTCTTACACTGGTCATTTCTGTATCTCAAGTCCTTATTATTCATCACCTATCAGTTGCCTACCTCTGCTATTTGATATGTCATTAATTTACCCTTCATTAATACATGATCTGTACTGCCCCCACAGTGATGTTTCTGAAAGGCAAATCTGATCTGTTATTTCCCTTCTTGGGAAGCAGTTAAGGGGATTAATGTTAATGATCTGGAATAAGATGTGATCTTGGATCCACCATGTATGAGCCTATCCAAGCCTCGACTCACTTCTTCATAAAATAAGAATCATAGTACCTACCTCATGAGTTTAACGTGATGATTAAATTTAGAGAATGAATGAAAGGTAGCACAGATCATTCATAGGAAGCTCTCAGTGCAGCTTGGCTGTTATTATTATCACCCAATGAAAGTCTTGCATGGCTTCCCTCGGCTTTTAAGATGGACTGCAATCTCATCAATTTCATCTCTTGCTCTCGGTTAGATCTCTAACTTGTTGTTTTTCCCCAGAGGTTCTGTACTTTGCCCTGAGGTAAGTTATACTACCCCATCTGTAGTTCTTTATATGCTCCCATCTTACCTTTAGGCCTTCAGACATAACCTCCCTCAGCAATAATCCTTCCCTTTTCAGGTGACACCTGCCTCATCATCAACCAAGACTCAGTTTAGGAGTTTTCCAACTACCCTTCAATGACTCCCCCTTCTTACCTAGGATAGCGTTTCCTCTCCCATCCAAGGACTGATAGCTTCCATGCTTATTTCTTTTAGAGCATGAATTATATGATAATTTCTCCTTTATTTACCTTTTTCCTCTTCTAAAGTGCATTGTTTATAAAGATAATGCCTATTCTATATGGTTTTTTGTTTGTTTGTTTCTTAGTTTTGACTTTAAACATTGGGACTTAAAAAAGTAATAGGTACTAAATAAATATTCCAAACAGAGAAATCTGCCACCACCAGCCCCCTTTAAAATACTGATGTTCTTATTTTCATTTAAAAATTGCCTTTTTAGCCTTTTACTAAATGCATACCTTATATCTCTTTACCCTACTCTGAATCCCATAAGTAATGATATTATGTATGTAATTTCTTGTTTGCTTTGTCCCTTTCAATGAAAATCTAGAAGATGGAGTTTTATTTAGTCTCTTTTAATGAGGTAAAGTAGATATTCAAAATAATTCTTTTAAAGCAGGTAAGTCCCCCTTAGCACTTCAAAATATTTTATTTATTCTCAACCCCTCCAACCTATGTTATGCTTATTTTATGGTAAACCACTAAGTTAAATGGGTTTCCTATTATTGTGTTGTCAGAAAAGTCACGACACATTTTTGAAACGAAAAACAGAAAAATACATTGTGACTTTTCAAACAACCCAATATTTTAGTACAAAGAATGATGACTATATAGGAACAGACTTTTCTCATTTCTCATACTTTTATAAAGTGAGGGTCAGAACTTTGATTTAATGTTATGGACATTTCTGAGTAGAAGTTTGTTTTAAATACCATCATGGGTTTATATCACGTTTACTTTACTGCACACTCATATTTTGGCTTACCTTGGGTTGCTGATTGGCTGCAGTTGTATTTTGTTATTCACGGGTAGATAGATATTAGATGAAGTTATGGGTAAAATTACACGTCCTTATACGTAGCTGGTGTTAGCTCTGCCGAAAGGAACTGGCCATTTTTAGGGTGTTTGATATGGGATGAACATTGCACTGCTGTTTGTCAACAGTAAATCACATCCGATTTTAAACAAGCAATGGTAAAACTGCTGGTGACCTGTGACTGTGCTTCATATGAGGATCAATACCAAGGAGAATCGCCTTTTTAGCTTGTTCCAAGTCCTCTGACTTCCTGGAGCAAATTGGCAGTACTTTTTGATCATTGTCAATTAATAGCACTCTCTCTCTAAGCCAGGGGGCCCTGTAGTGGAGGCGGGGAGGGTCATGCAGGAGGATGGCTGCAGCTGCTCAGGGAACATAATGGGAGTGTTACAGGCTGAAGATTGCTTTGATTAAAAACAATAACAAAAAAATATGATCAATTTTCAGCTTTGACAAATGGAATTAGGAACGCAGAACTATGTGCTGGGCAAGAAGCCAGGGAGAATTTTGTGCATTTTGCTGGCCTTTTTATTTTTTTAAAGTGTACTTATTATTTTAAAGTGTACAAACTGGTGATTTCTAGATCAATTCCATGCCAAGAAGACTCTAAACGTCAACGCTTTCACCAAATTGTTGAAGACATTTCATAGGATTTTTTTTTTTTGGTCCTTTCCACGATGGTGAAACCAAACTATAATCCTACCCTATCCATGGATGCAGACATTCCATTCTTGTATATTTTCAGCAAGGCTTTTGTGCTATGAAGAAACACTGGCCCATGACTACCTTGAATGTGTCTCAACATTTGATTTAAAAACTGGCTTAACATTTAATTATTTTCAGTTAATTCTAAAACTCATGGCAGACCAACACAATGAATGGTAGGTTCCAAATCACTTCAGTTATTACCACACAGCTTATTGTGATAGAAGAAATGGGAGAACGGGGGCGTGGGGGGGGGGACCAAAGAGGGAAACAGTGAAGGAAATGGAAGGATAAATAGAGCAGAAGAGAAAAATGAAAAGGAAAAAAGAAAGAAATGCATCTAGTAGAAAGTAAAAGTAAAGTGTTTGGTTAGGAAAGTGAATATTGGGGCAGATAGGCCTAAGTTTTGATCCAAGTTATGATAAAATTTATGTATGTGGTTTTGGTGTTATCTTTTGGGAATAATAATAAGGGACATAGTAAGCACTCAATAAATATTAAGTATTAATTATAAAATATCACTCTGAAGCCATCTCTTAGGCAACAGCAGTCACATCCTATACCCACGCGTTATGAATCTGCATGGTGACCATTCATAGACTAGTAATCAAGGGTAAACTAGTTTGCAGACCTGTTTGTTAGAAATCAGTTGTAGGTGTTTGAATATATTGACTCTTCCTTAGGAAATGTAGCTGTATCTTGAAACTGTGATAGTGTCTCCTTAGTAAGTTGAGTGGAATTAATGGCTTCAAATAAGATTGAAAAACTCAATGAAATAAAATACATCAAAGAATTTTGAAAATATTCAAAATTTAAAAATAATAGTAAAAACAGGATACTTTCAGAAAGTGTGTTCATGTCTTAGTGCATAGCCTGTTAAAAAAAACTCTAATAGAAATACAAATATCCATATTAGTAAAATGTAAGCTGAACCTTAAAGGACAAGAAGGAAACAGGTAGTAATAGAGGCAGAGAGTAGAATCACCCAGACAGAGGGGGTCCATGTGTAACGACTGAACAGTAGGTGAGAAGGTGCTCAATTGATGGCTTGAGTGTTCCAGGGTAAGAGTGACATGTGCCGAAGTTTCAAATGGATGATGCTTGGGTTAAATTTAAGTAACACACACACACACACACACACACACACACACACACACACACGCACACACACAAACATGCACACACGACAAGAGTCGTCTGACAAATGCCTGCCTGGCAACTGCAAGGGGTAGGGGCTGAGAGTGGGAAATCACTATGTCCTTAATACTCGAAGCATTTTGTATGTTACGAACCAGCAGGGTCACTGTTACGTGGGTACTGGTTAAAAACGCAGACGCCCAGAGCCCACTCCAGACTTCAAGAAATAGAATCTTCATTTTAACAGGATCTCCAAGTGATTCTTAGGCATATCACTGTAGTTTGAGAGTCCCTGGTCCAGGAAATCCTGTGACTTGGGCTTGATGGGGAGACAGTTTGAATGGAAATAATTGTATTGATTCAAGATATGTTTTGTAGGTTACTTAATGAGGTGAGGTTTTTAAAAATTATTATTATTATTATTATTATTATTATTTTATTGTTATTATTTTTAACTATTCCATCAACTGGGGGAAGCAAACATTTTTTTGTGCGTTGCCATGCTCTTTGAAAGTTTTCCTACCCTTGGTGTAAAATATCTCTATTCTCTTGCTTTTTTATAAAAATATATAGCATATCAATTTTACTCCATAGAAGAATTTGTTATAAAAATGTAGACCATTATTTAAAAGGTTGACATATTTACTAAGTAGCTTTATGTAATTTTATGTACCTTGAATAAACCCCCAAGTACACCTATCTAGCAAATTACAAAAAGCACAGAATGTATTTCATTAAATGAGAAAGGTTAAAACTTTGAAGGCATAGGGATTTGGACAGCTATGAAAAATAAATATGCCAATATCCCTTCAGTCAACATTAAAGAAGCATGATTCTGTGCTATGTGTCAGACTATGTCCTACGCACTAAGATAGTGTGAATAAGAGAGCCTGTCATCTAAAAAAAAAAAAAAAAAAAGGGGAACTTGCAGAAAAACAGGGCGAAATCTCTCATGTTTTCCCAATTTGAATTGTCCACCTTTTAGGTACATGTGCATTCATTAANAAGGGAACTTGCAGAAAAACAGGGCGAAATCTCTCATGTTTTCCCAATTTGAATTGTCCACCTTTTAGGTACATGTGCATTCATTAAATATATTTCCACTGTTTAGTAATGCACAATGTGATTGACTCAAATGTAACCCTAATCTACTTGCAAATCTGGTTCTCTGGGAAATAAAAAAAGATGGCAAGGCTGTTTGAAAATGGTAACATATGACCTATTACAAGCTTGGGGGAAAAGAAAAGAAAAGAAAACAAAAAACAAATACTGAGATTGTTGCAAGAAAACAAACCCATAAACTCACAAAATGGGCGCACAAGCCATTTACCTTGTAACAGACAGCTGCATGGTGCAGATGAGTGGAAGCACTGCCAGCTCCAAAGGGATCTGGTCAATGTCAGTTTTCCCCCAGGCATCTGGTATTGTCACTAGCGATTTCACTGAAGATTACCCATCAGTTAGTGTAGATTTGTTTTTTAATTGGTCCTCACCACACCAGCCATGTTTTTTTTTTTGTTCTTGGTCCCAGAAGCTTTTGCAGAGAAGGAGAGAACATTTTTGCAGAGAACATTCATAAGAGCAGTTCAGTTTTTCATACTAGAGAACAGCATGTCCTTGTTTAATGTTGGAAAAAGGAATATAGGGCAATCATTAGTGGATTGGGAAGATGTAATGGCAGCATGGGAACTATTCTATTCTCAGCCTTGGAAGGTGATGATGTGCGCAGTGTTTCTTTAAATTTCATAAAATAGTCACGTACAACATGCTAGAAGTGAATCATGAACAGGTGGGCAGGGTGTCTGGAGGGTAACGCCACTTATCAGGTTGACAAAGCAGCAAGACAGATCACAGGATAATCGGCAGGTGGGGGGAAAGCAGCCGGCAGAGCGATTGGCTACATAATATTTGGCATTAATTACAACTGTTGAAATGCAGGGGTGGTTTTATTTTAAGGTGAAGAAAGCAGAAATGGTTTGAGATTTCATGTTACCTGAGCTACCTGTGTATGTTAGAGTCATTTCCTGTTATGATTCTATCATATTATGATATACAAGCATTAAACATCGGTCTAATGGTTTTCAGACCAAGTTTACCAATCATTTACAAGCACCTTGTTTGACTTTCCATAACTACCCACTTATATGTTCCAGAAATGAATATAGAATCAAGGAAATGAAGATGCAAAAATATCAAAATTGCTTTGACCTTATTGATTCATGTTAATAAAGAAAAACATCACTTAAATGTACGTATTTTACAAATATCAGAAGTAAAAACTTTGGAACAATGCACAATAGTAAAAAAAAGCACAATAATACTATAAACATCAGTCGATTCAAAGTCCAATTTTCTGGGGAATCTGTACATTTTTGCGAAGGAGAAATATCTGTTACCAATGAGATTAAGCCATTTTAGGGCCTATACTTGTTTTAGGGACCACTGCACTAAAAAAAAAAAAAAAAAAAAAGGCTTTATGAAAGAATTTGGCTTGTTCTTTTAGGAGTAAAATCCAGCAAGAAAATGATTAGACAAAAATGTTTTCCTGAAAAAAACATTCTAAAAGGGAAGGAAGAGAAGTGTTAGGGAAATAAAACAAGATCACTGGCTTCTAAGTAAAAGTAGGAATAAGAGTGGTTTGAAAGAAATGCTGAAAAATCACAAAATTTTGTCCCAAAGGAGTGTTGGCTTTGATTTTTGACTTGATAAAATAGGGGGATGCATTTATACTGGGAATGAACTCTTATAGATGGAATGTGTTCCCCCAAAGTTCATATTTTGAAATCTTAGCCCCTCAATGCAATGGTATTAGAAGGTGGAGCTTTTGGGAAGTAATCGTCATGAGGGTGGAGCCCTCATAATAGGATTGCTGCCCTTATAAGAAGAGGCACTAGTTCTTCCTCTCTCTCTGCTCTGTGTCATCTGAGGGCACAACAAGAAGTCTGCCCTCTGCAAACCAGGAAGCTGGCTCAAACCGGATATTGGATTTACTGGTACCTTAACCTTGAACTTCCTAGCCTCCAGAACTGTGGGAAATCCATGTTGATTATGCCACCCAGTCGATGGTAATTTCCTGTTGCTGCCTGAATGAAAACGCTAAGTGTTTTAAGAAATGAGAGAAAGAGAAACATAACAATAATTGGTTGGGAAATTTAACTGCATTTCATAATGATTTATTGACCTACGCTGAGACACTTTTCATACTCGTCAGATGTCATTTAAGTCTCAATAAGGAGCACTCATGTATACATCCAGCCATGTCTCATTAAGAGGAAAAAGAAAACTTGTGGGTTTTACTGGTATTAAAATGTAAAAATCATAAGAAAGCATTAGTAACCTCTTTATTAAATGTTCCGCAAAATAAATGATTTCCTTTCTACATTTAAGAACTGATTTTTCATGCTTTAGGCCTTACATAATTTAGTAGAATTGTACGTGTACCTTAGTTTCTTGGAAGTCACTTCACTCTCCATAGCATAGACTTCCAGTGCCTAAGGGAGGCGGCATTGTCAGTGAGCAAACAGGGGTAACTATTCCATTGTACAGTGGCTACTTCTCAGAACCCCACAGGGATATTTTCCATCCTTGAAACAGTTCCTGCTCATGTTAAGTTTTTAATAAATTAGAATCAGCTCCTACCAATCTTCACAACCTTCTTAGGTTTATATTTTTAATCCCCATTTTATATGGCAGAAAGCTATTTGCATAAATTTACCCAATTTGCATAACGAGGAAGTTGAGATGCTGGGATGTGAGCCGAAATATCTAATATCTATATATTCTCATCCTCTCTCTCTCTTTCTCTCTCTCTCTCTCTGTTTCTCTCTCTCTCTTACCAGCTTAACAGTTACAATCCCTCACTATTAGTACAATGATACTACTTATGAGGAGTTACATATCTCTGCTTCATTTTTCTAATAAAAAAAAGACAAAATTATAACAACTTGCATACGATGAGCGCTCGATAAATATTACCTCTCGTTACTGTTTTTATGATTGCCCACATATTTGTTCTTTCTCATCAAAGCTTTTATCTTCTTACTCACCGTTTTCCCAGCAGTTATTATCACAGATAAATCACAAAAAACGTACACATAACAGGGGAATATCTATCTCTTTCTCTGTATCTCGTTTATGGGGAAACAGGTTCAATTGTTAAATGGGCAGAATAAACTTCCGGAACATATTCTGGTTATAGCTCGGAAGTGTGAACGCCAGGATATGCATTTTTCCCTGATTGTAATAATTATGAATCTTTTATGTATTTGAACCCTGGCCTTAGTCCCAGAACTTAATTATTATTGTTTTTCAACCTACTCTGGATTTTATCTTACAGACAAATCTCTGCTGGGGTTTTGCTGCCTCCAAACTCTCATCCAAGTTGGCATAAGGTGTGCCTGCATTCGTGTTGTTATCACATCATCTTCATCTGCCACTTCCTTGTTGAACAAAAGAAAAGCAGCATTGTTAAATTTTTTCTCCCTGTTTTTCTTGATTTCAGATGACTGAATCTCTGTACCCCCAAAAATGAACTGTTAAATTCCTCTGAATAATGAAAAATCAACTCTTCTATCCATTTCCATTGTAGCTGATGCTACCTAAAATTATTTCCAGAATATATAAGTGGCTTAAGCAACACATAGAGGTAGTAACTTACGTAAGAAAAACTGCTTTCTAAGTATAGTTTTTCAAAAGGTGAAACTACCTTAGACAAAACATGATTTTTTTAACAGAAATTCTGTCTTTTCAGAGCTTAACAATCTTATTGATATTCGTAGCTAAACATCAGAACTTGCACATTTGTTGTTAGAGAATCTTAGTTTCTGAAAACCCACTATAAAATTTACCAAAGTCATAGTGTTCATGCCAGTCATTTTAAGATTCATGTCAAACCTTGAAAAAATGAATTGTATTTCCTGGCACAAGAGGACCTTTAGCAATGCATACAACCTATCGGTTAAGAATTGTAGCAGCGTTTATGGTACTTAGAATTTGAAGTGCACATACTCCACATTTTGCTCCATATTTTATGTACAATAATTTACCTGCACAGACAGTATAATCTGCCTCTGAATTAAGTATTAATATGCCCCATTTTACATATGCTTCCTCATGTGTGTAGAAGTTAAATGGTTTGCGTGAGCTCACATGAGTTGCATGCCACAGAGCTGAGGTTTGAACCCAGTTCTGTTGCCTTCCAAGATTTGTGCTTGTGAACATCTGTCTGGACCCCGTTTCTCTGTGAACTCGTGCCCCATCTCCTTTCCTTCATAAGCAACCACTTTTTAAAGAATACGACTTGCTGTCTCTACTTCATCACCTGACAGTCTTCTGAGGACATGACCCAAATTCAGTTCTCTTTGGCATGCAAAACCCATTTAGGATAAGACCCTTTCTCTGTCACTTAGAAGCATTTACATAAAGAGAAAACCCTATATTCCTGCCCCTCACTGCCTCACCCTTCCCTCACACCCACATGCTTCATCTGATCTTTGTCCATGGCCTCATTCCTACTGGAGACCCTGTTAGGGGGCCTTCAACACATGGTTGACTTCTGGTTGTGGTTTGGTCTGGGTCTTTACAAATGAAATGAGCTTGGGAATATGAAACCTGATAAAATCGGCCTCATTTTGTGCCACCTATGACCCAAAAATGTTTCTAACAAAAATGTCATTCCAGGTATTTCATACTGTAAATAATAGGAGACGTCTAGTCCAAACATCATTGCAGAAGGGTAACAGGTTTCAATTCTTCTCAGATATTTAGAAATCTGTACTTTCATATTCTGAGCGGAGCACTAAACAAATCTGCAAAGCCCTTTGAATCATTTCTCCCTGCGGATTGCACACGGCGTTTGATACAGCAGGTTTTCATTACAGGACACCACTGAGAATACGATTGTTAATTCCTCAGACACATGAACAGAATGAAAGGGAAAAATCTTCACTGAAAAGATGATTAAAGACTTAAAGGGAAATGAATTAAAACGTGAAAATTAAAGGAAGTAAAATGCAGAGAAGCATGCATATTTGGATATGTTTTCATTTCCCCAAATACACAAGTAATAATGATAATCACTCAGTCGAATAAGTGATGACTTCGTGACCCCCATCCAGCCAGGGAAGGCAGCCAACCTTGACAAACAAAGTCTTTGATGAACTGATTGCCTAAGATTTTATTTACTCACACTTCAAAAAAAAAACCAAAAACAAAAATAAAAAAAAAAACCTTTAAACTATGTTGTAGTTTTTTCCATTAGTACATAACACTAACATAAGACAGACTTTTCTATAATATATGATTCCAAGTTAGCGTTTAAAACAATGAATAATGAGCATTCGCCATCCTGGTGTTTAAGCTGCTTCCAGTGGGCATTTCAATACATTATATGTCAGCGTTCATCACACAGCTATTTTTATGACTAGCTGAGACCTCAGACTGTCAGCTTCCCAAACAAGCATGTGGTTGCAAGCAATCGTTTCAGTGCCCTCCAGACTGCAGTCCAGCCGCTTCTCCTCATGCCCTCTCTCCCCAGTAATCTTTGTTTGGTCTCTGTGGATGTACCTCTTCTGAGCGTTTCATAGAAACGGAAGCATACAGTATGGGACCTTTTACAACTGGCTTCTTTCACATAAAACGTTTTCAGGATTGATTCACGTTGTCGCAGGCATCGGTACTTAACTCCTCTTTGTGGCTAAAGAATACCCCATCATCAGTAACACCACGATGTGCCCATCCATGCGTCAATGCACGTTTGGGATGCTGCCTCCATTTGGCTATTGAACTCCATATACACGTATTTGAGTGCCTGTTTTCACTTCTAGGAGTGGAATTTCAGGGTCACATGGAAATTATTTAACTTTTTGAGGAAGGACTAAATCGCTTTTCAGA
>NW_017732705.1:12994-23799 GCF_001890085.2 Hipposideros armiger | reverse complement strand
CACACACACACACGTCTCCATCCTATGGGTGTGACCTGGCACTCATTGTAATGTTGCTTTGCGTTTTCCTAACAACTAGTGATCTTGAACATCTTTTCATGTGCTTAGGCTATTTGTATACATCATTTGAAGAAATGTCTATTCATGTCATTCAGCCATATTTTAATGGGCTTATTTGTCTCCTTGTTGAGTTGTAAGAGTTCTTTACCAACACCTGATAAATAGCTCCTGCTTAATAACTGCCATGATTTTGGATATGAAACTCTTTTAGATTCCCTTTCATCCTTATTTTCTCTAAAATTTCAAATCAAACTTGAGACAGATAATTCCGGAATTTTGCTTATCTTAGACCCTTCTCTAACATGTCTCAATACAATGGTTTCTCTTCAGGTGGTATAAATCTTTCACCTTTTACTAACATTTCTGTGTATGTTTCTAATTTACATATTCTGGTATCATAATATCATGGTATTTTTTTCCCCCAGAATTATGTATTCCTTCTCCCTCTACAGCCTCCCTGCTCACCTTCAACTCATACTTAAGGGAAGGAGATCTGTAACATTCCATGAGCAAATCAAATTCTTCCCACTGTGCAAACTGAGAGAAGTTATTCCCCAATCTTAAGAATCATTTTTATTATTCTCATTCCAGAATCACAAGAGGTGCTGTTTCATATTTGTTTAAAATAAGTCAGATTTGTTATCTCCTATCTGCATTTGACTTTCAGAAACAAGAAATAAATAAAATGACTTCAATTTTTTTGTTATTGAAAACATTGTGAAAATAATCATGTTCTCTAGTGAAGATACACTCATTGTCTTAAAAACATTTTTCAGTCTCTGATTTTCTTTTCCCTCTATGCAAATTCATCCTATGTAACTAACAGTAAATGTTTCCTTACTGGGACTATTTTCTTAGCTATATTCTCTTTGTTCCAAACCTCCCTATTTTGAAATATAATTATGCCACTGACTAAGCAACATGGGATTTGGGTTTTATTTAAAAGGGATCTGACTACTTGTTTTACATGTCAACAAAATCATTTTTGCATGCGAAGAGGTGCTCCATAAACTGCAGGAGCCACTTTCAAAAATCTGTCCCCTGAGAATGCGAATGAATATTCCGATATTGGCTAATTAAATGTGAAGCACTGGATTTCAGAAAGATGATTTTCCTCATTACTTTATTACAGTAAAAGCATGTAGGTTGACCACATCCAATTTAATATACTTGGCTCCTGTAGATGATTCTACATTGTTTTTGTTTCCTTGATGAATTTGTTAACTTGTGCAACTGCTAGTATTTTTCCTGTTGAAGCCAAGCCTGTTACCCGAGCCCATATGTCTGTAAAAAGAGCATCGGGGAGTACAGAAACCTTGCGTCTGGAAGGACTTAGCTTTGCTCCCCTGTAATGGCTTCCAATCATTCTTTCTAAAAAACCCAGTCTTACAGAAAAATACTAGACTTTCATGCAAAACCCTGTTAAATTAACAGTTCATCATTTTGTAGTACAGTATAATAGAACTCTATGTTCAGTCATGTGCTCTCGCTCACACTCCCGAAATCTCATTACAAAGTCAGCCTTAGACATATGGCTGAGTCTACAGCTACTTACTTTTGCAAAGGAGACTGAAGTTAGTTTTTCCTTACCTCATTCATCAAGTATGCATGCGGAATGTGGTCTTATATGGCATTTTGATTTCTGTTAGCTTTTTTCTCCTTTCTTCTACTTTTTCTTTCTCTTCCCTTCCCTTTTCTTCTTCCCTTCCCTCTCTTTCTTTCCTTCCTTCCTTCATTCATTCATTCACTTAATTAATTGATAGATTCCATGTATTTTAAACTTATCTGACTTCTTTCTTTGACATTAGTTCTCATACTCAGAAGCTATAAAATCTGAATGCCACATAAAAACTTAAAACAATAAATTTTCTGTTTTCATAAAATTACCAATATGTAGAAAGACACACACACAAACACAGTTTTTTTTTAAGAAACATGTATCAGCCTTATGAAGCCTTTGAAAAGCCAAAAATATGAACTCGTAGAAAATGTTTTCAAAGTGAAAATATTATAACTTGTGAAGTATCCTGTAGGAAAAATTAAATGTTACATTTGTATTTTGTAGAATTTAATGTTACATTTGTATTTTGTAGAATTTAATGTTACATTTGTATTTTGTAGAATTTATTCAGACGTTCTCTGCTGGGAAAGTATTTTAGTCATTTTTAAACAATTCCAATTAGTGTAATTTTCAATATTTTTACAATGTGAGGGCAATGATCACTCTCATTTTTTCAAACTTTATATCTTCAATGATAATTTTTCAACCCACAGTATCCCCCAAAGACTAATTAAATGCAAAGCCCAATAACATTTTCTCTAATATGTTCAAAAGTATATATAAATATTTCAGGTTATGAAAATCCTTTTATAATAACTTGATGATTTTTAAAATGGATTAATTATTCTTTTAATTACAATTTTATGCTTTATAATGATAATTGATTATTAGAGTTATCTCTTGAGTCTGAGATGTAAAATGTATTACTGTAGATTATAGCTTCATAGTCTGTTTTTATTCCCCCCATGAATTGTATCCTTTTAGATTAATTAAAATAGTTTCCTCCAAAATGCATTTTAGATGAGTCAAAATTTTCCTTTTAAAATGACTTATACATGGCTAAAACACGATTTTTCAGAAGTTCTATATTTTAAATATTTTGGTCTTCAAATTGTTTTTCTCCTTTTACATGGCACTGTCAAAAATAGTTATAGTATACTAATTAATAAACACAATCACATAATTAAAGGCCCTTTATAGCTTCTTGTGGTTTAAATGGCTACTTAAAAACCTTTAATCACAGTGAAATAAACCATTTCAAGGAGTAGTGGGCATTTGTTGCAGGTATGGTAACATGAAAGGAATATAGCAATTTTCTTAGTAAAAGTGTTTTTATTACTTAAAAGGAAAAAGAACCCCTACTATATAATTTCTGAAGATATCTATATATAGATATATAGATATAGATAAGTAGAAAGATATAGATATAGATATATAATTTTTGATGATAATATTTTGATCTGAACCAGCACAAAGTAAAATTTGTGCGCTTTGTATGGAATTAAGTGAATATTGTTTTAAATATCAAGTATTATAGCCAATCCTCACCGTGTATTATATTACCATGTGTTGTTAAGTAAGTTACACTCACACTACATCTCTTTTTGTCCTGAAATTAAGGTATTGGCATGTATAGTTTATACGGTGTCTGTTGATTATAGAGTATTTAACATATATTTATTTCCTATTATCAGCTTTATTTTTTTAAATATTAATGTCATTTTTCAGTATACATCATCTTTATATTCTTAAATAAATTTCACTTGCTCCTTGTAGCTTATACATTCAAGGAATTGCCAAACCTTATTTTCTAGAAGTATGTACTTTTGTTCATGAATAGACTTTGTAAGAATGCTTTCCAAAATGGATTCCTTCTCAATACACCTCAAGGGCATAATCCCATCAGAATCCATAGCTCATTGTGGCAGTGGTTCTGAGGAAACCTCATCTCGTTTTTGACCATATAACCCTGAATTAGGTATGAGAATGGGGGTGGATGCCTTCATCAGACCAACCAGTTTATTTGCTTTTTTGTTTTGGTGTACTGTACACTGTTGTATGCCAACCAAGTTCATTCATCATTTAGCATTTCCTGCTAAACGTATTCTAGTTTCTGTGAGTCTATAACTATGTTAAACTGATCAGAATTTGACTACATGGTAATACTTGACCCCAAGGGGCCCAGGAAATATCGTCTGTTAGGTATAATTAGCCTGCCCTAGGAGTTCTGTTTATTTGAGAGATAAGAGAATGGATATGTTGTAAATAGATAACATTTTCTGACATTCTCCTTGAAGCACATACTTGAGATTATTTCCTTCTCTAAGAGATGATAAGGAGACATCCCAGAATGACTCATACTTTTTTTACTTCAGTTATGCCTCCTAAAATATATGAAGAGAGGTTGCCCATTATCACCTGGATTTTATGAACATCTCTGGTAATTAATCCAATGCAGTCTCACATGCCTCACCTCTCCTCTCCTCACTGCCCTTTGGCGTTCTAGAAAAACTTGAAACTCTGGACATTTCCTTGAATGAAGTAAATCCTAGCTTACCAGTAAAGCCCTTCTAAGTGAAACTACCTCCTTTCACATGCTACATATCTCAAGTCTAAGATTCAAGGAGGTGGTCTACTTGTACTCCATTGCCATTTCTGGGCTATTACTATTTACTCTGATTTTTCCAAACAAATAAAAGAACAATATGTTATGTTCCTCTTGCAGTCGTCATGAATTCACAATGATTGAATTTATCATCCTATATTAGACAACTATAGAACTGAATGAGATACGTGGAGCAATGGCTTTCAAAACACTGGACAATATTTATTTCCTTCTTGGTACAGATACTGCTTAATCTTTTAGGTAGTCTTTCAGATATTATTTACTATGTACTGGGAATAAAAAGTTAAGTATAGATGGCCCTTTCATCTTGGTGTTTACAATGTAATAAGGAGGAAATACAGAAATGAATGAATGAGTGTGTAAATAAATAATATGACATAAGCCCTCAAGAATCATATTTTTAGTTTATTTATAAGAAAATATGGTTAAGAGGTTAAGGAGTTTGATCAGATTCATGAAGTCAGAATGCAAGGGAGCCAGGATTCAACGGAGTATGATATACACCAAAGTAACAATCACGACAACAATGAGGACTGCACTTAAAATAGTAGAGATGCCTCATCAATACAGTGACCCTCTGTATCTCTGAGGGGAAATGCTTAATAAATCATTGTTTTATCTCTTCCTTCTCTCAGCCTCCGTACTAATTGCTTTTAACCTTGAACATCAGAGAAAAGAGTTGAATTAACCCAAACAGTTCTTAGTAATGGGGAGAAATAAAAAAATGGATGCTGTGTAAATAAGAAATTGAATAAAGAAGACAGGGATATGCGATATAGAGAAAGGACTACAAGTGACATGTTTAGTTTTTTTCTCTCCAATCAAACAAGTGTCATCCATCCCTCCTGTTATTATGACCTGAATGCAATGTACTAATTAGTAGTTTATTTTGAGCACAAAGTTCTTAATTGGGACCAAGCCACCAGAGATGTCAGATGACAATGTACTGGCCAACACAGAGAATGGTCATACCGATTTCGGTGACAAAGCTGCTACTGCAGTGTCACCTTGTGGATACAGTGACACTGGTGACAATTAGGGGGAAAACAGCTATCTGACAGTGAGGCCAGGAAAATGAACACCCAAAGGAAGACAGAGCATGAGACGAATCAACAGGAGGGCAAGAGACAGCTAGTAAATCATGGTTTGGGAATAGTTTCTAGGAAGAATAAGTAAATTATTTGACCTAAAATTAGTTATTTATCTTTTTTGATTGGCTTAATGGACCTCATTAACAATGATAATTTGAAGGATGATAAAGCATCACACTGCTGCAATTAAATATATAATTATGATAGTCAGTTTTAGAATCTGGTGTCTGATAGGTTCCTCTTTCAGTCATATCAGGACCGCTGTTACAAGCCCTCTGACACTTCTAAGCTATCCGCAATTCTGTACAAGGTTATGGCACACACAGGCAGTCCTTTTCTCTGTGGCTTTCTTTGACCACAGCACGTCAGGGCTGCGTTAAATTTGCACTCATGCCATTGCTTTTCATTTGTAAGTGTCAGTTTAAAAATGCATTTCATGTGTTCTCTAAGTGGTAATCCCATTTTTATATCTCTTTTATTTATTTTCTTTGCTTCAGTTTATTACTACATACTATCTCGTGCAGGCCTAATACATTTCGGTGACAAATTGTATAGTGAGATCCAAAAATAGAAGGAAAAATAAAACTTTATATGTGTAGTGGTATTTTCTATTACCATCACTCCTTGACACACAACCATGAAGAAGGTAAGGCAGGAATTATTATCCCTATTTTATAAATGAAGATACGGATGCTGAAAGAAGTGATGCATCCTATACAAAGGCATACTGTTAAACTTTGCTACATTTTAAAGCAAGAAAAAGAAGTTATTGAGATCCATATGTTCCAGCACAAATTATGAAAGCACTCCTGGAACGCCGTTGGCCTTCATGCTAATTCTGACCTGGTTTTGTTTTTCAGGTGTGCATACGGCAAACCCAAGCTTCCCTTTCGCTACCGAACAGTAAGTACATTGATTTAATATGAGCAACCAGGTTCAAGTCCATACTTGGTTTCATGAATGTAATCCTTACATTGTGGAAGACAGAATCTCTGATCTGTAAAAGTGCGTGTGTGTGAATGCACCACACACACTCACATACACTCATGTTACAAATGTATAAATATATTTTAATATACCTGTAGCGGTGCCCACATATAGGAAATGCTTGTTGCTGGATTTTTCCAAAATGTACCTTAGAAAGAGTGTGATGACTTCATTTCATTAGTGCAGGACAGACTAATACTACAACTCTCTCTGTCATTCATTCTTTCTCTCTCCCTTTCTCTCCTTCTCGCCCTCTCTCCCTCTCTCTGATATCTAGCCACAATTAAAGTTTAATTATGGGAAATTTCCCTGATCATTTCTGATTGATTATAGTTATTCCAAACTATAATTCCTACAGACTAGCAGTGTCAGTACTCTTAGGTTTAGCTTGAATTGGATAAGCCATCACTAATACACCCAAGGAAATACGTTTCCTTGTAGAATTTGGAAAGGCCATAGTAAAATTTGGAAAAAATATAATTAATGAAATGTTCAGCATACCATTTATATGCCCTTTTCTGTGAAATGTTCTTTTTAGAAGTAGTATATCTATTGAGGATACACCCTCAAATTATTAACATCCATTGCTGAATGAAGTCAACGTCAAATGACCATATGGTTAAATTATTCACCACGGAATAATGCTTTTTAAAATTCTCTTTACTTCAGCTAAGAGCAGTCCCCAGCCAACCATGATGCATTAAGGATGACTGACACATTAGCATATTTTATAATGGAGCTCAGAAATGATGTTAGTATTAATTTATTTTTGAAATATGAACTTGCTTTTAAAGAAAGCATAATGAGTAAATGCCAGAAATATTTATGACAACACATCGTTGTATCAGGTATGCCCTTGAAATTCCAGGCTATATTCTCATGTTAATGATAATGTGCCTGGAAAAAAGTTCTCCTTGTATCAGGGCAAATTTTAACTGAATTGTGCTACTATTGCAGCAGTCCAGTTTGAGTAAATAAAAAAATGGCATAGACTCAAAATAATTAGCTACTATGATATTAGTAAGAACGATTCAGTGGAATTGGTAAATACTGAAATTTATACTAACATTGATTTTCTGTGAATTTGTATTACCCTTCTGTTTGATAGAATAATGCTTAGCATTTAGTTATGCATTGTAACTTTAGTGCGCGAATTTCACATAAATCTTGTTTCTCTTCAAAATTTCAAATTATCCATGGTAAGAAAATAAGCTCATTCAACACATCCCTTGTAGCATCTATGTTTATTCAACACTTAAACAAAATCCTCCTTTACATCACTGACATAAATATTGAGGTGGCTGAGATAATAGTAGTTGATTATCTGATTATAATCTGCAAAAAAGATTGACATAGTGGACATACTAGATTGTAATAAAAATTTGGTCAATTAATACAAGGTTTTATATTATAGATGAGTCTATGGGCTTAATATTTAATCGACATGCTTGGTTTATTGGATTAAATATATGGAATGGAGAGAGGAATGGTGTTTGAGATAATAAGACTTATGTTATTATGAGATTTACTTGAATCCTAATATTTGAGTACCAGGAGCACAGCTTTCCCAAGTCTAGAGAACATATTATGTAGTTTTACACATACATGCTCATTTACAAATCCTTGGTGAAGTTCATCAGAGGGATACGGATTAAAACGCCATGTAAGAAAAACATAAAAGTGGATCACAGTAGCGTTTCCACATTTGCTTTGTGAATACACCAGGGAAACTTTCCTGATTTTTAAGAGCCATAGAAGGACCAGTGTTTCCACAGAGCATATTTTAGGAAATGATGACCTAGAGAATTTCCAGTGCTTCATCGTCATCTGTGCAAATCCATAGTTCACTTTCTTCTGTTCCTTCAGCTGTATATTTAATGCTCCCCACAAAAATAGTTAGGGAAAGCTTATTATTTTACAACTCAGAATGGTTACTAGATAGATGATAGATAGATAGATAGATAGATAGATAGATGGTAGATAGATAGATAGGTGATTGATAGATGAAAGATTAGATAGATAAGTGATAAATAGATGCTGAAATATTATATGTCAACCACAGGACCTTGGCTGGTTTTAGCTATGGTACTTTTTATACCTTTTTAAAATTTTTTTCCCACTCATCAGAGACTATTTTAATGACTTGTCAAATGCTTAAAAAAAAAAAAAAAGGGGCGATGGTTAAGAACTGGCTTGGGACGCCAGAGGGCCCTGGTTCGGATCCCACATATGAGAGCCAGTGACACTGCCCTCCACAGCTAAGATGCTGAACAACAGCTCAACCTGGAGCTGGGCTGCTGTGAGTCCTCAGCCATGGCGTAGGCTGCAGCCCCTCTGGCAGTGAGTTGCCATGGGCTACCGTGTGTAGCCAGCAGCCAGCGTGAGCAGCCAGCAGCCTCAGTGAGCGGCCGTCCAGAAGCAACGACTGATGTGCCTCACCCAGGAAGAACGCAATGATGGTGCCAACTTGGACCAGTGAAGCAACGTCCTTCACAACTAGACTGAAGAACAAAATGTCAGCAACTTATCTGTTCCCCTTCCCCCAATTCCCCAGCACTGTTCCCATCCCTCCAATTCCCCAATTAAAAAAATCTTTAAAAAAAAAAGAAGATAATAGCAATCCATGGCAATATCTAATTTCAGAATGTATTCACTTTATTTCAACTTTGTTTTTTAAATCATAAAAACATCATTTAAGCAGTAGGACATGTCTTTTTCCTTCTCTTCAGAGGCTTATAACACTTTTTAAAAGCACTGAAGGTCACATTGGTACCTAGGAGGGTTTCTGAGGTTCTGTCTCAGTTCAGGTTATTGCAGAACCCGACCTGGACTTAAAAATTCCCATGAACACAGTTGAGAAGAGGGCAAGAAACAATGATGGTCAAGGACTGAGGAATTGCAAAAAAGAAGGGAAATAGTTATTAAAAGATGTTTTATTTAGTGAGCATCCACGGTAGGTGAATGAAACTTAAATTTACAGGAAAAGTTTTGCAAATGGCGCCAGTTGTACTGTGTCAGAAGAATCCGTTGGGTGCATGAGCGAGCTGAACTTTGACACAGCGACCCCTTTGAGTCTATAGTTAAAGAATGATCCACTGTTCTTTTTCAGGCACTTCTGGCCTGCCCTATGCCAAGTGGTCTTGTGGTTGACAAAAGTCCGCAGGCACAGTAAACATTAAATGTACAATAAAATGTTCCCACCTGCCTCTGCTATTGTAGAATCCTATTAGCCCCATTAATTTTAAAGAAATACTTTCTATAAGCACCCTATCATCAACTCCGGCTTCTCAATGATGCCCATCACCCCATAACATAACCGTTGTTCTTTGTTTTATTGAAGAAAATGTCTGTAGTGCTTTCTTGGAAACATGGCTACCTGTTCGCTAGGCCTATGGAATAGACACCTAGTAGTACACTCACCTTGTTGAGCCTTTGGATCCTTTTCCAATACTCTGCTAAGTCAATATTATCATTTCTAACTCATGAATTGTAAGCCACTGGGTTTTTTTCCATGCTTCAAGTAAGAATTTCAGCTGTGTGTTGGTACTGGTCCAGGTGTACTGGCCAGTGTGTAAAATCCTGCCTCCCAGGAGAAGTGCGCCCCATCCAGAAATGCTCCTGGTCTGTCATGATAGCGTCCCTCCCTCCTGTCCAGCTCTCTGGAAGTCCACTCCTTTCTAGAATTGTCACGTTAGCTCAGGAGACTTAACCGGAATGCGAGTTACACCTCCTCTTCTATTGCTCTCATAACCAGGGTCTCCGGCTGGTTTTCAGGTCACCCTGCCTTCTGATAGCAGGAGGTTAGAGCCTGATTATATGTCACCATTAGAGACCCTGTGACATTCACCGAGATGAGATGATTGCTGGATGACTTTGACCTGTAATTTCCTTTTTTTTGGTGCACTAATTATACTTAACAACCATCAGCCAACCAACTTCACATTGTTATAGTTTCTTTCCTTCAGCAGCTTGTTACTTAATGCTGTATATATTCCATACCCTGGTATTTCTAATGATAAGCTATTGTATGGATTTTTAGCATATCATGATGCTGTATAACATATGAGATTCTTCATCTATGTGAAGTTATAGCAGCATTCTAGAGGTCCCATGATCCTGAGATAGTCATCAAAAATATCCTTTTTGGCATCAGGCTGCTAAATTATTCAACTTAATATAACAATAGAAGTGGAAGCCATTTATTTGGCAGGTTCAAGGATCATGAATTGTGGAGTTGGGAATTGATAAAGGAAGAAAAGATAGCCAATCCATATCAATAAAGGGTTCATTTTTAAGACAACTGACTATAAGTGCCTAAAGTTTATTGCTGTAGTGAGACACCAACACCAGGCAAGAGTTTAAAACACATGGTTCAGAATTTCCCCACCCCAGAGAATATGGAAGTGGGATGGATAGATAGATAGATGACAGATAGGTGGATACATCTCTCTGTCTCTCTCTCTCTCTCTCTCTCTCTCTC
>NW_017732705.1:3938-8007 GCF_001890085.2 Hipposideros armiger | reverse complement strand
ATCCCCACAGCAGTTGTCAGGCTGTAGGTTTCCAAGGCTACTGCAGAGCTAGGGAGAGGGAGACCAGAATAGAGCAAGCTAATATGCCCCAAAGCTCGATGTTATTACTGAGATTCAACCATTTTGGTTGAATAAATTATTCCCAGATGTTTAGAAACCCTTGGATAGTTTCCAAGGTTCTGAAAGATGCATGTTGAAACAATGTGCCAACGTTCTTACTGCTCCTGTGGAAGAGTACATTTCCCAAAGTCCTCACTCCACCATTCTGGACAAGTTGCTTCTCTGTGTCGTTATACAATGTGTAATAAATTTGGACACATAGATGAGTGGGGGAAAGGGCGAATGGTTTGGAAGAAGGTGTTCTTAAAAGTAGGTTATTATGTGATGAAAATATCAACTTATTTCCCACTTGAAACCATATACAGTATAAGATAAGTTTACATTGGTCTTAAGGATGAAATATGAAAGGTAAACATATTCAGTTAGTGTGCATGATGGTCGTTAATGTCAGGGGTCCACTTGACTGGAGGTTTGGTATTTGCCTAGAGGTTTGGTATTTGGCTGAACATTATTTCTGGTGGGTGGCACATCTGAAGAGGGCAAGGAAGCTCGAAGACTTGTCCCACATACCTCACCCTTTGCCTCTTCCATCTGACTGTTCCTCGGTGTTTTCTTTTATAAAGAAGTTATAATGTAGTCAGTAAAATGGTTTTTTTTTTTTTCTGATTTCTGTGAGCTGCTGTAGCCAACTAATCAAACCCAAGAACGGGGTTGTTGTAATCTGTGATCTATAGCTTGTTGGTTAGAAGCACAGGTGACAAGCTTGTTACTGGTGTATGGGTCAGTCTTGTAGGCCAGGCCTTAAGCTGTGGATTCTGATATTTCCTCCAGGGAGATAGTGTAAGAAGTGAGTTGGAGGGCACCCAGCTGTGGTGCTGGAGAATTTCTTTGTGGGGTGGAACACACACACACACATATAACGGAAAATCCCACTTGTGTGTATATAATATACATATTCTGTTTCTCTGGAGAACCCTAATACATTGTATAGAAACATATCTTTGTGATCTAGCAAAGAGGAAGGAATTCCTAAAACCCTGAAAAGCAAAGTACCACCTTAAGGAAAATGGTTTTGGCTGTGATTGCAAGTTTTCCTGTGCAATTCNTCTCTCTCTCTCTCTCTCTCTCTCTCTCTCTCCCTCTCCCTCTCCCTCTCCCTCTTCCTCTTTCTTGATATCTCTAGAGGTAGCTCCAGCACAGAAATACAGATTCCAACAATTACATGTTGTTGCATCTAATTCTAAATAACTTCTTTTTAATATGGTCCACTGCTGCTTATCAGTTGACTTATGGGGGAAAAGTGTATTTATTATAAAAAGTGCAATATAAGGTATATTTTCTCTTTAAAATATCTATTTTTAAAAATTATTTCTTATTAAATATAAGTTGTAGGGATAGATAGATAAATATCTCCTGGTTTTCACAGAGGAACATATACATATATAAAATCAGAAAAAAATATTTTCAACAATCAAAATTTTTATTAAAGGATGTAGATATTTGCCTATAAAATTACATAATTATTGCACTTACACTGTAATAGATGATTATTGAATATAACATGATTTCTAAGATTTCTTTTATAAAGTGTGAGACTATCAAACACACCCACTTTTTAAAAATAAGATGAAATAAGAAAGAGGCATTTGCTGTATCTGAATTTACACTTAATTTTCCCAAGTTTTCTCAGAACTATGTGAAAAGAAAGGAAAGTAAAACTTTTCTAACTAGTTATGTGTCAGAAGTCTTCCAGTATATTATCACATGTAAAAGCCCAGTTTCTAAATCCTGGGCACTTTCCTTTGTTCCAAATTTGAGATCTTCCACAATATATGGAGGCATTTGGAGGATAAACATGGAGATAATCTAATGATGGTGACTCCTTTTTACACAGTGGGGTCATGTTTCAGGAATTTTATCCTTCCTTAAGCGTTTCAGTTATTGTAAGGTTTAGATTCTTATAAAAAAGAAATGAAGAAATGCTTTTTCTTTGACCTTGAGGTTACTCTACTTTTGTAATACAGAAGTATCATTTTTAGAAGGTTTCATAATTTTTAAGGCAAAAATGACCTTGGGATGACTCCTACAAATGTTCACATCTCTACCATTCATGTTCATCTACCAGGCTATTGTGGATTCCAAGGAACCTGTAGAAAAAGAAATAAATGTAAGATGTTACTCTAATATTTACTACTATATAGGATTTATATTTCAATGTAGTAAAGAAAAATAATGCCTTAGATTCCGTTCCTGTGTATTGCTCATTGTTGCATATTTGGGCCTCTCCAAAGAAGTATGCATATTTCCTAAAACACAATTATTGACCTTCTTTTAGAAACTTCTGGAAAGGGGGAAATAAAAGTTTGAAGCAAAATGGAAAAAAAAATGCAGAAATTATTATTTTTAAAACTGAGTGGTTTCTATAGAAAAAATTTGAATATGTAAAAGGAGCATATCCTTTTTATATATTCCAGAGTTAAAATAATACTGGAGAAGTCATTATGTTTTCCCTGATATAACGAGTCAAATTTTTATTTTGTGTTGTTTCCTTGAAAAGTAACTGGGCACACATACACACTCACATACACACACACACCATCATTGTTATCATCTTATCAAGGTATCAATTCACTATCAGATGTCAATGCCCACACCCATGTCCTTCATGCAGCCCAGCATTCTTTGATGTCTTTATTTTGACCAGGATCTGATTAGCAAGCATTCCTATGAGGTTTGAAAGCAGAAGTAAGGGGTGATCATTTGGCTGTGGGCAATTCCAATAGTGTCATTGAAAGTGATACTGAAATTCAGTACCCATTAAACCGATTTTAGTTCTTCCCTCCCAGCAGACTCAAGCAACCACCATTCCACTCTTTTTCCCCTCTGCTGACCTGTTCAATCACATTTCCTGTTTGAAGGGTGACTTCATACACTGAGCAGAAGCACAAACACTGGAAGTATTTGTCTGCTTGTTCTACTTACCTGAGCATGGCCGACTGATACATTCGTAGGCAGATCGTTTACCAGTAGAGAACTGAGGCTGGACAGTCAGGTCCTGTGGGCATTCTAAGAGCATCACAGGTCATGCAGTATCTTGTGTCTTGGATTGATGGTTGAAGCATGTACATAGACCCCCTAGAGAAGCCGGGATCTCAGTTGAAGTTCTTCAGAAGGTTTCACTGAGTTGAGAGAATTTCGATCCCTCTCAGGACTTCACTTGACTGTGTTATGGACAAGGTCACTTCTGATCGGCTTCCGGTGTAGAGATTAGGCAGTTATTTGGATCCCCTTCATGTATCCTTTCTATATTTGTATTGGTCCTAAAAACAACACCATTGGCATCTAGTCTGCGATTCTCCTTAATATGCTGGTTGCTCAACTAGTTGGCTGATGATTGCTAGTCACTCACCTCCCATGCTCAGAAGTAGATAACCAGGGTTCAGGTGCAGGGTTGTGAGTAGGACCTTCCCCTCGGTGAACTTGCCACCTGGTGCTACAAGATTAAGGGATCCAGGGGTCAGTGGAAAGCCCTAATGGAGTAATTTTTAACAACAAATGTCTAATAATTCTTATTGTTTCCACTTACAAGTTAATAGGCTTTTTCTCGACTGACCCTAAAAAATACTTTCTCTCTGAGGTTTTCTAAGGAAGTGAGTGGCTAACAAGTAGTCGCTGTAGGGGCCATGTTTTTTAGTTAGGCTCCCCTTCTTCTCATCTGCCTCCCAGGGCCGTTTTAGCATCTCTAAATGAGTAATTAGCACTCTCCCTGCTGACTAGGAATAATGGAAATCTCCACTAAAAAGGTCAAAATTTGAGAACAGATCATATTAGTTTCTTCCCTTTGAAAAGCCTTATTCTTTAATTTTCACTAGCCTGTGAAGAAATAAATCACTCTAATTTCCAGTGTGCACAAATCAGCATACAAGAGGATCCAAAGAAAATTCAATTCGCAATTATTGTTCTTTGAATGGTGGCATTTATTTAAAAATTTAGCACACTCTTGAACTTT
>NW_017732705.1:0-1003 GCF_001890085.2 Hipposideros armiger | reverse complement strand
TCATGTCTTGACACCCAGGACCTTGCTTTTGGGTGTATATGCAAAAGAAAACCCCACATAGATAAAAATGGGGACAAGAATGAGGTCGCTCATTGCAGGGTCACTAAATATTTGATGAATACATGAAAAGAGGTTTTATCAGAGGTTTCTGTTCCATAACTATTTCTGTATAAAACGAAGGAGAACTAGTAGGACAAGCAAAAGAAGAACATTTGAAGGCTATTTGGATGGATTTTTACAATATTTTATGGGGAAATAAAAATCAAAGCTTAGGTATAGGATGAGGAAAGCTGTAAGTGCTGTTTTGTGTTTAAGAGATCAGCTCTGTGGTTCTCTGCTATACTGTAATTGAGTGGTGTTAATTCAATCAGTGTGCAAAAAGGAGATGAATTTATTTTACAGTTGGAACATATGAAGAAACACTTAAAGGATAATTGGAGAAAATAGAAAACTAAAGGGTTAGGTCTGAGAAAAAGTGCCTGTTGGAAGATGAAATTTCTCACATTCTCTGTGTCCCCAGAGAAATCTTTAGATTTCTGTACCACAGTCCTTCATTTCATTGTTGTAATTATTTGTGTACTTTGGTCTTCCCATCTGCCCTGCAGAACTGTATTTCTTAGTCTGTATATTTACGTTTTTTGTATAGTAGCTGACACATGGTTGCTTCTTAATAAATGTTGGTTGAGTAAAGGCATTGCCTGGTTACAGAAGGGATGGCTGACTGAATCTGGGCTTTATCTCTTTATAGTAAAGGCTTTTGGTTCTCCTCCCAGATATCTTTAGTAGCCTGCCACTGTCCCCATCCTCCATTTGTAGTGCTAGGGGCACAATAATGTACCCTTTTCCCCTCCTGAGGAGGCTTGCCCTTAGCTTAGAAGTGGTCCACAGGGTGTTATTATGTGCTTCCCCTGGACATGAGTGTCTCCTTTTGAAAAACTGAGGTAACATCGATTAACTTCTGGTCTTGACAGGATGAAGCAACAGGATACATTGGCAGATAATT
>NW_017732704.1:294916-295908 GCF_001890085.2 Hipposideros armiger | reverse complement strand
TGGGCCTGCCTCTTGTGGGAGAGGGAGGTAGGCAAGGCAGCCACCAGGGGGCGTGACCCGACCCACCCACCTACCTCGCTCTCACCGCCATCTGCCCTTTCCTCTCGTCTTAACGTAGGTTTATCCTCCAAATAGCTGACTTAATCATTTATTAATGTACAATTCTGAAGACACTCCTCCATACTTTACAGCGCAAATTCTAAAAACCTTAGCATGCTACAGATCACTTTTGTGATCTGGCTCATAATTCTCTAATAGCTCTTGTTATTTCCTAACCCCAGCCATACTTTTGTGGTCCCGTACAGTACAGTTTCTTGCCTTGTGCCTTGCTCTGATTTTTTCTGTTTGCAAAACGTGCTCCTTTTCAGCCCACTTTTCTGTCAAACTTCTACTTACCTGCAGCATACTGTGGAGATGAAGAGAGAACAGGTTCAGATCCTGGCTCAGCCACTTTACCGTCAGCTATTTCAGCCTGGGCACCTTGCTCCCTGCTACGTGCTTCAATTTGCTCATCTGTGAATCAGGCTAATAATAGTATCTGCTTAGCAAGTGCACAAATGGGAGGTATTGTTTATTCTATTTCATGAGATTTAACAAAGAATTCTACTCCCCCAGGAAAACGTTCAGGATTTCCCAGAGTGGATGAAGTTTCTCTCCTATGTTCTCCCTAACTTTTGCACATTTCTGTTCTTAGACTCACTACACTTTGTTGGAATGGGCTTTTTATGTAACTGCCTGCTCACCAGACTGGGAGCCACTTGAAGGAAGAAATCATGGGAGTTTTGTTTGTTTGTTTGTTCAGTTTTATATCTTCAGCACAATACTTGCTCTATAGTAAATGCTCAATAAATGTTTGATGAATGAATGAGTGGGAAGAATTCATGCTTTGGAGTCAGACAGATGTGTTCAAGTCCAATGTTTACTGTCTCTGTATCCACAGGTAAGTAACTTAATTTCTTTCACAGTTTCTTTATGTATAAATAGAGATAATG
>NW_017732704.1:284441-288240 GCF_001890085.2 Hipposideros armiger | reverse complement strand
AATGGTAACATTGCCCCTGGGCCAGGGTCAGGTACTGCTTAGGACAAAGGACTAAGATAGTAGACTCTTTCTCCAGAGAATGTCCCCTCCACTTTTTCTCTCATTGTTGTCTGGGGGATTCTGTGATGTATTGAAAAGGGGAAAGAATTAGAAGGCATCTGGGAAGTCACTGTAATAAAATATTTGTAAATGTCAGGTTTGGTCTGGGGTACGATTTCTGAGGCATGGAAATGAATGATGCCAATTCAATACCTTGTTTCTATCATCCACAGGTTTTCAACTAGGTGTGATTTTCTCCCTCCTCTCTTGACCCAGAACTTCTATCAATGTCTGGACGCATTTTTGTTTGTCTGTGACTGAGGGAGAGAAAAAGGAAGCTGCTATTACCCCCATTTGTGGGTAGAGGCAGGGGATGCTGTTAAATATCTTACAAGGCACAGGAGCCCCCATGACAGAGAATCATCCAGTCCAGATGTCAGCAGTGCCAAGGCTGAGAAACCCTCCTGTAAACCAAATGGACTCTCATGCCCTTTGTTTCCCTGGGACTTTTTGTCACTGTGGATATATTTCTTGTAATACCTCTATATGTTTATTTTAAACTTATTTTGAATGTGACATAACCATCTTTCAGAACACAGTTATCTTAGGTCTGCGCAGATTAGCATTCTCAAACTATGTTCTCTCTCTCTCTCTTTCTCTGAAGTTCATAGTGGTGGAACAGAATGACACAGCAGATCTTCAAAGACAGATATTCAGAAGGGATTAACGTATGACCATGACTTTTGAAGCTTTCACCATCTGAGCTACTCAATGAAATAGGTGCTGTACACAGAGATGCAAAAGCGGTTTTCCTTTCTCTTTAAGTTTGAAGCTGCAAGGTGACTTAATATTTGTTTTAATGCTTATTAGTTCCTTCAGTGCAATGGAAAGCAACAAAACCTGGAGTGAAATCCTATTATTCTTGTAAGCTGATGTGCATATTTTCCCCTCATCCAGAAACAACCTGGAGACTTGGCCTGGATTTCATAGTGTCTGTATGCTCTGGGCTACCAATGAAATGTACACTGACTTACCAGGATTGAGGGACCTTTGTTAATCTGTGAATCAGCTGGGTTTACTTAGGCCTACTTGATTTTTTTCTGTAATGGGGAATTTCTATGCCTCTTTAATTCTAGGTCACTGAGGGACTAGAAGAGCCCCTGCCCCCGGTGGTGTTTAGGTGCCTTAGATGCATCTAACATATAGAATTATAAATTGAAAAAGACCTGAGAGAGGTTGGCAAGCTACTGCCAAAACCAAACCTGCCCTGCTCCCTGCCTGTTTTTGCAAATAGCATTTTATTGGAACAAAGAAACGCTCATGTGTTTACATATTATCTGTAGTTACTGTTGCATTGAAATGGCAGAGTTGAATAGGTGTGACAGACTGTATGTCCCACAAAGCCTAACATACTTATTATCTGTCCCTTTACAGGACAAGTTTCTTGGTTCCAACCCAATCCAACTTCCTCATTTTACTGGTGAAGATTAAGAATGCTAGAGAGATAAGTGACTAGCCCAAGGTCATACTGTCTACAGAATTGAGGTTCAAGCATGATTAATACATGTTTTGAGGAATGAAGAAGATGAATATCAGACCACTGGTAAGCTGTGTTCTAACAGCAAAGTGAGGGGGGAAAAAATAAATATGCTGTAAGTCGATTTACCTAAACACAGAAAAAGTCTGTCTTGATTCATTTACCTCATTGAATCTATCAGTTGTCTGTATGCCATACAGATATAGGTGAAGTAAGACTTCAGTCAAGTAATATCATATCTTTATGAAGTGAGGTCCCTGTTTTCCAAAGACTAGCATAATACTTATTGGTTAGCCTCCTATGTCTCAGTATTGTATTCCTCAAAAGTTATGTTATTGATGGTAAGCCAGGGACGACATTTTGGTAATTGCTGCAATCCTGAATGTACTGAGACTGACTACCTGTCCCTGTGCTCTGCTGGGCCACCAGATGACAGTGATGAAATCCATAGAAGTAGGACACATTTCCATAGCCTGAATATTCAGGGCTGGTGATGCAAGCATTATGATTTAAGCACTGGAAGGAACACATTCTCCTTATTTGATTGAATACTAAATACTGCCTTTTCAAAATAATTCAGTATGAATACTTTGATAATGAGGAAAGAGAGATGCATGGGGGAAATAAATCTTGTACCTTTTCTCCTGGTACATAACAAGGAAATTAAATTAAGTTTAAAATGTATAGCTGCCTAGAAGAACTGTTTTGAAATTATTAGCTATATTTTACCTAAAGCTGTCTTACGTGTACTGAAGTATAATGTGATAGAAGTCAGCATAGAGATTAATTTAAATTATTTATACAAAAATAGGATATGTAAAGAAACCTGCTTAACCATAAAGAAAACCCCCTGAAAATAAGTAAAATGCCTACTCCAAGCAATAATAATTATCACCAAAACAGTATTTGTTAGATGTTGGACATTACCACATTTCTGAGTCAAAATATTTGCTTTTCTGTAAATGACAGTTTATACTTCTCCAAGGGCCCTCACACCTCTAAGGGTCCTGAGCACACAGCTAACGTGCCACCATATGTAGTTCTTCATAGCAAAGGTTTTTGCATGAGCAATACAATGGAAAGGGAACCATTTCATCCGTTCATCCACTGAACATGAGCTAAGCCTCTGCTCTATCCAGGCCATGCACTGGGCTCTGGTCCCATGTGAATAAGATAGAGACAGAGTCCCTGTCCTCTACCACCCGTGACCTGAAGGAGGATTCAGGCCAGTAGGCGTAGGAGGCTGCTTGCCTAGTTTCTCTTCCAGTTTGCTCATTTCTCATCATTTGTTCTAGTTCTTCTCCCCCAGTCAGTTAGGGTGGTGGTTGTCCCGTAGGCCAAGACTGGGTTTGGCACCCTTCTGTTTTTCTCCTCCCTCCTTGAAGGTTTCACCTTTCCCTTGGTGTACTAGTTGGGCTGTGATTCCCTCTCCCTGAGCTGCTCCACACCTCATTAATGCATTGTGCTTTAGACTTCTCACTTCCATTTTCTCTCTATCCCCTCACCAAAACTAAGCTTCCAAAGCCCTATAACCGAGGCTCACTCTGTCAACTGGTAAACCCAGTAAGCATTCAGTTAACTCATTAGGTGTTCTGCCAGCAAACATATCTCAGGATCTATGTAGCATTTGAAGTGGGGATTCTCTATGACTACAAATCCTTTATCCAAAATGAAAGGAGGGGGAGCAAGACTAAAGTTTCAGGTGTTGTCATCAAGAGGTGGAAGAGACATTTGTTGTTTCCTCAGACCACACTATATATGTCAAGTATAAATGAAGAAAAGACTTGGTGAGACAAGGTCAGTGAGAGACTGGAGCAGCCATCAATGTGTCACAGGCAATTCTTTTTAGCACAACGGCCACTCATCCCATACTCCCCCCCCCCCTCCTCCCCATTTCTTAAAAGGACACCAGCTCTGTATAGTGCATGGCAGCAGAATGTATTGGGAAGAATATGGATTTTTGGATTCAGTCACTGCTCAAATGAGACTCAGTTTCTAAAAATGCGTGTGTGCACACATAATATACTGTGTGGCTTCAGATATCAGTGTATGTGTTCAGATCACTGTATCTCATTTTTTTCTTTATTTTCCCCTTTCCTTCCTTCACTAACAGGGATAATAAGCAGCAGCCATTTGTGAAAGTCTGAGTAAAGATTTGCAGAGAGAGCAATAAGTTTGTCTGGAACTGACCTCCACAAGGCAAATTCAGAAACCGGCAGATCT
>NW_017732704.1:252490-284221 GCF_001890085.2 Hipposideros armiger | reverse complement strand
GCATTTTTAGAAACTGAGTCTCATTTGAGCAGTGACTGAATCCAAAAATCCATATTCTTCCCAATACATTCTGCTGCCATGCACTATACAGAGCTGGTGTCCTTTTAAGAAATGGGGGGGAGTGTGTGGGGGGGAGTATGGATGAGTGGCCATTGTGCTAAAAAGAATTGCCTGTGACACATAGATGGCTGCTCCAGTCTCTCGTTGACCTTGTCTCACCAAGTCTTTTCTTCATTTATACTTGACATACATAGTGTGGTCTGAGGAACCAACAAATGTCTCTTCCACCTCTTGATGACAACACCTGAAACTTTAGTCTTGCTCCCCCTCCTTTCATTTTGGATAACATAGATCCTGAGATATGTTTGCTGGCAGAACACCTAATGAGTTAACTGAATGCTTACTGGGTTTACCAGTTGACAGAGTGAGCCTCGGTTATAGGGCTTTGGAAGCTTAGTTTTGGTGAGGGGATAGAGAGAAAATGGAAGTGAGAAGTCTAAAGCACAATGCATTAATGACCCCAACAGGTCTACTACCTCTCTGACACCGTACATAGCTATTCCACTACCATTGACTACATTCCCTATGCTGTACTTTACATCCCATGAATATATATAGTTGACATTCAATATTATATTAGTTTCAGGTGTATACTGCAGTGGTTAGGCATTTATATAATTTATGAAGTGACCTCCCCCCCATAAGTCCAGTACCCATCTGATACCCTGCATAGTTGTTACAACATTATTGACTATATTCTCCATACTGTATTTCACATCCCCGTGACTATTTTGTTACTAATCCTTTTACCTTTCTCATGAAGCCCCCCAAAACCCCTCTCGTCTATCAACTATCAATTGTTCTCTATTTATGAGTCTGTTTCTGTTTTGTTTGTTCATGTATTGTGTTCTTTAGATGCCACATAAAGTGAGATAATATGGTATTTGTTTTTCTCAGTCTGATTTATTTCACTTAAAATAATACCCTCTAGGTCCATCCATGATGTTGCAAATGGTAAGATTTCATTCTTCTTTATGGCAGAATAATACTCCATTGTATAAATGTACCACACTTTCTTTATCTAATCCTCTATTGATGGGCATTTCAGTTGTTTCCATGTCTTGGCTATTGTGAATAGTGCTGCCGTAAACATAGGGGTGCATATATTTTTTTGAATTAGTGTTTTGGATTTCTTTGGATAAATACCCAGGAGTGGAATCGAAGGGTTGTAAGGCAGTGCTATTTTTAATTATTTGAGGAACCACCGTACTATTTTTCATAGTGGCTAAACCAATATGCAATCCCACCAACAGTGCCCAAGGGTTCCCTTTTCTCCACATCCACACCAACACTTGTTGTTTGGTGATTTATTGATGATAGCAATTCTGACAGGAGTGAGGTGGTATTTCATTGTGGTTTTTATTTCCATTTGTCTGATGATTAATGACATTGAGCACCTTTTCTATTGGTCTCTTTGGAGAAATGTCTGTTGAGGTTCTCTGCCCATTTTTTAATTGGATTTTTTGCTTTTTTGGTGTTGAGTTGTATGAGTTCTTTTTTTAAATATAAATTTTGGATATTAACCCCTCATCAGATGTACCATTGGCAAATGTCTTCTCCCATTCAGTAGGATGTCTTTTTGTTTTGTTGATGGTTTCCTTTGCTGTGAAAAACATTTTAGTTTGATGGAGTCCTGTTTGTTAATATTTTCTTTTGTTTCCCTTGCCTGTGGAGATATATCAGTAAAAATATTACTGAAGGTAATGTCTGAGAGTTTACTTCCTCCTTTTTTTTCTGTGAGTTCTATGGTTTTGGGTCTTACATTTAATTTTTTAATCAATTTTGAGTTTATTCTTGTATGTGGCATAAGAAGGTGGTCCAGTTTAATTTTTTTTGCATATATTTGTTCAGTTTTCCCAGCACCATTTATTATATGGACTGTCTTTACCCTAATGTAAATTCTTTCTTCCTTTGTCATAGATTAAATGACCATATATGCATGGATTTATTTCTGGGCTCTCTATTCTGTTTAGTTGATTTGTGTGTCTGTTTTTATGCCAATAGCATGCTGTTTTGTTTACTATGGCCTTGTAGTATTTGATATCAGATAGCTTGATACCTGCAGCTTTGTTCTTCTTTCTTAGGATTGCCATAGCTAATTGTTTTTTTTTGTGTGTGGTTCCATATAAATTTTAGGATTATTTGTTTTAGCTCTGTGAAAAATGCCATTGGTGTTTTGATAAGGATTGCATTGAATCTATAGATTGCTTTGAGTAGTTTGGACTTTTTAACTATATTAATTCTTCCTATCCATAGCATGGTATATGTTTTTATTTATTTGTATCTTCTTTAATTTCTCTCTTTAATGTCATAATTTTCTGAGTATAAATCTTCTATTTCATTGGTTAAATTTATTCCTAAGTATTTTATTATTTTTTTGGATGCAATTGTAAATGGAATTGTTTTCTTAATTTTTCTTTCAGGTAGTTCATTATTGGTGAATAAAAATGCAACCAATTTCTGAATATTAATTTTGTATCCTGCTACTTTACTAAATTCATTTATCAGTTCTCATAGTTTCTTTGGTGGAATCTGGGGTTCTCTCCATATAGTATTGTCAATCACAAATAATGACAGTTTTCCTTTTTCCTTTCCAATTTGGATGCCTTTTATTTCTTTTTCTTGTCTGATTGCTGTGGCTAAGACTTCTAGTACTCTGTTGAATAAAAATGGTGAAAGTGGAAATCTTGTCTTGTTGCTGATATTAAGGGGAATGCTTTAGCTTTTCTCCATTGAGTATGATATTAGCTGTGAGTTTGTCACATATGGCCTTTATTATGTTGAGATTTGTTCCCTCTATTCCCAATTTGTTGAGAGTTTATATCATAAATGTATGCTGGATATTGTCAATTGCTTTTTCTGAATCTATTGATATGACCATATGATTTTCATTTTTTATTTTGTGTATGTAGTGTACCACATTAATTGATTTGCAGATACTGAACCAACCTTGCATACCAGGAATGAATCCCACTTTATCAAGGTGTATGATCTTTTCAATGTATTGCTGAATTCATTTGCTAATATTTTGTTGAGGATTTTTGCATCTACATTCATCAGGGATATTGACCTATAGTTTTCTTTTTTTCTAATGTCTTTTTCTGGTTTTGGAATCAGGGGAATGATGGCCTCATAAAATGAGCTTGGGAGCTTTTCCTTTTCTTGAATTATTTGTAATATCTTGAGGAGGTTAGGTGTTAATTCTTCCTTGAATGTTTGGTAAAATTCACCTGTGAAGCTACCTGGTCCAGGACTTTTGTTTGTTGGGAGTTTTTTTATTACTGATTTGATTTCATTAGCAGTAATCAGACAATTCAGGTTTTCTGTTTTTTCTTGACTCAATCTTGGAAGATTGCATGTTTCTAAGAATTTTTCCATTTCTTCCAGATTGTCCAATTTGTTAGCATATAGTTGCTCATATAATTGTCTTAAATTTTTTTTTTGTATTTCTGTGGTGTCTGTTCCTTCTTCTTTTTCATTTCTGACTTTATTTATTTGAGTCCTCTTTCTTTTTTTCTTAATGAGTCTGTTTGAAGGTTTGTCAATTTTATCTTTTCAAAAAACCAGCTCTTGGTTTCATTGAACCTTTGTATTGCTTTTTTAGTCTCTATTTTGTTGATTTCCACTTTGATTATCATTTCCTTCCTGTACTTACTCTGGGCTTTGTTTGATGTTCTTTTTCTAGTACCCTTAGGTGTCAAGATAAACTGTTGATTTGAGATTTTTCTTGTTTCTTTAGATAGGTCTGCATTGCTATGAATTTCTCTCTCAGGACTGTTTTCGTTGTGTGCCATAGATTTTGAGTCATCGTGTTTTCATTTACGTTTGTCTCAACGTATCTTTTAATTTCTTCCTTGATCTCATTGTTGACCCATTCATGATTCAGTAGCATGTTTTTTAGCCTCCCTGTATTTCTGTGTTTTCATTTTTTTTCCTTGTTATTGATTTCTAGTTTTATACCATTGTGGTCAGGGAAGATGTTTGATATGATTTCAGTCTTCTTAAGTTTATTGAGACTTGTTTTGTGACCTAACATGTGGTCTATCTTGGGAAATGTTCTATGTGCACTTGAAAGGAATTTATATTGTGCTGCTTTGGAGTGAAATGCTCTAAAAATAGCAATTATATCCA
The DNA here is from genome assembly GCF_001890085.2 of Hipposideros armiger. Lineage (NCBI taxonomy): Eukaryota > Metazoa > Chordata > Mammalia > Chiroptera > Hipposideridae > Hipposideros > Hipposideros armiger. The sequence goes on along the minus strand of NW_017732704.1, from coordinate 280,030 downwards.
TCTGGTTTAGTGTGTCATTCAAGGCCACTGTTTCCATGTTGATTTTCTGCATGGAAGATCTGTTCATTGGTGTCAGTAGGGTGTTAAAGTGATCTCTGTTTTTATGTTGGTTAATATTTGCTTTATATATTTAGGTGCTCCTCCTGTGTTGGGTGCATAAACATTTACTAGGGTAATGTGCTTTGTTGGATTGATCCTTTTATTATTATGTAATGTCCTTCTTTGTCTCTCATTATAGTCTTTGTTTTAAAGTCTATTTTGTTCTATATAAGTATTGCTACTCCAGATTTTTCTTGTTTCCATTTGCGTCAAATATCTTTTTCCTTCCCTTCACTTTCAGTCTGTGTCTTTCCATCTGAGATGGGTGTTTTGTACACAGTGTATGCATGGGTCTTATTTTCTTATCCATTCAGCTACCCTATGTCTTTTGATTGGAGCATTTAATCCATTTACATTTCAAGTTATCATTGATAGAGACATAGTTATTGCCATTTATTATTCATATATATATATATTTTATCTTTGTTTCTTTGTTTTTCTTCTTTCTTCTGCTTGAAGTAGTCCTTTTAACATTTCTTGTAATACTGGCTTGATGATAATGATCTCCTTTAGTTTTTTCTTGTCTGGAAAACTCTTTATCCCTCCTTCAATTTTAAATGATAGCCTTGCTGGGTAGAGTAGTCTTGTTTGTAGGTCATTGCTTTTCATCACTTCGAATATTCCATGTCAGTGCCTTCTGGCCTGCAAAGTTTCTGTTGAGAAGTCAGCTGATAGTCTTATTGGAGCTCACTTGTGAGTAACTAGTTGTCTTTCTCTTGCTGCTTTTAGTGTTCTCTCTTTGTCTTTAAACGTTGCCATTTTAATTATGATTTGTCTTGGTGTGGGCCTGTTTGGGTTCATTTTGTTTGGGACTCTCTGTGCCTCCTGGGCTTGTATGTCTGTTTCCTTCATCCTGGTAGGGAAGTTTTCAGCCATTATTTCTTCAAATATGTTTTTAATTTCTTGCTCCCTCTCGTCTCTTTCTGGTACTCTTATGATGGGAATGTTGCTATGCTTGATGTTGTCCCACAGGTCCCTTAAGCTATCTTCATTTTTTAAATGCTTTTTTCTTTTTGTTTTCCTGATTGGGTGTTTTCTGCTATCTTGTCTTTAAAATCGCTGATTAGATCCTCTGCTTCATCTAATCTGCTATTGATTTTTTTTCTAGTGGATTCTTCATTTCAGTTATTGTATTCTTCACTTCTGATTCGTTATTTTTCATGGTTTCTATGTCCTTCTTTATGCTTACTATCGTTTTGTGGAAATTGTCACTAAATTCCTTGAGCATTCTTATAACCAGTGTTTTGAACTCTGTCTCTGGCTGGCTGGTTGCCTCCATTTCATTTAATTCTATTTCTGGAGGTTTCTCCTGTTTTTATATTTGGGACATGTTTCCTCATTCTGGCTGCCTCTCTGTGTTTGCTTCTATGTATTAGGTAGAACTCCTATGTCTCTCAGTCTTCGTGGGTGGCCTTATGTAGCATGTGTGCTGTGTGGTCCAATGGTGCAGTCTCCCTGATCTCTTGTGTGCATGTTCTAGGACCATTCTTTGAGTGTATTGTTGTGTGTATTTCTGTTGTAGTTGAGCCTCGATTACTTTTGGTGCATCAGTGGTTGGGATTGACCACCAGGTTGACTGACCATGAGGATTGGGTACATCCATGGTGTATGAACTGCTGTTTGGGGGCTGATCCTTCAGAGGAGGATTTGCCCCTGTGGGCTCTTATGTCTGTGGGAACCTCCTTGCCCCCCGCTTTGGGTGTGCAACCTGTGGGGCTAACCAGGTAGTGCTCTGGTGTGGTCTGAGGCCGGCCTCTGGGTATGTTGTTTCTGGTGTCTCTTGGGAGGGGTTACCATGCAGACCAATTTCAGCCTTGCCTGTGACCTGACTGGGGCTACCTGGTAGGAGCTACAAAGCTAGATGTGACTGGCTGCTGGTTGTGTTGGACCTGGAAGCATGTGGCGGGTGGCCTCACTGTGAACCAAGACTGGCTGCTACCAGTATTGGGACTAAGGCAGCTTAGCAAAAGGCCCAGGACCCTCTAGGCCTATTGCCATCCACCAGCTGCCCATAAGGCTCAGCCATTAAAAAACTGTAGGAAGAATTGGTGTAGGTTAAAAGGCTTCCACAGCTTGTTGGATGGGGTCGGCAGGTCAACAGTTAAAAGTGTTCCAGGCAATGAGGTAATAGCTGTGCAGGGTGGGGGACCCAGGGTATCACTAAGGTGGTGCACATGCATGAATTTTACCAGAACAATGCAGCCTCAGATTTGGCCCTGTGAGGGAGGGTTCAACATAGAAAAAAGATGGCACCCTTCTATAGGCTGCATTTGAGGCAGGCTGCACACAGGGACACTGGTGGGTGTCCCTTTAGCACTTGCCCTGAAGCCACACATCTCAGTTTTACTCCATATGTCTCTGGTGCCTCTCGAGTTGCTGCCTCGCCACTGGAGACCAGATGAGTGTTTGTAAGTGAGCAAGTCTGTGTGCTCTATTAGAGAGTGTCTGGGTTTCCAGCTGCCTACTGTGTCACTGGGACAGGGAGACAGCGTCCTCTCTGATTTTCACTGCCAGATGTTGTGGGAAATCCTCTTCCTGCCACAGGGCCCCTGGGCTGGGGAGCCTGGCATGGGGCTGGGATCCCTCTCTCCTCTGGGGGTACCTGTGCCACCATGGTGTCCCTCCTGGTGTTCAACCACTATCTGTAGGTTTGGGGTCAACCTGTCTTGCATCTCCACCCCTCCTACCAATCTCGATGTTGCCTCTTCTTTATATCCTTAGTTATAGGGGTTCTGTTCAGCTAGTCTTCAGATAATTCCTGAGGTTGATTGTTATATAATTTATTTGTAATTTTGTTATGCTCCTGGGATGCAGTAGGCATAACATTTACCTATTCTGCCATCTTGGACATTCTCCCCCAAGAGTCACTCTTGAAACTCTGGTTTTAGCCTCATTCTTTTGATTTTTAAAAAGCAGTACCCTTAAGCTATTTTGTCTTGTTTTGCTTTAATGACTTACAATATTACAACATGGGTTTAAGTGCAAGAGAGTTTAGGAAACCTTTAGAGAAATGGAAATTCGCTGAGGTATGAGGTTGTGATCAAAAGATACAGTGAATGTTTAAATAAAAAAATTATTACAGTAAAAGACACATTATCATTAATCTCTCTTGAAATACACCACCTCACTCTGAACACGCTTTTCCCATCATTCTTGCCATTTACTAAAGCAGTTTTTGAAGTCCTTTTTCATGAGTGTCTTTACCTCACTCTCCATCACGACAATCCTCTGTGTCACACATCGCTTCTGGTATATGGCAATTTCTGTCAAAACTTTATGGTGTGTCCTCATCCACCTTAATCACCATTTCTGGCACTGTGTGACCTCTGGCTCTTCCCCAAAGTCAAAATGATCATGAAAAGTAAATGTTTTGAATCGATTCAGGACATCTAGGCAGCCATGACAGTGCAACTAAAGACACTCACGAAAGAGGACTTCCAGAACTACTTCAGGAAGTCGCAAGAACGATGGGATGAGTGTGTTCAAAGAGAGGGGGCATATTTTGAGGGGGATTAATGGCAATGTGTCTTTTACTGTAATACATTTTTTAAAATTTATGCATTCACCATATTGTTTGATCACACCTCGTATTTCTCATGTTGATTCTTGGGGACTTCACAGGAGCAGGGCAATATCCCAACATTAATAGGAGTATTGGCACCAGAGACGTTTTCATTTTTACTTCTTGTTTTAGTTTGCTAGGGCTGCCATAACAAAATACCACAGACGTGGCTTATGCAACAGAAATTTATTCTCACAGATTTGGAGGCTGGAAGTCCATATCCAAGTGCCAGCAGGTCTGGTTTCTCCTGATGCCTCTCACCTTAACTTGCAGATGGCCACCTACTTGCTGTGATCACATGGCCTTTTCTCTGTGGACGCACACCCTTGCTCTCTCTTCTCTTCTTATAAGGACACCAGACCTATTAGTTTAGGACCCCACCCTTACGACATTACTTAACCTTAATTACATTTTTAAAGGCCCTATCTCTAAATATAGTCACATTGGGGGTTAGGACTTCAATATATTGATTTGGGAGCACACAAATTGGGCTATAACACTTCTTGTGCAGCTTTTGTTGGTGGAGAACATCAGTGGAGATGTAGCATGAGCAAAAAATAAATATGATTTTTTTTGAGCCACTGAGATTTTAAGATTGCTTGCTAAAGCAGTACAACACAGCCTACTCAGATTGACAATTATGGCTTATATTTTCTCTGAGTTGAGCTGTAGCTTATTGTCCTATTTAATAAGACATGATGACTTTTAGTAGGTCCTGCACTGTATGCACCTGCACATAACTAGGTATACTAGACTCCCTAGAAAGGATGTTTGAGAATGGTGACATTTAGGTGAGAGGTGGCATTGAAAGGATATTTAACAACTATTTATTGGGCACCCACTATTGGGCTCCAGAGATACAGTAGTAACTAAGACACTATCTTCCTGCTGACAGCCCAGGGAAAGAGAGATGTTAAACAAACACATAGATTAATATTTTATTACAGTTTAGGTAACTGATAATAAAAAACTATATTTCAGTTTTCATCTTTTCATCTTTGGCGTCAAGGATGACTGGTTTGTTGTAAATCAAGACTATTCTATCTAGAAATTAGGTGATAGTTACTACATGGACACAGACAAACACTGAAAGGGTAGTGTGCTAGGCAGGGTGAGTGTGAAATTATATAAGCTCTTTTGTGGTCAAAATTGGGAGTCATTAGCATAGATGATAAGTGAAGTTACAGGAATGAATGAGATCACCCATGTTGGGTGAGACTAATGTTAGGTGAGAAGAAAACAGGGACTAGAGCAGAAGCCTGAGAACACCATCACTTAAAGAATAGGTAGAGAATGAGGTTCATTCAAAATGCTTGAGACAGAACTCCTTGGAGAGGTAGGAGAAAAAAGTCAAGAAAGCAGTACATAAGTGAAATGAAGAGAGCATGTTCAGGAGTAAGAGGGAGGGGACAGGCCTGCCAATAGTTAAGTAGCTTGAGAACTAAAATATGCACCTGGGATTTAGAAACAAAGAGGTCATTGGTGACTTTAAGAAAAGTGATTTTAATAGCATGGTGAAGACAGAACCAGATCCAGCAGGTTGAGGTGTGAATGGAGTTGAGGAAATGGACCTAGGGGTGTGTACATCTCTTTAAAAAAATGTTACTGTGATAGGATTGAGACAACGTGATGGTTGGGAAGAAATAGAAACAGGAAGGTTAAGGGCGAGTTCTTGTTTTAAATCAGGAGAAGCAAATATAAATTAATGATGACAAGGGACAGGAGAACCCAACAAGTTAAGGACACAGAGAGGGCACAGCTGATAGCGCTGGGTCCTGAGACAGTGGGAGCAGAGGAGGAGGGGTCAGTGTCAGCCAGGAGGGAGGGCTTCTCTTCTGCTGTCACAGTAGAGCAGGAGGAGCAGGTGGCTGGAGGACTTGATAGCTCTCTCGCAGGCACGTGAAGGGATTTATATCTGATTTGTGGTGGCGGTTAGTGCTGTTGCCAGTTATTTCTGGTTTCTCCTGCAGGGAATTTTGGAATTGCACTTCCCGGCCTTTTTGGAGTGGTCATGAGACTTGCTTTGGTAATTAAAATGTGAGCAAAGTCTTCTCGGTTGAAACATCTAGAGCCGATGGGTGATTTGCCACCGTCGGCCCTTTTCCCTTCAGCAGTGGGGTTCATAGCATTCTAAACAGTGGCTGCTCGACTGGCCAGGGCCATGAGCAAGGGCAGCACAGCACAGACCCAGGTGATCAACACTGTACGTGGAGCAGGAGGGAAAAATCTTGATTTTTTTTTGAGCCAATCAGAATTTTAGGATTGCTTGTTCATGCAGTATAATCTTGTCTATTCGAGCTATAATTGTGGCTTGTATTTCATCCAAGAATCCAGAAAGGAAATCTTTCTGAGCCAAGCTCTAAAGTGAAATTATTACTAATTTTAAAGTCAATCTAGCTTATCAATCGCACTTACCAAGTTTACTCAATTGGTTAAAAGTAGAAGAAATGACTGACATGTTCATTTATTTCAGGATATTAATTTTTTCTCACATAGAAGCAGTAATTATTCCCAGTTATAACAATACAAAATAGCTTTTTCAAAATATGCAAAATAGGCATTTGTGTTGAAAATTTTTAAAAAATAAAGGACTAGCAGGCCATTGACAAAGGAAAGTTTTATTGCTAAAAACCAACTTTAGACTATCCCCTTTGTAAATTACCGTAGAATAAAAGATAAAAGCATCATATAGAGAGATCTGCAAAGTGAGAGAAGGGCCTGTGGCTCCTGAAGACATCAAGGAGACTTGCTTTTCTACCCACACATCAGGCAAAGTAAGGAACTTAACACAGAAAAAGGTGGTAGAAGACCAGGTCTTGATTCACGATAAAAATATGTGAAAGCTAGTGGTTTTATAAAATCTTTTAAACAGATAACTAGTGTTCAGTTAAAAACAGTTTCAATACATAGGACCCCATATATCAGTATGTCTATGAATATGTATATCTAGTTCACAAACACATCTATATGCATATAGTACATACAAGTAGTTTAAAGAGCCTAGACAGTTCTAATTTCAAGTCTTATAACAACAATTTGATAATAAGAGGCTCTTTTTTTTTGTGGGGGTGGGGGTAACGTCTTTGTTCCACATTAGTTTAACATCATTTAAAAAGATTTTTTAGTGAAAGGCTTTGCAAGAGAGAGATGGAAAAAAATTCTCATTTACCTCAAAACTCAGTCATCACTCATGACTGTGCTTGTATGTGTTTAGTTGCTCAGATCGTTTAAAAGCAAATACACAAAGAATAATGAATCTTCTTTTATTCTTCTAATTTCTTACCTCAAATGAAATTCTAGGTGAAGTTACTGCTACCATTTAGAGCCTCAGAAAAGGTGTAGGAAGAATTGATGTAGGTTCAAAATCTCCTCACTGCAGCTGGAATTCATAACAATATTCACACAATACAGGAATAGAGATACAAGTCAGTTTATCTGAAAAGAAATATGTTTTATTCTAATTAATTTGGAAATATTCCACAGAGCTACAAAAATGATGGGAAACGATGATGAGCCTTAGCAGACAAAGGAAATGCCAGGGTATCCTGTTTGCGTCTCAGTGAGGCAGCTGGTGTTTGGCTGAACCAGCTTTTATTTGGTGAAGGTGCAAAGTTACTAAAAATAGAAACAAAACAAAGCAAAATAAATGAACCAGCAGCAACAGAAAGCCCGGCTGAAATGATCTTAAACAGCACCGAGGGGTGTTGGTCCCAAATAGGTAGGTAAGTCCAGAGGTGTCATGGGCTCAGTGTTGCCTCAACCAGTGCTCTCTTCACACTCCTTCCTCCATGGGTACAGTTCATGCTTGGCTGTGAGCAAGCTGGTGGCCGCAGTTCTTGGCTTTCATCACCCAGGAAAACATCCCAAGGAAGAAGAGGAAATGCTTGCGCACCATGGCCATACAACGACACAGGACTAATAATAGAGGCTAGAAAAATGGAATGTTCTGTTTGGTTTAAGTCAGGTAAGGACAGTATCCATAACATTGTGAGCATGATAGACACAACCTTTCTTACTTCCTCTGCCTGTGGTTAGATTGGCTATAGCAACTTAAGGTGTTCTAGCAGCTGACTCCTGCTAGAGTCAAGTCAGTGATAAAACTGGGCTCCCTTAAGGGGACTAATATATATATATATATATATATATATATATATATATATATATACACACATGTACTTAATTTCATTGCTAAGGAACACATTTCTCAGTCCTTCCTCCTTCTCTAAAGAAGGTTACAAAGTGCTCAGGCTAATTTGCCACAAAGGGAACTCTCATAAGTAGTTAATGACATTTCAGTGGCTACACTGCAGAGAATTTGATGATTCAGAAATCTTCACCTTAATCCAAAACTCTGACTCCCTCTCACTTCCCAGTAGGCAGTCTTTTTTTTTTTTAATGGGGAATTGGGGGGATGGGAACAGTGCTGGGGGATTGGGGAAGGGGAACAGACAAGTTGCTGTCGTTTTGTTCTTCAATCTAGTTGTGGAGGACGTTGCTTCACTGGCCCAAGTTGGCACCATCATTGCGCTCTTCCCTGGAGAGGCAGATCAGTCGCTGGCTTCTGGACGGCCACTCACTGCGGCTGCTGGCCGCTCACGCTGGCTGCTGGCTACACACGGTAGCCCATGGCAACCCACTGCCACAGGGGCTGCAGCCTACACCGTCGCCAGCGACTCACGGCAGCCCAGCTCCAGGTTGAGCTGTTGTTCAGCATCTTAGCTGTGGAGGGCAGTGTCACTGGCCCTCATATGTGGGATCCGAACCGGGGCCCTCTGGCATCCCAAGCGAGTTCTTAACCATCGCGCCACTCAGCCGGCCCCCCAGTAGGCAGTCTTAAGGTTGGCTCCAAGCAACACCTTGAAGGTCCTGGCAGAACTGGACATCTGTGGCCCATAGTGCTGGGCAACTAAATAAAATGTTTTCCTAAAGATTTGTTTAAAAGCGAGGCACCACTGAACATAAGACTTCACAATCTTAAACATACATCTTTATGAATTTTTCCATTTGTTTATATCCATGTAGCCACCACCAAGTTCAAGATACAGGACGTTTTGAGCACCTGAGAAGGCTGGCTTGTGCCCTCTGTGTTTTCAAATTTTACATGAATAGATTCATATGCACAGGTGACTTGAGTCTGACTCCTTGCATTCGGTGCTGTGCCAGAGGGGTTCACCTGTGTTGCGGGTGTTTGAGGCTGGTTCTTTTTGACTGTTGGGTAGGAGTCCATATGAAGCCATCACGAAGCACTGTTATACCGGCTTTCTTCCTTTCCTGTTTGACTCTCCCCGGCTCCTCACTCTGTTCACTGGGATCACATCCCAAACAAACTCTATGCACCCCTTTTCTTTCTCTCCCCAAGGCCCTCTTCTAGGCTCTCAGTGCTGCAAGGTTATTGTGGTGAGTTAGGAGATAAGGATTCTCACTTAACTCTGCTCTTCACTTAATGTTTGATCCTAGAAAAACCACTTCCTCACTTAGGCCTTCAATTTTTCTCATCTGCAAAATATGAGGATCTCTGAGCCTGGTCTCAAATGTCTGCAATTCAAATCTGCAGTTAAAAGAGGTCTTCTAGACTGGTAGGGAGGGGGGGAAAAGGGCGGCGGTGAGGAGGGCTCCCTGAGTTCTCCCCTGGAAAGTACAGCAATTTGAACAGCTGGAGCGCAGCAAACAAACCTCTACCAAGCACACTGAGCAGCGAAGGGACTCCCACACCCAGTACTTAAAGGTGGGCACACCGGGCGAATGGGGGAAGAGGGAGGCCAGACATGTGGAGCCCGCTCAGTGGCTGCTGAGACTCGGGGTCTCAGAGCAGATCAGAGAGTGCTCCTGCGGCTCGCTCCCTGCACCTCCGGCCCATGCCAAGGCAGAATCCTCAGGCCGGGCGTGTATCGGGACGGAGAGAGGAGGGCGTGAGCAGAGGCACAGTCCGTGTGTGCCCGCGGCTGCGGAGCTGTGGGAATTCAGGACAAGGTGAAGCGGTGTGCAGCACCAGGGCAAGCTCAGCCTCTGGGCTGACCGTCCTGCCAGGGAGCCCGACCGGAGCCCCAGGGCACGCAGACTCTGAGGCAGAAATCTCAAACCGGTGGAGCAGGAGAATAAGGAAGCGAGAATCGTGGAGACGCAGCCTGCACCCCACAGCTGCAGAGACACGAGCTGTCTTGCCAGGGGGGCTCTTGGAGAGCAGCAGGGGCTCTGCGGGAGCGTAGGAGAGGATTTGTTTTTTCTTTCTTTCTTTCTTTCTTTCTTTCTTTCTTTCTTTCTTTCTTTCTTTCTTTCTTTCTTTCTTTCTTTCTTTCTTTCTTTCTTTCTTTCTTTCTTTCTTTCTTTCTTTCTTTCTTTCTTTCTTTCTTTCTTTCTTTTTTCCCCTTTTCTCTCAGACAGGAAAAATAAACTGCATAGATAAGTGCACACCCCCACCCTCCCTCAGAAACCTTGGCCCCCACCCTGCCAGAGCCTGAGGCTGACCCCTGAAGAGAGGAGTAAGTCAGAACAAATGTGCTTCTACTCCCTGGGGGTTGATAAACTTTGCATGAAAAGAGGCTGCAGGAATGAGCTATTAAACACGCCATCCCCACTCTCACCTCTCCTGGGTGGCTTGGGAAGCAGAGCAACTTCAGCTGTAGAGCCACAGAAAGGCCTACCGGGCAGCTCTGAAATTCCCCGCCCCTCCCCAACAGCCCCCAGTGGAAAGAGCACCTGAAGACGCACATCCAGCCCTCTGGCTGCGCAGAACTGAGTGCCTCTGGTCAGGCGGGAGCAGAAACAGCACTGACTTTGTAAAAAAACTACCAATCACACATCCTAATCCCACTCATCTAGACCAGCATTACCTGGCTCACTCTAGGTGCCAGGCAGCTGGCTCTGCCCCCACAAGACGCAGAGGAGTGTGTGTACAGCAGAGGAAAACCTTGGGAGAGCTTGGTGGACTTCAGCCAAGATTGGCACTGGTTATTTCTTGTTTTTTCTTTAAAAAAAATTTTTTTTTATTGTTTTTTATTTTGGTTTCTCTTTTGGTGTGTTATATTGTTATTGTTAATTGCGTTCTCTTGGATGTTTTGGGGTTTTTTTAAATTGCTTGTGTTGGTTGTTTCTGGATTCTTCTATTTCATTAGTATTTTTAGTTTTTTATATAGGCATATATAAAGGTCCATATATGTAGATATATATGTCCATACATATGGGGGTGGGATATATATATATATATATATTATTTTTTTCTTTATTCTTTTTTCTCTCTTTCTTTCCTTTTCTTTTAACCTCTGTCTCTCCCTTATTTCCTGCTTCCTTGTCACAGCTTGATTTGACTCCTTCTTTCCATTTTTATCCTGTAAGTTTTTTTTCTGCTGTTGTTCATATTGTTTTAAGGGTATTGCTATTTTGTTTCTCGCATTCATTCTATTTTTTAGTTTATTATATTTTATTTTCTGCTATTTGTTCCTTGTTTGTTTTTTTTTCATTGTCATTCTTTTGTTTCTGTTGGATTGTTTTCTCCTTTTGTATGATTGATATTTCTGTCCATGTTGAGTGTAGGGTGATGGTTGTTTTGTACTTCAGAGGGTATCTGGTTACCTTTGGTGGCTGTTGGGGTTGTGCTTGTTGATCTGTTTTGCCCTAAAACCCACTCTGCAGCAGGTCCCAGCCAAAGAAGCACAAGAATCATCACACCCAGAGTCCAACTTTAGATAAAACCAGAGCAATACAGGGTCTGACCTACAGATTCACACTCAAAGGGAAATTGCTACAGGCACAAGAGCCCCTAGGGGCCAAGCCTCATCAGAGCGGTCAGCCCTCACACAACAGCTTATAAACTTTGGACACAGCTAATCCTTATGGCTAGTCAGCTTGGGAGTCAATCCCACCTACTGACAAGCTGAAAGCAATCAAAACTAGACCTCAAAAGGAGAAGGCACAACACAAAGCACAACACAAGGAACACCTCTGGTACACACACACGGAAGAAAAGGGAGTCTGTCTGAGTAGTTCAAATATAAAGGACATGTACCACATAAGTCCACCCAGAAAAGACTGAGAGACCTAAGGGATCTACCTATCTCATCAGAGCAAACACAAAGAGTAAGCCAGAATGGTGAGACAAAGAAACACACCCCAAATAAAAGAACAGAAGAAACCTCCTGAACCAGTGGATTAGAGGAAATAGAGGTAAACAACCTATCAGAGACAGAGTTCAGAACACTGATTATTAGAATGCTCAAGGAAATTAATGAGAATGCAAAGGATAGAGAAATCATGAAAAACAACCAGCTAGAAATAAAGAATTCAATTACTGAATTAAATAACAAACTCGATAGAATTACTATCAGATTGGATGAAGCAGAGGATCAAATCAGTGACTTAGAAGACAAGATAGCAGAGATCATCCAAGCAGAACAATAAAAGAAAAAAATTAAAATCATTGAAAATAGTTTAAGAGAGCTAGGTGACAACATCAAACGCAACAACATGCGCATCATAGAAATACCAAAAGGAGAAGAGAGGGAGCAAGGGATCGAGAACATATTTGAAGTAATAATGTCTGAAAACTTCCCTAAACTGGCAAAGGAAATTGACATACAAGCACAGGAAGTGCACAGGGTTCCAAACAAGATGATCCCAAACAGGCCCACACCAAGACACATTATAGTGGCAAGGGTTAAAGACAAAGACAGAATCCTAAAAGCAGCAAGGGATAGGGAGCAAGTTACATACAAGGGCACACCCATAGGATTATCAGCTGACTTTTCTACAGAAACTCTCTAGGCCAGAAGAGAGTGGCAGGAGGTCTTCAAAGTGATGAAAAACAGGGGCCTACAACCTAAATCGCTTTATCCAGCAAGGTTATCATTTAAAATAAATGATAAGCTAAAGGAATTTATTACCACCAAGCCAGCATTGCAGAAAATGTTAAAAGGGCTGCTTTAAGCAGAGGGAAGAGAAAAACAACCTAACTAATAAAGACAAGGAATACAAATAACAAAATGGCAATAACTATGTACCTATCAATAATCACATTAAATGTAAATGGATTGAATGCTCCAATCAAAAGACATAGGGTGGCTGAGTGAATAAGAAAGCAAGACCCTTGCATATGCTGTATACAAGAGACTCACCTCAGATCAAAAGACACATACAGGCTAAAAGTAAAGGGATGGAGTAAAATATTTCATGCAAATGGAACCAAGAAAAAAGCTGGAATAGCAATACTTATATCAGATAAAATGGACTTTAAATTGAAGAACATAATGAAGGACAAAAAAGGGCACTTCCTAATAATAAAGGGATCGCTCAAACAAGAGGACATAACCCTAGTAAACATCTATGCACCCAACATAGGAGCCCCTAAATATATAAAACAGATATTGACAGACATAAAGATGGAGATCAACAGTAAAACTATCATAGTAGGGGACTTCAACACCCCACTGTCACCAATGGACAGATACTCCAGACAGAAAATCAACACAGAAACAGTGGCCTTAAATGAAACTTTAGACCAGCTGGATTTAATCGATATTTTAAGAGCATTTCACCCAAAGCTATGGAATATACATTCTTCTCAAATGCACATGGGTCATTTTCCAAGATAGACCACGTTAGGCCACAAAACAAGTCTCAATAAATCTAAGAAGATTGAAATCATATCAAGCATTTTCTCTGACCACAATGCTATGAAACTAGAAATCAATTACAAGAAGAAATCGGAAAGCACACAAATACATGGAGGCTGAATAATATGCTACTAAATAGCGACTGGGTCAAAAATGAGATCAAGGAGGAAATCAAAAGATACCTTGAGACAAACGAAAATGAAAACACCACAACCCAAAATCTCTGGGATGCAGCAAAAGCGGTCCTAAGAGGGAAGTTCATAGCAGTGCAGGCCCACCTAAAGAAGCAAGAAAAATTTCAAATCAACAGGTTATCCTTACACCTCAGGGAGCTGGAAAAAGAACAGCAAAATAAGCCCAAAGGGAGCACAGGGAAGGAGATAATAAAAACCAGAACGGAAATAAACAAAATGGAGACCAGAAAAACAATACAAAAGATCAGCAAAACTAAGAGCTGGTTTTTTGAGAAGATAAAATTGACACGCCTCTAGCTAGACTCATCAAAAAAAAAGAGAGAGAGAGGACTCAACTTAGTAAAATCAGAAATGAAAGAGGCGAAATAACAACAGACTCCACAGAAATACAAAAAATCTTAAGAAATTACTATGAGCAACTATATGCCATCAAATTTGACAATCTGGAAGAAATGGATAATTTCCAGGAAGCATACAACCTTCCAAAGCTAACTCAAGAAGAAACAGAAAATCTGACTAAGCTGATTACCACCAAGGAAATTGAATCAGTAATCAATAAGCTCCCAACAAATAAAAGCCCAGGGCCAGATGGCTTCACAAGTGAATTTTACCAAACAGTCAAAAAAGAATTATCACATATTCTTCTCAAACTATTCCAAAAAGTCCAGAAGGAAGGATGGCTCTCAGACTCTTTCTGTGAAGCCATGATCACCCTGATTCCAAAACCAGACAAATACAGTACAAAAAGAAAAACTACAGACCGATATCTCTGATGAACATAGATGCAAAAATCCTCAACAAAATCTTAGCAAACAGAATTCAGCAATATATTAAAAAGATCATATATCATGACCAGGTGGGTTTCATCCCTAATACGCAAGGGTTGTTCAACATCCGCAAATCAATTAATGTGATACACCACATCATCAAAAATAAAAATCAAAATCATATGGTCATATCAATAGATGCAGAAAAAGCATTTGACAAAACACAGCAGACATTTATGATAAAAACTCTTAGCAAAGTGGGAATATGGGGATCATATCTCAACATAATAAAGGCCATATATGATAAATCCACAGCTAACATCATACTCAATGGGGAAAAGTTAAAACCATTCCTTTTAAGTTCAGGAACAAGACAAGGCTGTCCACTTTCTCCACTTTTATTTAGCATAGTTCTCGAAGTTCTAGCCACAGCAATCAGACAAGAAAAAGAAATAAAAGGCATCCACATTGGCAAGGAGGAAGTAAAATTGTCATTATATGCAGATGACATGATACTATATATAGAGGACCCCAAAAACTCCATAAAAAAGCTATTGGAACTAATAGACAAATTCAGTAAGGTAGCAGGATACAAAATCAATACTCAGAAATCAGTTGCATTTGTATATATCAATAGTAAACTATCGGAAGGTGAAATTAAGAAAATTCTGTTTACAATCGATTCAAGAACTATAAAATACTTAGGAATAAATTTACCCAAAGAAGTAAAAGACCTGTACTCTGAAAATTATAAGACACTGAAGAAAGAAATAAAAGAAGATACAAACAAATGGAAAAACCTACCACGCTCATGGATAGGAAGAATTAATATAGTTAAAATGTCCATATTGCCTAAAGCAATATATAGATTCAATGCAATTCCTATCAAACTACCTAGGGCATCTTTCACAGAAATAGAAAATATAATCCAAAAATTTATGGAACCAAAAAAGATCCCGAATAGCCATGGCAATCCTGAGAAATAAGAACAAAGTTGGAGGGATCACGCTCCCAGACATTAGAATGTACTACAAGGCTACAGTAATCAAAACAGTATGGTACTGGCATAAAAACAGGCACATAGATCAATGGAACAGAATAGACAGCCCAAAATTAAATTCAGGCATATACGAGCAGTTAGTCTATGACAGTGGAAGCAAGAATTTACATTGGGGTAAAGACAGTCTATTCAATAAATGGTGCTGGGAAAATTGGAGTGACACAAGCAAAAAAATGAAACTTGACCATCTCCTTATGCCATATACAAGAACAAATTCAAAATGGAGTAAAGACTTAAATATAAGACCTGAGACCATAAAACTCCTGGAAGAAAATATAGGATCTAAATTTGCAGACATTACCCTGAGCAATGTTTTTACTGATACATCCCCGCGGGCTAGGGAAGTAAAAGAAAAAATGAACATATGGGATTACACCAAACTTAAAAGTTTTTTCACAACAAAGAAACCTTCAATAAAACAAAAAGGAAGCCTACTGAATGGGAGAAGATATTTGTCAACGAGATATCTGATAAGGGGATAATATCCAAAATATATAAAACGCTCATGCAACTCAATACCAAAAAAAACCCAACCCAATTAAAAAATGGGCAGAGGATATGAAGACACTTTTCTCTAAAGAGGACATACAGATGGCCAACAGGCATATGAAAAAATGTTCAACCTCACTAAGCATTAGGGAAATGCAAATAAAAACCACAATGAGATACCACCTTACCCCGGTCAGAATGGCTATCATCAATAAGTCAACAAACAACAAGTGTCGGCGAGGTTGTGGGGAAAAGGGAACCCTGGTGCACTGTTGGTGGGACTGCAGACTGGTGCAGCCACTATGGAAATCAGTATGGAGGTAACTCAAAAAACTGGAAATGGAGCTACCTTATGACCCAGCAATTCCACTCTTAGGTAATTATCCAGAGAAAGCCAAGACATTAATCCAAAAAAATATATACATCCCTATGTTCATTGTGGTGCTATTCACAATAGCTAAGACTTGGAAACAACCGAAATGCCCATCGGTAGACAACTGGATTAAGAAACTATGGTACATTTACACAATGGAGTTTTACTCAGCTATAAAGAAGAAGGAAATAGTACCTTTTGCAACAATATGGATGGAACTAGAGAACATTATGCTAAGTGAAATAAGTCAGTCAGAGAAAGACAAGTATCATATGATCTCACTTATATGTGGATTCTAAAAAACTGAATAAAGGAGAATTGTAAACAGAAATAGTCTCAGAAACACAGAGGAAAAACTGAGGGTTGCTAGTTGGGAGGGGGTGGGGATGAAGGAGAAGGGGAAGGGATGAGAAAATACAAATTGGTAACTACAATATGGCCTCAGGGATAGAAAAGACAGTTTGGGGAATATAATCGATAATGTTGTAAATATTTTTTAGGGGGCCAGATGGACTCATGTCTTGTTAGGGAGACCACTTCATAGTTGGTGTAGAGCCTGATCACCGCACTGTATTTCTGAAGCTGATGTTGAATAATAATGTGTGTCAACTATAATTATATATACATATAGTCACGGGACATGAAGTAGAGTGTGGGAATGGAGCCAATGGAATTGTAATAGATAAGCATGATATCGGGGGTGGGAGGGCAGTAGATGGGGGAGGGGGATTGTTTCTGTGTGAAGGGTGAAAAGGATAACTAATGCATTGTTCTGTGTACCTGAAACTAACAATAAATAAATTAAATAAATAAATAAATAAATAAATAAATAAATAAATAAATAAATAAATGAGGTCTTCTAGGGAAGACATTGCTCAACAAATGGAACAAATGGTAGAATTTCATGCACAAGAGATCATGGATTGGGAGGCAATATTTTTATGTAGAGACCTTCCGTGCCCCCAAATCTCATCACCTGAGTGGTTGCCTACCTGCGGCTTCTGAGCTGAGTCATGGTCAGAAGGAGTCACTGGATGGAGACTTGAGCACTGGATGAAGGGCACATTGGGAAGGGGGCACATTGGGAAGGGGGCACAGATCCTGGAAAGGCAGAGCAGGGCGGGGCTATGGATTACCGCTTTTCATTCCCCCTCTTTTCTGAGGATAACTGAAACTGTGCAATATTTCTGAGATGAGCTCTGTGCCAAAAGGTGTCCAAAATAAGCGTAAGTTTTACGAATATGGCTGATGATAGAACTCACCTGAGATTACTGAAGAAAAAACTCTGATGGGTGACCCAACCCTCTCTTTCTATGACATTTAGATCAGATAACTCTAAGTAACTAATATAAATTGCACAGCCATTACATTAATTGATTTCATATTTCACTTGTGGATGTCACCAAGGTTTGCCTTTATTCAATGACATTGTTACCATGGTAACTAATGCATTTTAAATGATAAGAAACATGAAGCATAGAAATGGTCAATTAGAAATGCATAACTCTAATTAATATATAAATGTTTTAGATGTAAAGTTGTTATAAATGTGAAATGCAATTGTTCAAAGTGGACAAAATGGTCCAAAAAATGTGGATGGTGCATACGCCAGTGACAGAAATCTATGCTCTGTTGCACAATTATTTGACTATGCAACACTTTTATGTAAAGGAACAAATGTGAAAGAATAATCATATAATAAGATATTAATTACTGTATTATCTAAATACCTCCTGCCTCCTTTTATTTTTCTGCTGTTCATTCTTTATTGGCATTTTTATCATAAAAGAAGGAAGAGAAGGTAAAATTAAAATGATTTTTATTTTGGGCTGGCCAAGTGGCACATTGGTTAAGAGCTGGCTTGGGACACCAGCTCTGAGCAGCAGGCTCCTGGTTTGGATCCCACATGAGGGCCAGTGACACTGCCCTTTATAGCTAAACTGGTGAACAACAGCTCGACCTGGAGCTGGGCTGCCATGAGTTGCCCGCGATGGCATAAGCTGCAGCCCCTGCTGTAGTGGGCTGCCGTAAGCTACCATGAGTGGCTGGCAGCCAGCGTGAGCTGGCAAGAGCCACCGTGAGTGGCCATCTGGAAACCAGCGACAGATCTGCCTCACCTGGGAAGAGCGCAATGATAATACCAACATGGGCCAGGGAAGAGACGTCCTCAGAACTAGACTGAAGAACAAAAGGACTGCAACTTGTCTGTTCCCCTTCCCCAATTCCCCAATGAAAATCTTAAAAAAAAAATCATTTTTATTTTGCTTCACAATAGCTCTGCCTGGGAGGACACATTATTTAATTAACTCATTTATGAAAGGTTCATGAGCACATACCAAAACTAGCCCATGCTTTAGATAACCATGTCTATACAGATGCATGGTTCTTGACTGCAAGGAACTTGTTGTCTATTGGAAATATAGACAAATTAACCAATAACTGCAATTGGGTAAAAGAAGCCATTTGAAGTTGTCATTATCTGTATTTTTACCTCTGTTGCTGTAATTGCATGACTAACGAAGTGATAGAACCTTCCAAATATTTAGGGACATACTTATAGTTACTAATTTAGATACAAAACGTATAACTTACTGGAATTAAAATGCTCTTTAAAGATATTACAATTCAAAAAAGTAAAAAAGCTGAATTTGATAATGAGGTTTTGCTTAAGTCTCTTCAGCTGATAATCCCCTTACTAACTATCAGACTACTTAGCTCAAAATTGCCAGAATAGCTTTCAATATAGAAAAATATTGTTTTCCTAAGCAGGCTCACCAGAAAAGGGCATGATTTTGGCTGAGGGGTTCTCTGCAGGTGAAGCCCACCCCACAGTAGCTGACAGCTGTGGCCATCTGCTGTGCATACTTCCTTAAGCTGGGAAGCACGTCCTTCCTGGGGAGAATTTGTGTGGTGTGTCTGGCTCCATGGTACTGTACTCACTGTGATTGTCAGTTTTCTCTGTTGGTTTCTTCTCACCTACCAGATACCTTAGCCTTGGCAAGCTCCCAGTGTTTGGACCTCTTCTACCATAATACCCTTTGTAATTCCATCCTATATAGTGTTGTTTAATACCACCTATGCTCTGGCCAATCCCAAATTCATATCTCCAGTCTGGACATCTTTTCGGAACCTCAGTTATATCCATTTGCTTCTAATCATTTCTGCTTGAATGGCTCATAGGCATCACAAATTTTGTCCAGGGCTGAATGCCTGATTCCTCCCTCGACCCCCACTTCTAATCTGTTCCTCCCATAATTTCCATCTCAGTAAATTAACAACTTCCTTTGTTGAGTTCCTCAGGCCTTGAATTTTGACTTCTATTTTTCACACCCTACATGCAATCCATCAGTAAACCCTATTGACTCCGCCTTCATAATATATCTAGCATTTGATGGCCTTTTGGCATCCTATCTGCTACCACTCTGGTTCACTGCACCTTCATTTCTTCGATTTAATTAGGCAATACCTTTTTAACTAGTCTCTTTCATCTACCTTTACCCTCCGTCCATCTGTTCTCAGTTCAGTCAGTAGCCAGTGATATTATTAACACCTACGTTAGATCAGGTCCTTCCTCCAGGGGCTTCCCATCTCATTCAGGTTAGATTCCAATGTCATCACAATAGTTTACTTGGCCCTGTGTGAATGGCACTCCCTCTTCTTACTTCTCTGAGCACATTCCCATTCTCCTTTTCAGCCATATTGGGCTCTTTGCTGTTCCTCAGTCAGGCAAAACATTTTCCTACTTAAGGACATATGTGCTCAATGTTCCTTTTGTCTGGAAGTTCTTCCCTAGATATTTATGTGGATCATTCACCATTTCTTTCATGTCTTTGCTCAAATGTCACCTTTTTGGAGAGATACCTTCCCACCCCAAACACCCTCAGCCCTATCTACTTTATATTCCTTTTTTTTTTTAAATTGGGAAATTGAGGGAGGGGAACAGTGTTGGGGAATTGAGGAAGGGGACCAGCCAAGTTGCTGTTCTTCAATCTTAGTTGTGGAAGGCGCCAGTTGCCATCTGGCTGTCCATCGGCAGCTCGTGGCCTCTAAGCTCAAGGTGCTATGTTAAAATTTTAGTTGTGGGTGGGCATAGCCACCATCCCATGCAGGAGTCAAACCAGCAGCCTGTTGTTAAGAGCGCATGCTGTATCCATTGAGCCATCCGGACAACAGCTCAGCTCAAGGTGCTGAGTTCAGTCTTAGTTGCAGGTGGGCATAGCCACCATCCCATGCAGGAGTCGAACCAGCAGCCTTGTTGCTAAGAGCACATGCTCTATCCACTGAGCAATCCTGCCACCTGTTGGCAGCTCAGTGGCAGCTCAGCTCGGGTGCAGCTCGTTGGCTCATGTGGGAATCGAACTGGCAATGCTGTTGCTCAGAGCTCACACTCTTAACCAACTGAGCCCGTTGGCTGACCCACAATGATATTTGACTAAATATCGCCTACCCATTGTCTCATTCTTAAAATTTATTTTTACAATATGCAATGGCATCTATGTCCATGGAGGTCAAATAATGTGTCCATGTTAAAACTCCATAGAGATTAGATGTATGCTTTTTCCTAAGGTTGGTCACAATCATAGTAGATTAATTTTAGCATATTGGAAAGAAAATAATATCAGCACATTGAGTACTAAAAATTTGACATACTTATTTAGAAAATTGTATCAAGGATAAGACATTTAAAATCTGACATTAGTGAGATCTAAATTATTGTTAAAAAATGATTTGACATGTAGAAAGTATATTTGGTCTTCAAACTTTGCTTTTTTCACATATATCTATGCATTTCTCTATTCCTTTACTTTCCATTTCTTTCCAAATTTTCAGTGAAGTTATTATTGCATGCCTCCTCCTCTTATTTAACCACATATAGTAATATATTTAGTTTTGGATACTACATTTTTCATATAATATTATATTGTGAGCTTTTTTCTGTGCCATTTAAAAATACTTAAAAATAAAACTTTCAATATTTAAATAATAACAATTGTCTTGTTGTTCTTGTTATGTTGTTTCCAATTTTTAATATTATAAATAATGCTAAATAGGTATTTAAAACTGTGTTTATTTCTGAAATCAGACCTGGAAAGCTATCATAGGTTTTGATATGATGGTTCCATTCTTATTATTTTTCAAGTGGTCTCTCTTTGAACCAATGGTTATTGAGGAGAGTGTTTGGGTGTTTTCAGTTACCAAGATTTATTTTTTTTGTCCATTAGACATTTGAAAAATCAGTGTTCCAAGCTTTAGTGGATTGTGCTCAGAAAATGTGAACTGTACAGTTTTTGCTGATTTGGAATTGATGGGGATGAATTGAGGTCAGCTGATTAGCAACCTTTGATTTCTTTGAAGCTGTATTTATTTAGTTATCAAAGTCAAGGATGAAATGGGATCTTTGAAGTCACCTGCAAGTGAGGTGAAGATTTTTGTTAAACTTTTTGAAGCTCCATCTAAAACCTTCTCCTGTTTCCTCTCTCACCACATGTATAGTTGATAAAAATGTAGAGGTTTAGATAGAATCTATTATTAATTTATGTTATTTTTCATTAAATTTACTTTATTTTAAGAATACTTTTTACATTTCCACTTAAAGGAAATTTCTGGATTATCAGAGGATTTTTATTACTATTTGTAATTCAGGAATTTTCCAAGAGTATTTACGTGTAGAATGCTTTTTAGATTTTATTTAGATCTGTTGAGCCACATCTATTTGCATATTTACTTTTTTTCAATGCAAGTAGCTTTTCATCAATTCTATTTTGTGATGTTGCTTCTGTTTAATTGTTTTGCTTATTTTAAAGAATATCTGTAAGTATGTTCGATGTCTATTTTCTATTGTTAGTATTTGCATAGCTTTATTGTCTTTCCTTTTCCTCTATGTTTTAGATGAAGCTTCTCAAGTTTGCCCTATACATTTCAGTTCCAGGTTTCTGCAGTGTCTGTAGTGCCATTTATTGCTTCCAATAGAGATATTGATCCTGTGTTATATTTTTAGTTTTCTTTTAATTTTCTCTTATTTTACTCGGCTCTTTTTAAATTCATTTAGTTTAGTGCCCACTTCGGGCTTTCTGCTCCCTTGTGTGCTCCTTCTTATAGTGAAGATGCCAAGTGGTTTTCAAAAATTAATTTCTGTTCTTATTGTATGCTCTGTTTTTGAAACCTTGGAATCTCTTGGCATTATTTTCTCCTGCCTCTTTCCACATGTCTGATGAGTTTATCTGTTTCCTTTCCTTGCTTAGTCATTCAGGATTGAGCACCTACCCCCTGCTGACATCATGATAAGTGCTTGAAATACAATGGTTAGCAAAAGTTCTGCTCCCAGGGGCTCGCTCATTGAGGATAAGACATTATTCAAATAAGATGTCAAAAATTGTAAATTTGCATTAATGATAATACTATAAAGAGAAAGTGCACAGAGACTGTGATAGTAATAGCTCATAAAATGGGATTTTTAACTATTATTTCCCTTTAGACTAAATAATGACTTTTCTCAGATTCCTATCCTTGCCCTTCTTTTCATGCTATACATTCTTCTTGGAAGCATTGTTTTAATCACTTTCATATTTCGAATCTGCGTGTAGGTGAGTCACAGCTATTGCCTACCTAGAGGGTAAAGCTAATGCCTCAGCTCAGCATGTCTCCTGAACTCTGACCCATATATTCTCTGCCTTCCAGGCACTGCCATCATGTCTCACAGACATTAAAATTCAAAATGGTTAAAACTGGGCGCACCATCTTTCTTTTCTTCCCTTTTTATTTTAATTAATTAATTAATTAATTTTTTTTAGCTGAGCCATCCTGCTACCTGTTGGCAGCTCAGCGGCTACTCAGCAACCGCTGTTGCTCAGAGCTCAAACTCTTGAGAGAGCTCTTAACCAACTGAGCCACTCAGCCGGCTCTTTTCTTCCCTTTTTAATTCTGTTCTGTTACGGATATTACCACCCACCCAGAGCCCAAGCCATAAATCTGGTATTATCATTATTTCTTTGCTCTTCTTCCTACCAATTGACCTCTACCTCTTTAATGAATGCTTATCACCTAGGTCTAAAGGAGAAAGTTATTGCTTGCAGTCAAGCCCAATCATGTTGTAGTTTCTGCCTACTTCTATAGTCTCATCTCTCACTGCTCCCTTACTTTTGCTTTAGAAATTCTTGTAACCACTCTAAGCTCTTGCAGTTTCCCAAGTGTTTCTCTCCCTCTCTCTTACATTTTAACCTGCAGGCAAGATGAAAAAAAGGGTGTGGTGTGTGCTGTTTCTCTCTCTCCCTCCCTCTCTTTTGTACTTTAGATGTCTTTCCCTAAGTTTCACTCTCTTATAGCATGTGTGTCATCTGAAATATCACTGATAGTGCAATACTTAAGAATGTCAACTCTGGAGTCAGAAAAGTCTGGGTTCAAGTCTCAGCTCCATTGTTTGCTAGGGATGGGTTCATGTTAATTTACCATTGTTCTTCAATTTTTAACTTGTAAATTTAGGATAATAGTACCTATAGTATAGGATGTTAAGAGGATTCAGTGAGATAATCACAGTACATTTCACCTATTTTGCTTGTGTTATCACTGTTATTATTTAGAACTAGATTAAAGTGTTTCTGTCTCTATATATCCTTTACTGATTTTTTTCTGGGAAATTGATCATTTTTCTCCTTTACATTTCTTATACCATGGGGATACTAATATGTTCAATATTCTATTTATTGCCTTTGTTTATTTGCATGTTTTTCTAACTACTTTGAGATAACCTTAAAGACAGGAGATATGTTTTTAAAATTTATAAATATTCTAAGTACCAACAGTGCTTAGTACACAGTAATAATATAATCAATATTTGTTCAGAGGAATAAACAACAACAAAAAAACACTATTGATATTCTGAAATGAGTACACATGGGCCTGTTCCTGGTAATCTCTGATTTAGGGGGAAGATTGCCCTGGGAAATGTGATATTTTAAGCACCAGATGCAGGAGGTCTGGAAATCCTCAGGTTCAGATTTGCAGGTGGCGCTTTAGAATTTCCACATGTTGTCTTTTTAAGAAAGCATGAGGTATCTATTTTATTGAAGGTGTGGTTAAAAATAACATGGAATGCTTTGAATGATGTAGAATTAGATCACAACATGAAGACTGATAAAGTTTTCATCAACTTGCAATAAAGAAATATATTCTTTATAGAAAAGGTGTGTTTTTTTTAATCACTATTTTCTTTGATCAGTGACATAGATGAATTCTACCTCCTATCCTTGGTGACTAGTACCTATCCTTGCAAATTTATGAAACATAAATTAAGGTTTTTTTATTCAACATCATCATCAGCTACTTTGATGCAGACATTTATGACATGCCCATAAAACTTACAGATAACATAAACCTGAGAAACATAGCGAACATGTAAAAATACAAAAGACCAAGAGCTTCACAAAATCGAATATAGCATTCTATTTGCTAGGGTAACATGTGAAGTTTTATTAGGTACACAAAATAAATTGTACAAATGCACACATAGCTCTAACTTAAATCTTAAATGCAATATCTATCTATTATCTATCTATCTATTATCTATCATCTATCTAACTATGAATTTTTGTTTATTATAAACTAAATTTTCATCCAGGGAGTAATGACCCTGAAAAGTGCTCAAATTTTTTGGAGCTGATTGAAAATGTAAGTGGTTCCCTGATTTGGCAAGTGATGATTGGGGTTGGGGAGGGGTGTGTGTGGTTCACACTGATAGGTGCTGAAGAGTGGAGTAAGGTAGGGTTGTCTGGAAGATCTGTTTTCTTTTAAAAAGAAAAACGTATTTCTGAATGAATTGTATTTGCGTACCCTCTGTGATAAGAAGAAGGCTTTCCTGTGCCTGGTTGGGTGGCAGAATGGTGGATAAAAGAGAAATTGATTGACGGAGTTGTGTCATTATCTAATGGTTTAATATGTGCCTATATGGCTAGAGACTAGGGGACAAAGTAGAATGTTTTTCCTGCCATGGAGGAATTCATATTGATATAAACCCATTATAAAAAATGGAAACATGAAAAAAGCAGTTAGATGATGGATTTAATAGACAGGAAAGACTGAATCATTACAAAAATTAATGTTAACTATTGATTTGATATTGATGTAGAAAAAAATTGAATCAAAGGCCTTAAGTCCTAAAGTTTAATTTGCCTATTAGTCTACTATGTGACATTGTCTTTCTGGGTCTGTTAGATTAAGACTAACTTTCATGTCCCTTATTTCTAGAACATTCAGTTACTTTATGAAAAATTTAATTTTGTCAAACCATGGATTGCCAAGCTATCCTTTGACCAGGTAGCTTATCTAGTTTAGAACTGACCACCAAAATAACTCTATGAGATTGATTTTCTGTCTTATTAAGCCTAAGTCAGCAGAACTATTTTATGCAAAAACAATAGTTGAACTGCCACTGACAATACAGATGATTGATTCATCCACCTGGAAATCATCAAATTATTATCATAATTTTACCTGGCTCCCTAATACTCAGTGCCAAGATTTAAAAAGGACAGGGTGTTGCACACCCGGACCTATTATAATGTAGTATTGAACTGTAATTGAAAAGTAAAAAAAAAAAATTTTTAAGGACAGTGTGTTTTATTTATTTATTTTAAAAAAGATTTTATTGGGGAATTGGGGAAGGGGAACAGACAAGTTGCTGTCCTTTTGTTCTTTAGTCTAGTTGTGGAGGATGTTGCTTCACTGGCCCAAGCTGGCACCATCATTGCGCTCTTCCTGGGCAAGGCAAATTAGTCGCCGGCTTCTGGACGGCTGCTCACTGCAGCTGCTGGCCGCTCACGCTGGCTGCTGGCTACATATGGTAGCCCATGGCAACCCACTGCAGCAGGGGACTGCAGCCTACGCCGTCACCAGCGACCCATGACAGCCCAGCTCCAGGTTGAACTGTTGTTCAGCATCTTAGGTGTAGAGGGCAGTGTCACTGGCCCTCATATGTGGGATCTGAACCGGGGCCCTCTGGCATCCCAAGCCAATTCTTAACCAACGCACCACTTGGCCGGCCCAGGACAGGGTGTTTTAAAAGAAAATATTTTTAAAACTAAAGCATGTCAAATAAGTGATAAGCAAGAAATTAGCCTGTTCACACAAAAGAATAAAGGACAGAGAAGTTTGCAAACTAAGTGCATAGGTAGAAAATCTGTATTTTGAAGATTTCAAAGAGACATTGTGAAATATGAAATAATGTCTTTGTTTATTCATTCAGCAAACATTTATTAGGTGCCTCGCATGGTAAACAAGGCACAGAATTTACAATCTAGTGGAGATATGTACAAATCAGTAAGTAAGTGTGATTGGTTGATAAGGGGAAAATACAAGGAAGTGCAGGCAGAGAAGGGTCACAGGTCAGACAGGGGTCAGGACAGGTGCTCAGAGGATACAAAGTCCAAGATGAGGTGTTAACAGGGAGTGGTGGGGAGGGAAGGAGAATGTTATCCCAGGGGAGGTGAGGGAATGAATGCATGGTTTGTTTGAGATGTTTAGAGTTTAGAACTCAGGTACTTTTTAAAAAACAGGAATATAATGGAGTACTTTTAAACTTTATTCATTATTTATTAATTTATTTTTTCAGCTTTGTTGAGGTATATATGATTGACAAATAAAAATTGTATATATTTAGGTTGTCCAACGTGATATTTTGATATAGGTATAACATTGTGGAATGATCACAATCAATCTGATAAATACTTCCATCACCTCACATAGTTACCTTTTGTGTATGTGTATGGTGAGAACACTTGAGACGACTCTCCTAGCAGATTTCAAGTGTATGGTACATTATTATTAACTGTAGTCGTTGTGCTGTACATTAGGTCTCTAGAACTTTTTCATGTAACTAAAAGTTTGTACCCTTTGACCACTACCTATCTCCCCTCCCTCCTGTCCTCTAGGATTTGAATGTATTTTTGTTGTTGTTGCTCTTTTGTTTTATTTTGTTTTTTTAGATGCCACATGTAAGTGAGAGCATGGAATATTTGCTTTCTGTATCTGGCTGATTTCTCTTAGCATAGTGTTCTCCAGTTTCATCCATGTAGTTGCAGGTAGGATTTCGTGCTTTTTAAAATTTGAGATATGATTGAGATATCACAGTATGTTAGTTTCAGGTGTACAACATAATTATTCAATATTTGTATGTACTGTGAAATGATCACCACAATAATTAGTTAATATCCATCACCACACATAGCTGCAATTTTTTTCTTGTGATGAGAACTTTTACGATGTACTCTCTTGTCAACTTAGTATGAGGGTAATGTCAGCCTGTAAAATGAGTTTGAAAGTGTTCCCTCCTTTTCAATTTTTTGGAAGAGTTTGAAGAAGATTGGTATTATTCTTTTTCTTTTAAAGATTTTTTAATTT
>NW_017732704.1:216327-252295 GCF_001890085.2 Hipposideros armiger | reverse complement strand
CTGCCACAGGGGCTGCAGCCCACGCTATCGCCGGCGACTCACGGCAGCCCAGCTCCAGGTTGAGCTGTTGTTCAGCATCTCAGCTGTGGAGGGCAGTGTCACTGGCCCTCATATGTGGGATCCGAACCGGGGCCTTCTGGCATCCCAAGCCAGTTCTTAACCATCGCGCCACTCGGCCGGCCCAGATTGGTATTATTCTTGTTAAATGTTTGGTAAAATCACCAGTGATGCCATCTAGTCCTTGACTTTAGTTTGTTGAGAGGTTTTTTTTATTACTGATTAAATCTCCTTATTCATTTTTGGCCTGTGTAGATTTTCTCTTTCTTCCTGATTCAGTCTTGGTAGGTTGTATCTTTCTAAAAATTGTTGACTTTGAGAAAGAAGATACCTACCAAGAAGGCTTCTGGTGGCTAACTGGGTTCAAATTTATAAGCAGAGCCTAGCACCCATGGCTAAACAGGGATCTCTTCGTACTTTAGGGGAGAAGCCTGCACTAAACTGCCTGCCTTCCTCACTGAACTGCCTGCCTGCACTGTGTACCTGCCATGTGAGCTAATCCTTATAAAGCAAATCATGGGATCCTGTTACAACCAGGATTGGATGAGACTTTCCTCATCCAATCTGACTTCTGAGGATTTGGAGTCTTCATGAGAACGGACCAATCAGGGACCAGGGTTGGGGACTTCTCTCTATATAAGTCAACTCCCCTCTGGCTCAGGGAGCGCAGGTTCCCTTCCCACTGAAGACTGAAGATTGCATTTCCCTGGGTGGAGCTGAAACACTGAAGACATCTTGCTGGAGCAGAGCGGAGCAGGCACAGAGGAGCAGGGAAGGGTGGAACGGACCGGATGGGAGCAGTGCAGAGCTCTCTAGCCAGAAAGGGTCTAGCCTGAGGCCCCCTCGCCCCAGGTCCGCCTCTCCCCAGGGCTGCCTGGCCCTAGGGCCACCTCAAAGCTGTGCTGTCCCACAGCCATAGTGTTCTATAATTGAGCTGTAAAACTATTGAGCTGTTCCACAGCCAGACGGTATCACAGTTGAGCTGTTTGCACTGAGTAAAGTTTGACTCTTCACTGTGCCCCCAATTGATGATTCGTCTTGGTGTTGAATCGACACCAGCAACCATCAGTTGACAGAATTTATCCATGTATTCTAGGTTACCCAGTGTGTTGGCATATAATTGTTCATAGTAGTCTCTTATGATCCTTTGTATTTCTGTGGTGTCATACAGTACAGTGAAGTAATAATCAATTCAAGTGTTTAATCATAATAAGAAAGGTAACGTATTTTCCCAAGGACTCCAATGTAGTAAATGGTTGAGGTAGAATTTGTATCTAGCTTTATATGATTCCAATGCCTGTTCTCTTTTCACTTGATTCAATGACTCCTTCACTATTTTTCACAACGCTCTTCAAAGTGTGCCTTGATGAGCAAGCACATTCTGCTTAGATAGAGAGTGACCTAGAAATAGAAATTTACTGTGGATGAGTGATAATGTAGCTTTTAATCATTTTGTAACCAGAAAATGTTTTGCTAGGGATAGAAAAATGAATGGGGCAGTTGGTGATTTAAACTCCCAAAATTGGTAACTAAAAACAGAGTCCTCAGGTACCAGTGATATTTTATCCTCTCCAGACCATTTTTGTTTGCCATCTGATTGTTTGGAAAAGGCTGGGCCTGGTGGACAGATCAGTAAACGCTGCTTGGGCAGTTATTGAAAAGACTTTACCTGTGTAAACTTGGTGAGTTAATTATTCCAGGGTGACTATTTCCTTCCTTAGTCTTCTGTGTCTTTATAATGTTGCCATGTATATGTTTGTACTTATAAAATCGTTTTTCCCTTTAAATGTTTTGTTTGCCTTTAAAGTATCCTCAAGTTGATGTTCCAAAAGACCTTTTAACAGAACATTTGAGTTCCTGACTTTTATATATGTGCAGGTTTTCTTTAATATTAAGAAGAGTGTCTACTAAACACTGTGACTCTAGTGGGGTATAGTAGAGACATATATAGGATTGTCCTTTTATTTTTAAATACTCTACTTGCTTAAATACTCCGAGTGAAGCACCCTTTCTAAGCCCTCTTTAAATGGAGATTGTACATATAATGTTTGTTATGGGCCGCACATGTCTCCCTCAGATTCCTATGTTACAGTCCCAAGCCCCAGTCAGGTGGAGATGGGGCCTTTGGGTGGTAATGAAGCTTACATCAGGTTGTGAGGGCAGGGCCCTCTGATGGCATTAGTGTCCTCATAGGAAGAGACACCAGATGGCTTGCTCTCTCTCTCCTGAGTGCCTGAAAATGAGAGGTCGTGAGAGCGTGAGCACAGAGGGAGATGGTGACTCAGAATGAAGCCTGCCCTGCTGGCATCTTGGTCTTGGACTTCCGTTTCCAGAACTGTGAGAAACAAATGTCTATTGCTTAATCCACGCCGTCTATGGTTTTTGTTACAGGAACCCAATCTGATTAATACAGCACGGTAGCACAGATCTTATGAGAGCTAAGGTTAATATCTAAGCTTGGAGCAGTCATTTCTTTTAAATACTTACATTTACTTTAAAAATTGTTACATCTCACAATCTTAAGAAGGATTGTAATGATCCCTTGTACCATGTAGGATAGACATTACCAAATTCATTCCCTGTCTGAATAGTAATTGTCAGCCTTCCTCCCATTATCTGTCTGGTTACTTTACCGGCCTGTTTTCCCTCCTTCCTGGCTTTGTATTCAAAATGATAAATGTCAGCAATAATAGCTTTAATAATGGCAACACTGTCTTGAATTTTTATGGCACATTTCCTCTAAGAGGTTTAAAGTAATTTAGATGAATTTCCTAGTTTTCACTGGCGACTTGCCAATGAGTTAGAGTGAATTGCACACTACTCAGCCTCACAGCACATCACTGTAATCCTCTTCATGTGACTATTTGCTTCAGTCTTACATGAACTTCCTCTGTTCTTTACCCTACCTCGAGTAAAAAGAGCCTGCTATTCTTTTAAGTGCGTGTGTGCATGCGTGCGTGTGTGTGTTGCTGTCCAACCCCCGACCCCCCCCATCCCCCAAAATGAGTTTGAAAGTGTTCCCTCCTTTTCAATTTTTTGGAAGAGTTTGAAGAAGATTGGTATTATTCTTTTTCTTTTAAAGATTTTTTAATTTTTTATTGGGGAATTNCCCCCGCTACTCCGTGCACATCTGGGGGGTTAGTAATGCTCTGGACTAAAGAAAATAAAATGGAAATGACATGCAAGGAGAGTGCCAAGTGCAACACTTAGAAGAAGTGCTAATCCTGTTTATCAGAAATGTGACTATTTTAAACTTAGCTCACGGCAAATGGCAATTTTCACATCTAGGCAAGAATAGAAAGAATTCACTAAAACCTAACATAAAATATTCACTTTTGGAATGAGTTTGATAAGAACATCGAAGCAGGCAGTAAAGGCGGGGGTGGGGTGTTTGGGATACAGGAGAACACTTGTTGAATGCTAAGAGCGTTTGATGAAGCCCCACCTCAGTGGTTTGCTTGTTAGCAGCCAGCGGCTGGTGTCAGAGCTGCTCATGTGTAGGTGTCGTGGGGTTTATATTGGAGTGAGGAGGGCTGAACAAAGACCAGGAACTCATGGACACAGACATTTTTTTTCTTCCTTGTGGTACTTATTCCAATAAGTTTTTACATTTAAAAACACATGTAAAGGGCCGGCCGAGTGGCTCAGTTGGTTAAGAGCTCGCTTAAGAGTTCGAGCTCTGATCAACAGCAGTTCGAGTCTGGCCCGAGCTGAGCTGCCGCTGAGCTACCAACAGGTGGCAGGATGGCTCAGCTAAAAAAAAAAAACAAAAAACACATGTAAAATAGAATCTCAATTGAACCATATTTTTACATCTCAAAATTTTAGAAATTATATTGAAAAAATGGCATGTGAAACAAAATATAAAATCATGAAAATGGTCATATTTTAGTTAAACTCATGAAAAATGTGTAATGTGATAAAAAATTGCATTAAATAAGTAACTTATTGTTATGAAAATAAATGTTTAAATGTAGATATTTAATTCACTTATAAAATGTTCAGTAGTTTTGAGTGCTGTTATAAAGAGAAAGATGGTATCATTTTTTTCTATGATGCCTTATCAGCTATTCATTCTTCATTTTTATAACAAGCTTTTGATTTAAATATTATACTATAGTTTTCTGTAGTAAAAGTATAGATTAGAACATTATAAAATGCTAAAGATTTAGGTTATTACTCTATATATTTGCACAAGTAAACACATATTTTAAAAATTATAGTATATATTACTAAGAATATGTTAAGAATATTATATGTCATAATATTATATATGTATATATATTTTTGTAAGGAATAAAATCATGAAAACCTGTGGACTATATCTTGCAAATTCTAAATTTAGTTGATTGAAACATTTGATTTACACCAATGGACCCTTATGACCAACCACTTTGCTTTGACTGGTGGTGTTAATTCCTTTGTTGCATCTCTGATAATGCCTGAGTTCATCCTATTTGATGGTCAGTTTATTATTGCAACTTGGCTAGGCTATAGTCATTAATTACTCAAACACTAATTTAGGTGTTCAGAAAGTATTTTTAGATGTGATTAACATTCTAATCACTTGACTTCAATAGGGGATATTATCCTGAATAATCAGGGTGGTCTGATTCAATCAATTGAAATGCCTTAAGAGCAGAACTTAGGTTTTCTGGAAAAAGAAGAAATTCTGCTTGTGTATAGCAGTTCAACTCATGCCTTAGAGTTTCAAGACAGCCCTTCCTAATAGCCTTCCCTATAGATTTCAGACTTGGCTAGTCAGCTTCAAAATTCTGTAAACCAGCTTCTTGCAATAAATCTCTTAATACAGAGGGTGCCCAAAAAACGTATACACATTTTAAGAAAGGAAAAATCTCTATTAAAATTACGCTGATGATAACCACTTTGAATACCTCTTGTAATTACAGAAGTCAAACGTGACTTGTATTCATCTTTTGTTATCGGTATATATTGAGTATCACAATTTTAGTACATTTTTATCCTTTCTTAATATGTGTATACATTTTTTTGGCACCCTCTGTATATGCACCCTACTTGTTCTGTTTTTCGGATTGAACCCTGATTGATACAACCTATGATGGCTCAATTTGACTTCCAACTGCCTTTCTTCCAACAGTTTCACTTGAACCATTTTAGCAATCACTGTAAAGAATTACTGAGCAGATGCTAAGAGAATGACAACAGAAACTCCATCATTTTAATATAAAGTATCCATAAATTATCCTTGCTTTACACCAGCATTTGTTACATGTGGCGTTGCAATGAGCAAGCGCTTGTTTTGGCACACTCCTCTTTCCATCAACTGACCAAGATGGCCTTCATGTTCTCCTCAGCTCCACTGAACATTAGCCAGGTTTCTTCCTATTGGCCCCTGACCCCCCTTTTATTAGAACGTTTACTTTAGTAAACTTGCAATTGTAAATTCTTTCTTTGTTCCTTTGAGATGTACCTCTCCTAGCCTCTTGACAGTTTTAGAACCAAGGAGTGTCTCTGTCAAAGAATCATCCTTTTGAAAAGTAATCACCAAGAAGATACAGCCCCTATCTCAAAATTTCTGTTGGAGGCTAGGAGCCCAACTTGTATAATCACCAGCAAACACAGAAGTCTTTATCACATTGACAACCTCCCCATAAACTTCCTGCATGATGACCCCAGATGACCTCAGACTTTCTAATTCTCCCACCTTTTGTCTTAGAGTAGATTTCAGTCTCTCTCCCGTATTGTAATACTTTTGACCTCTATTACATACAATACACTTGAATAAAGTCTTCCTTGCCCATTTAGCCTTGTCCAGTGCATTTTTTTTGACAACATGTAGGATTTTAAGATTAGAGTGTGCATTTTTTCCACGTATTTGATAATTTGGGGAAGTATGAATTCATTTAAATAAAAATTTGCATTATAATCATATTGACTGGCATAAATATTGATATTTCAATAGTACATCTTATTTATCAAAGTATATTTTAGGAATTTTACACAGTATTTTGCATATATAAAATCTACAAATTATTACAGAATATCTTTTCTAAATTAATGAGGACCAGAAGTAGTTTATGTAATGCTGTTACTACTCTGATAATTTAGATAGATATTGACTTGCTAATTGTCACCATCATGTCTCTGGTCTTTTTAGCCCCCTCTTTCTTTTTCTCTTCCCTCTCAAACCCTGTTGTGAAGACTAAGAACGCAAAATAATAGTAGCCATTAGTATTTTTCTGACTGCTCACAGAGTTTTTGTTGCCATCCGAAACAGAAAACATTTGATTGCAAAGTTCTAACTTGACTCTAGCTGCTCTTCAGCTGTTGAAAATAGAACTTAAAGTAAAAATATAAAGAGCCATAGTAAGACGTTCTGTTTGGATTTTCTGTGTTTGAGAAACTCCTAAAAAAAAATCCTCCATCTCCCTCCAGCCTCCACAGAATGTAGTTATTCCCTGAAAGCACAGGCTTTCTAGTTTGTGGTCATTATTGATTATCGAGTTAATCAAGCCAGGGTGGTGACTGATCAATATAATCAGAGTTCAAGGGAAATGTGTGGAGGGCCCCAGGCTAAAACCTATATTTTAGAGGCAAAGCATGCCAAACAAATAAATAGCTTTCTTTTTTACCATATGTTCGTTCTAAATTTTAAGACCACTGTCTTCTGGAAGCAAGGTATTGTATGTTAGTTATTATATTATGAACATTAAATATGCTGGACCTTAACAAATAATAAATATTTAAAATGATCTATGTTTAAGATTTTGGACACATAAGGTACCATATTTCCCCATGTATAAGACGCACCCCTTTTTGAAAATTTTGAGGTCTAAAAACTGGATGTGTCGTAAAAATATCTACAACAATGAGCGCAAAAACAAGCGCGAAAAAGCAGGAAATGCAAGTAAAAAAATCTACAACCACTGTATAAGACGCACCCAGTTTTTAGACCCCACATTTTTTGAAAAATGGTGCGTCTTATACATGGGGAATTATGGTATTTTGAATAACTGATATAAAAAGTAATACCAGTTTTTTAATGGGGCAAATATCTTTTGAAAGATTTTTTTCGCATGAAATATTGCAATCTTATTTAATAGCAGTTCTAAGAATGTAAAATACAGACTACTCTGTTTACACTTCCCCAAAAGGAGTTAATATAATATTCCCCATATGTAACCATAAAGCCTTAATGTAAATAAAGTACAGTACAATAACATGATGACTTTCGTTGCTAATAAAGAGACAGGTGTTTATATTGAAGTTGTCCTGAAAGCAGAAATCCTATATTTGTTTTGAGTTAAAATGGATTACAGTTACTTATGAGTGTCTCTGGTTTTTATCAATTACAAATTTAATCTGTAATTATATCAAGATCAATGACATCACTCTCAAAATATCTCATAGTCAGGAGGTATATATAATCATGAATAGAACAATCTTTAAATATTAACCAAAAGTTAGACTAGGAAAATGTGTGATTATCTAAGTAGTTAATATAAAAACACAAAGA
Organism: Hipposideros armiger; assembly: GCF_001890085.2. Taxonomy (NCBI): domain Eukaryota; kingdom Metazoa; phylum Chordata; class Mammalia; order Chiroptera; family Hipposideridae; genus Hipposideros; species Hipposideros armiger. Next base: position 244,740 of record NW_017732704.1, on the reverse strand, counting down.
GATAAACAATATAAGAGAAAAAAAAGAGAGACTTGAAATTGAGCTCAAGAAGCAACTCTTATCAAATCAAGATAATATTGGGGACAATCTTAATTTATTTGGAATATTATGACAAATATATGATAGACTGGGTGGCTTATAAACAACAGAAATTTATTTCTCATAGTTCTGGAGGCTGAAAGTCAGAGATCAGGGTGCCAGTGTGGTTGGGTTCTGATAAGAACCCTCTCCAGGTTGCAGACTGCCAACTCCTTGTTGTATCCTTACATGGTGAAGGGACCAGACAGCTCTTTGGGGCCCCATTTATAAGGGCATGCATCACATTAGAGCAGCAGTTCTCAACCTGTGGGTCATGACCCCTTTGGGGGTCGAATGACCCTTTCACAGGGGTCGCCTAAGACCATCGGAAAACAAAAAGATATTTACATTATGATTCATAACAGTAGCAAAATTATAGTTATAGAGTAGCAACGAAAATAATTTTATGGTTGGGGGTCACCACAACATGAGGAACTGTATTAAGGGGTCACGGCATTAGGAAGGTTGAGAGCCGCTGTATTAGAGGCTCCACCCTCCTGACCTGATTACCCCCCAAAGGCCCTTCCCTTAATATGATCACATTAGGGGTAAGGATTCAACATATGTATTTTGGGGAAACGCAGACATTCAGCTCATTGCACAATCCAATTCTGGACAAACTATTTTTTTAAGAAAGCCTGTAGAGTAAAATTTTCCTTATTTATTTTTCTTTCTTAATTTATTTCCCTGAAGAGATACATTATGTTATCTGTTGTATCTACTGAGTTACTAACTTTTAACATTTTGAATTAAGATCTTTGTGCCAACTAAAAGCAACAATTTTAAAAAATATCAAAGGTGAGAAAACCTTCAGTTAATTTACTGCCTAATCAACGTATTTGACACTTATTTTATTCATTTTCCAGTGCCTCATTTCAAAATAGTTTTTGCAGTTGTATTTTACACCAAACCTTGAACTAGGCCTTTAGCAGTGACCAAATAAACAAGATTCCTGCCTTTATTTAGTAGAAGTGTAGAGGAAGAAATAGAATTTAAATAGATAATGGCACATGTAACTATATGATAATGACTGAATTAAGTACTATGAAGGAAAAGTAGAGGAACTGTATTTATAGAGCTATTATTTCCTTCTTCTTAAAAATGTTTTGATAGGTGGTTCCTCCTGTCTCTCATGGCCAGCTCCAGCCAGTGAGGTAGCAGAACGGTGCCTGAACTGTGAGTGTACAGAGGGAGGGTTTCTTGAAACAGGTCCTTTAACTTGAGCGGACCATTGATTAAAGGAACCCAAAGCCTTCACGCAGAGGCAGCCTGGGTGGTCTCGCTCAGTGTCACTAGTGCAACTGGGGCAGAGGTACCCCCTCCTCTTCTCGGTACAGTCCTCTGTGTCGGTGCTCCTGCAGCTGGAATCCTTGTGGGCAATGACAAAAACAATTGAAAATTGATAAATGGATATCAAGGTTAAAGGATCAGATGGACTACAGCTAAAAATTAAAGTTAAGAAGAAAATCAAGAACTGTCTGATGTTTAAAAGAAGGCAAACTGGGGCCGGCCGAGTGGCGCATTGGTTAAGAGCTGGCTTGGGACACCAGAGGGCCCCGGTTCGGATCCCACATATGAGGGCCAGTGACACTGCCCTCTACAGCTAAGATGCTGAACAACAGCTCAACTTGGAGCTGGGCTGCTGGCAAGGCATAGGCTGCAACCCCTGCTGCAGTGGGTTGCCATGGGCTACTATGTGTAGCCAGCAGCCAGTGTGAGCAACCCTGAAGCCACCGTGAGCTGCTGCAGTCCAGAAGTCAGCGACTGATCTGCCTCTCCAGGGAAGAGCACAATGATGGTGCCAATGATTGGGCCAGTGAAGCAAAGTCCTCCACAACTAGACTGAAGAACAAAAGGACAGCAACTTGTCTGTTCCCCTTCCCCCAATTCCCCTGCACTGTTTCCATCCCCAATTCCCCAATTAAAGAAAAAAACTTAAAAAAAATAAAATAAAAGAAGGCAAACTGAAAGACCCAGTAAAAGTATAGAAGAAAATAAACTAAGCTAGATGAGATTGAAAATGAGATACATAAATGCTAAAATTAGTTAAAAACTGCAAGATGAAATTAGAAATTTGGAGAAATGTACTTTTAAAATATTTTAATAAAATGGGTAACTTTAATATATATGAGTATGATAATATTTTAATGTTTAAAGCCTCAGTTAATATTAAATTTAAAAGTTCTATACCAGTAAGTAAAGGCTAAGACCCGAAATATTAAACGCTAACAGAAAAATGGGGAAAATAAGAACGGGCTACCTAAAAAATATAAATGCAGGTCAATGGAAATAACTTGGCTGTGTCTTCAGATAGTGCAGGACCCTATCAGTTCAGCACCAAATGATTGTAGCATCACATTCCTTTCCCCAGATAGACCAGAGGCGGCAGGATCCTCCGGGAATGTTCAGGTAGGCAAAGGCCCTACGGGACTATTCATGGTCCCTTTGTCTTTGCCCAGGAAAATAAACAAAACAAAAAGAAGACCAGTAAGCAAGCGCTCCAGGATGCACCCTGCCTTCGTAGAGGCCCCACCTCTGGTCCGGCTTCCCTCTTTCCCAGCACCGAGCCTCCCCCCCCACCCTCCACCCCCACCCCCAAGTTATTTCCATTTGTATGTAAATGTAATGCCTCCACACTGAGAAATAACCTCTAAATGTGCAGCATTTTACCTAATGTATAGACTGTGTGCTGCAGAAGATACTTATAAACCATGCAGAGAAGAAAAGCACATTTGTAGTCTAGGAAGAATCTCTGAAGTATTTGGGGAGCTGCCTTCCTGTAATTTCTAAATATATGATGAAAACTGTCACCAGCAAGTTTTCTGCACTCTCCTCAGTACGCTACCGCTCCGCATTTATTTGTTCCTCCAAAGGCACTCTCAGAGGCGCTTCCTAAATTGCTTAATTTCAAAACGTTTAAAAACGAATCCCGGACAGACCAACAGCAGTGTCAATACTGACAACATATTTTGTTGGTTTTTGCCGAAATGCTTAGGTAACTCTTACTGTCTGCCTCAGATTTGCCAAAAAAAGAAGTTTTTCAGGGGCCTCCTCAGGCACCCACAGGGCAAACCGTTTATTTCTGGAGTGCTGAGGGAATGATCCCTCCAGGGGAGGGAGATCGCCGGTCGGTGGGTAAGGCGGGGCGGGTCCTGCAGCGGCCTGGGAGCTGGAGACCTGAGCACGGAGTTTACTGTGCAGAGTCCTGGGAATCGCACCCGCAGTGGAGCGGGCAGGGGACGCAGGACGGCGGAGGGAGTGGGCAGGGTGTCCCTGCAGCTGCCACAGCGGTGTCGTGCGCCCCGCAGAGCTCTGACCCGAGGCTCTTCTCACGTCTCCATGGGCTCCATTTTCTGTCTCGCCAGCACAGCAGCCCCAAGCGGCGGGTGGGACCGTTGCAGTCAGCTCTACCACTGTCAGCCACAGAAGATGCCCTCAAGGACAGTTTTCTCAGTAATTATTTGAACACTGTTTAAAAAGCTCTCTTTGTTTTCTCTTTGAAAAGACACATTTTATGACAATATAGTGCTAAGAGCTAGAAATTTGATATGGTATGTCGAGCTGCTTGCTGATCTAATTAAATTCTGGCAAAAACAAATTTAGATCCGAAAAGCATTGATTTCTCTATGTAATGATCTCCTTTTAAAAAGTGCTTGAAACTTGGTCGGTACACCAAGAAGATTCTATTTCTCTTGTCTTCTTTGGCATTGTTGTCTATACTCAGAGAGAGAATAGTGAGGCTATCTTTGGATTATCTGTGCTTTTCTAACTAATCTTGTTTGAGATACTTTTTTTATGAAAAAAAAAAGAGGAAAGGTTTGAAAATGAAAAATTTTCAAGGTGCTTCAAAGGTTTACAGGTTTTTTCTCTTTAAATATATCCTTCAGGAAATATTTTTCATATATATATATATATATATAAAATAAGCAATGCAAGTAGAAGATAAATAACGATTTCATGCTAATTCCAGAGTTCATATTATAAATTAGTTTCAAATTTCAAAATATTTAAATGATGTTTTACAATTTAGAAGCAATTTTGCCCTTACTGTATTTTTAATTTACTAATTGATTAGTTGAGTAATAACTGTCATATAATGCTGAGCCCCGGTTCTAAAATTCTCTATCTTTAAAGATTCCCTAGGGTAGTGGGACAATGAACAAGACAGAGACATTCATAATATGGTATGATAAGTGCTTGAGTACATTTATTTCCCAAATTTTCCTAATTATAAGTAATATAAGAATGTGAAAAGAAAATAAAGCCACCTTAGGAAGAAGACTGGATATTTTTGTCTGGTTCTAATCTTGATTCTCCTACCAATTAATAAAATAACTTTGTAACACTTAGAACGTTTGTTCGTGAGCAAGGTGGAAATAGCCATAATCAAATTAGATGTTAAATATACACGTTTTAAGCTATAAACATTAGTATGGGTAAGTTGATATTAATATCATAGGTGAAAGTTTTGAAAAAATTTAGGAATTTAAGAATTTACAGACCATGAAAAACAAACATAATGCAAATTGGCTATATGTTTATACAAATCAATTACAAAGATTCTAAACAGTGACTTATAATTAACTGGAGTTTGAAACACAGCATAATCTTGAAACCCATCAACAATCCTCAGGCCTGCTGAGTGCTTCTGAAACCTCCAGCAGTTTTACTTAAATAGAATGGAAAGTTAAAGATGAAAGAGCATATATCTCCAAGATTCAGAGTCACAAAGAATGTAACCTTAGCCTAGTCTATTCTAGGTCCCACATATTTGCACTATTGTTTTCATGGGATAAAGAAGTCCATGGTATATTTTAATATTTCAGCGTGGATGGAGGGGATGGTTTGGGTGATGTCATTTCTGGGCTGAGAATGTCTGAGAAGATTGTGTACTTCCTCCTGGGCTTAGCAAGACTTCTTTCTGAGATGGAGACCCGGCAGCTCCCCATAATTCTCGTCTTCTCAGTTGGGCTTGCTCGTCTCGGTTTATGCAACTTGGGACTGAGTTTCTAACCCTGTAAGAGGTGTCTCAGGTTTGGGGCCCTACATGAGTCTCCCAGACATCAGCCATGAGGTGCCACTTTCCCAGGCCCCACAGGATACTCATCCGTCTGTGTTGGCAAACCTACTTTCATGCTCCATCGGAAGTAGGGGAGCATAGTGGGAGAAACCAATTAGTTTATCCATTAGAAACCAACTAGCCAATGCTAATGGTAAAACTACAGATTACAGACAGCTATGCCTTTTTAATATATTATTTTATTTAATGCTCACAACTTTATGAGATAGGTACTACTACAAACATTACACTACTACAAACTACAGATAATTAACTGAGACTTGCTGAGGTTAAAAATCATACCACCAGAGGAGAATGGTTACACATTTTTACATAAAGAATTTAATAAGCAATGTACAGTCTAAAGTTTCATCAGTGAGCAAATGGAATATTTACTGAAATCCTTGATTAAAAATATATAAACCTTTATTAAGATGAGCTTTTATATCAAGACTCCAGAAATAAGTATAGAGAATCCCTCTTCAGGTAGGAAAGGGAAATTTTGTAGTTGGAGTTTATAATCAACCTGAAAACTATAAAGGGGAAAAGGGGTCAGCCTTTTTAGAGAAGCTTGTTGAAACATTTAGGTACAGGGCTTGGTGCTGAGTGAGGAGAGTCATTTTACTGTGTGAACGTTTGTTGACAGTCAGTGTCCTGGGTCACAAACCCTGTTGGTGAACTCCAGTAGTGCAGCCAAAAACACATACAGCAGATGCTGTTCTTAACCTCATTTTTCAAACAGGAAAATGTTTCAAGGCTTCAAATTAGAACATAATCTTCAGATTAGCAATCATCAATGGGCAGAATTAGTAATTCTGAGAGAAAACCTAAAAAAAAATTCCTGGAAAATAAAACGAGTGTTTAGAAAGCTGATCTTGGAAAACATGTAACATTATAGGGCAGACTTTCAATCCATTTTTTAGCATATAGCAAAGTCATAATCACAGATGTTCTTTATCCAAGGCTCAGATGAGAGCAATGCCCCAAGTCAGCTCCACCGGGGCAGGGAGCACGTGAGATGCTTGACTGGAATTAGAACAGATCATATTCATGAACTTGGGATGATCCCGGTGTAGCCTGTACCCAACAAAGCACACTCTCCCGGGAAGGTGGCCACCTTCATTAGAGCACTTATCTTAGGGCACTTCATGAGGGCACCTGCTTTAGTTTCCGGCTCAGATGAGAGCCCTTAGCTGTGACCTCAACACACTTCCTGATGCCTGCCATTGAAATGAACCCTGTTCCCAGCACTTTCTGCACTTGGCTGAGGTCCTGTTTAGAAGGAACTTATTTTTCATAATTAGGGTGATGACATTCACCCACTTGTGAGTATTGTTTCCTGCCTTGTATCTCTAACCTCACACCCAGGTAATCTCCCACAGATGCTGTGAGAAGTAAGCTGGGATTTGACAGACCCAGCCTTCATGCTGGCCATTTACTCTCCGAACAAGTTGGTCCCTTCAGCCTGCTTGGCAGAGTTCCCAGCATATCTCATGGTTTTGCTCGGATTACCATGTGGTTCTCATGAGATGGAATTACATTAGGGTGAAAAAATTCCAAGAAAACAATATTAAATCATCTCTCCTGGTGAGTTAATTCAATGATGGAACTTCTCGGTCTTGTTTTCCTCCTCTTGTAGTTGTAAGAGGGCAATTCAAATTATTTAAGGATGTTAGAAAAATTATTATTAAGAATATTAGAAAAATATAATATTATACCTAGTGGTGTAGAAAGATTGACTTAAAAAATAATTCAGTAAAAATCAAGTACAGTTGAAAAAAGTATGTGTAATAGGAGTTAGGTTCTGTGTTCAGGGAAGAATGTAAAGTGTGAAATTGTAATCTTTACACTGTGTGACAAAAGAGTTGCAACCTGTGGAGAGGAAAGCAAGAGCTTTTGAACATCCAAAAATAAAAGATGGAGAATAGAATCACAAAACAAATGAATCTTAGTAATTATTAAGCAAAATTTATTAGATAATATAGGAATTCCTTCTATAACGTTGCTGAAACTGATCATCCACCCACGACTTGAACTTTTGCAGCTCTAGGGAACTTATTACTTGTAAGTAGGCCACTCAATAAGAAAAATAATAAGGGAATATATTTTCTTCTTAATAAGTGGAAAAGGGCCAATAACAAGGCACTAAAGATTTTTAATGCTTAACAAGACTTTAATATTTTTAGAAGGAAGAGCTGAAACCCGTAGCCTGAAGTAGGCTAAACATGGCTCTGAGCATCAGGGTAAGCCTGCTACAACGGGGAAGAAGGAATGAATATTTCTAATTACATTAGTCCAGGATCAGGACCTCTACATCTGAGGTTACTTAAGAAAATGCCTTAAATTACTCTAGCAATGCTGTTATCCTGTTACCCCTTTTTTGAGACTGAATAATGGTAAATGCCTAACCTGTGAAAGGGTTAGATTGGAACCTATATTTCTCTCACTGTAAAAATAACAAATTAATATTTTCATATATATAAAACCATTGATTGAAAAGACCAGTTGGTAAATATCCGGATGAAAGAAGCAGGCTACTGAACTGTACGCAGATAGCCTTGCAAATGTTTATTTTCAGACTAGCCTTTCCCGTGCCGCTGTGAGAATCACAGACTACAGAGCACCGCAGAACTACAGAGTAACCGAGCACTAGAACTGGAAGGTGCCATGGAGATGTTTTTCCTACAAACAGGCTTACAACCTGGTTTTAGTTTCAGACCCTTTTTTTCCAACAAAAGGTTTAGATGAAATTCACTCTATTAAAGGCGAGAACCTGCCTCTCTGCCCACTTCCTCCCTTCCTCCATCCCCTCTGCCCCTTTTTCCTTTTCTCTTGCTCTTTCTTTCTCCCTCATAGCAGCATCTGATGGACCATCATCGAGCCCTGTGACTGCATCAGCCAGAGTGTGAAACTCTAGTTATGAACCGGGACACGTGACCACAGACGTCATTTGACTTACAACTGCCAGAGGGGGAAAACAGGCTGAGAAGTTTTATCATTGAGTTAACTCATCAGGAGTGATAATTTAAACAAGTCAACAAATTGAACTCAGAAATTGAACTCCAGCACATAAGGTCACCAAGACCCTAACTTTGCTTTTTAAAGGCCTTCACCAAGGAATATAAAATTTTAGGGACAAAATTTATCAAGGATCAAATTATCATCCTTGAAAGACAATGAAATAAATTAGAATCTTCCTCAATTTGTGAACTTAATCAGTTTGATCAGACTAAAATGGTAGTGTCTTACATGCCATTATTAGGTAAAAAAAATGAATTGAAGATCAGGTAGAGACCCTTAAATTAAACAAAAACAGACAAGGCAAAAATATTGCACATATTTTTGTGAATGTGTGATTGGTGGTTTCTGACCACTGAGGAAAAATCTAAACTTGTTCCCAATTTTGGATTTGGATTTTCATGCTTTTTCATGATTATTGGATAGGTTGTCATCCCAGCTCTTGGCAAGGCAGGCAAGCACTAAGCACACACACCCTGCCTACTTCTATTTAACTCTGAAACACCAACCAGAGGATTCTGACTTTTCAGAGACTACTGCGTTCGTTGGATCCCAGTTAATAGGAGAGATCAAGGAAGTGGAATGTGATAGAAAAGCTTTCAGAAGATGAAAAAGGCCCAGGCTTTTACCAGTAATGTGGGACCTAGGGCAATTCTTGCTCCTCATGAGTCACAATAGAAATGTGGTTGTTAATCAGTAGGTATTGCAAAGTTCTGTGGGCCCCTTCCCAGAAGATGAAATTATGCATAGTGGAATAAGAGAGGGGAAAGTGTAATGCCACCAAATTCCTAGAAGAAATCTTTCTTTACTCGGGAATTATGCTTATTTGATGATTAACAATTTTGTCAGGGAATGGAGAGGGAATTACCTCTTCCTTCCTAAATGAGGTAAGAGACTTACCTCAAGTCCACTATTTCTGTCTTGATAAAGTAATAAAAGAGCCAAATGACCCTCTCCCTCTAAAGCGGTTTCTTGGTTATGTTCACGGAGTTTGACCACCAGCTTTAGGCAAACTCTGCTGTGCACGCTCCTTTGTTCAATGAACTATGCCAGCTCTGGTTTCCTGGATATTTGGGTGTTGAAGAAACTCCCCGCCCTTGCCAAAGGGCTTAAAACAGTGCTTAATTGCTTAGTGTTGTCTTAAATAGGGGATAGGTAACATGGAAGGACTGTTTATTATTTGCAAGACACTGTGCCTTACAAGCATTATCAAGTTCATGTAATCCTTATTTTGACAGATTTCTGACCCTTGATGCCCTAAAACAACTATTATAAATAAGTGAATTGAAGTAAGTCTGATTTCAAAAGAAAGTTGTAAAATAGATAGGATTTATATTTCTAGTGAATTATAATAGCAAATATTCATTTAATGATTTACTATTCATGGTTAGTAGAATAGAATGAAGAAATGATTTACATGCAAGAGATTACAAGAATCTAAATTTATATATATATTTAACAGAAAAAAATTGGGTGAAGACAGAAGGGCTGAAAATGAAAACACATTCCTTTAAGAGGACATACAGATGGCCAACAGACAGATGAAAAGATGCTCAATGCCACTAATCATCGGAGACATGCAAATAAAAACCACAATGAGATACCACTTCCCTCCTGTCAGAATGGCTATTATCAATAAATCAACATACAAGTGTTGGCACAGATGTGGAGAAAAGGAACCCTCATGCACTGTTGGTGGGATTGCAGATTGGTACAGCCACTATGGAAAACAGTATGAGGGTTCCTCAAAACATTGAAAATAGAACTACCATATGACCCAGCAATTCCACTCCTGGGTATCTATCCAAAGAAATCCAAAACACTAATTTGAAAAAAAATACATGTGCCCCTATGTTTATTGCAGCATTATTTACAATAGTCAAGGTATGGAAACAGCCGAAATGCCCATTGATTAGATGACTGGATAAAGAAACTGTGGTACATTTGCACTATGGAGTATTACTTGGCCATCAAGAAGAATGAAATATTACCATTTGCAACGACATGGATGGACCTAGAGAATATTATGCTAAGTGAAATAAGTCAGACAGAGAAAGTCAAATGCTATATGATCTCACTTATATTGGGTTGTCAGAAAAGTCATGACGTATTTTGTCTATGTTTTTCAAAGGTCATTTATTTATATAAAGAACAAAGATCAATCAATGATACATTGCCCATTTGTTCGATAATCTTTTGCCATCTTTCAGTGAGCTTCATAATTCCTCGTTCATAGAAGGACCTGTCTTTATTTGCAAAAAACTGAACAAGGTGCTGATTTACAGCCTCATATGACTTGAATGTTATACCACGCAAGAAGTTTTGAAGAGAGCGAGACAAGTAGAAGTCTGACGGCGCAAGGTCAGGCGAGTATGGTGGGTGTGGCAACACATCCCATCCAAGCTCCAATAATTTTTGACAGGTAATCAAACGTGTGTGGTCTCGCATTGTGGTGATGGAACACAACTCCTTTACAATTAACAAGCTCTGGACGTTTCTGGATGATGGATTTGTTCAAACTGTCCAATTGCTGACAGTATACATTTGAATTGATTGTTTGGTTCCTTGGTAGGAGCTCGAAAAACACGACACCTTTAAATCCCATCACACTGAGAGCATAACCTTCCTCTGATGAATGTCTGCTTTCCATGTTGTTTGAAGTGAATCATCACATCAGGACCAAGATCGTTTGCACACCACATTGTTGTAAACAATCCACTTCTCATCACCAGTTATCAGTCACTTCAAAAAAGGATCATTTTCCTCATGTTAATGAGCATATTGCAGATGTTTATATGCGCTGTCAAATGAAGTTCTTTGAGTTCATGCAGAACCCAAATATCGAGCTTGCTCATGTATCCCAGCTTCTTCAGGTGGTCATGAACGCTTGAATGATGGATGTTCAATGTTTCTGCAATCTCTCATGTTGTGTAATGTGGGTTTTACTCGATCAGTGCCTTTATTTTGTAGTCATCAACCTCAGTGGGCCTCCCTGACCGAGGAGTGTTGTTGAGAATAAAATCACCAACACAGAGTTTCATTAACCATCGTTGGCACTGACGTTGTTGTAGAGCATTATGACCATAAACTTTATGCAACTTTTCACAAACTGACATGAGTTCTTCCCTTTATGGAAGTAAAACAGTAAAATATGGCAAAAATGCAGTTTGGACTTCCATCTTCAACTTGTTGTAAAATCTCCAAAACTCAACCAAATCGCTCAATTTTTTTAGAATGAAGTTAGAACTGTCAGCTGTCAAATGACATAGCAATAACATAGATGCAAATGACTCTAGTACTTCCAAAAATGAACTCGTGCCATCTGTTGCAAACATGCATCATGACTTTTCCGACAACCCAGTATGTGGAATCTAAAGAATAGAATAAATGAACAAACAAAACAGAAATAGACCCAGAGATATAGAGAAAAAACTGATGCTAAGTGGAAGGGGTTGGGGATAGAGGAGAAGGTAAAGGGGTTAGAAAGTACAAATTAGTAGTCACAATATAGTCATGGGGATATGCAATACAGTATCAGGAATATAATCAATATTGTAAAGATTATGTAGGGTACCAGATGGGTACTGGACTTATCAGGGGGGATCACTTCATAGACTGTGTAGATGCCTGACCAATGCACTATAAACCAAAGCTGAAGCTGAAGTAGAATAATATTGAATGTCAACTATAATTAAATACACACACACACACACACACACACAGACACACACACATGAAGTCTGACAATTAAGTTTGTGAACTTGTTGCAATGATGTTGTTAACCTTTTGTTTGATATGAGAGATTATGCATTATGAATTTGTACCAATTGGACAGTTAAGCAAGTTTACTATTTGGAAGTGCTGAAAAGGCTGCATGAAAAAATGAGATGACCTGAACTTTTCACCAACAATTCATGGTTCTTGCATCACTATAATGCACCAGCTCACACGGCACTGTCTGTGAGTGAGTTTTTAGCCAGTAAACAAATAAGTGTATTAGAACACCCTCCCTACTCACCTGATCTGGCCCCCATTGACTTCTTTCTTTACCCAAAGATAAAGGAAATATTTAAAGGAAGACATTTTGATGTAATTGGTACATCAAAGGTAATACAACAACAGCTCTGGTGGCTATTCCAGAAAAAGAATTCCAAAATTGCCTGGAGGGTGGACTAGGTGCTAGCGTTGGTGCATAGCTTCCTAGGGGGAGTACTTCAAAGGTGACCTTAGTGATATTCAGCAATTAGGTATGTAGCACTTTTTCTAGGATGAGTTTGTGAACTTAATTGTGTGTCCTTGTATACAGAGGGTGCCAATAAAATGTATACACATTTGAAAACCTGTATTAAAATTGTAATAATATATACCGATAACAAAAGATGAATACATGTCATGTGTCTACATTTTTTTGGTACCCACAGTATATACAGATGGTGCCAAAAGAAATTTATACACATTTTAAGAGATGTTATCTGTGCTCAAGCAGTAGTTCACCATAATCAGAAGTGTCTAGACACTGATGGTAACCACTTTGAGCACCTCTTGTAATTGCAAAAGTCAGACGTGACATGTATTCATCTTTTGTTATTGGTATATATTGAGTATTACAACTTTAATACAGTTTTGTCCTTTCTTAAAATCTGTATACATTTTTTTGCTCCCCTCTATATATAGTCATGGGATGTAAAGTACAGCATAGAGATTATAGTCAGTGGTATCGTAACAGCTATATATGATGTAAGAGGGGTAGTAGATTGGGGGGGGCTATCACTTTGTGAGGGGTGTAAATGTATAACTACTACATTGCTTTTTACACTTGAAACTAATAAAAAGAAAAAAATATATTAAATTAAAAATATTTTTCATTATTTATACAAAGATCACACGGGATTTTAGGGGTCATGACTAAATAGGTGAATTTCTTTTCACACACAACAAAAAGAAAATGAAAACACATTACAAAATATTCTACAAAGATAGGACACTCACAAAATAAAAAATACTTAGCAATTGCTGAACAGTGATCAATTGTCTTGCAAGGAAAGGCATTTGTAAGAAACAAATTCTTAAGTAAAAATGTCTAGTGAGCTTCAAGGATTTTCTATAAAAGATCAGAGAAAATAAAACTTTTTGGGGAACTTCACTGAAACCACTCTAATGTTTTATTCTGCTCCACCATGACTAGATTGGCTACTCTGGATTACAGTAACTGTATACAGAGGAGTAGCTGTGTGTGTGTGTGTGTGTGTGTGTGTGTGTGTGTGTGTGTGTGTGTGTGTGTGTGTGTCTGAATGAAACTAGGTGATTAATGCATCTTTAGAACATTTGTATTCCATGTCTACTGATATTTTGTTAAAAAGTATTTGTAGAAATAAAATTAACTCTTTAATTGATTATCTCGATGGGAAATTGGGAAACTGTCTTCCTTTTCCCTTTTCTGTAACTCTGCATCTAATTGGTCATTACAACATGTTGAATTTCTTTTATATCCATCTGCTCCTCTTTTCTATTGCTGACTCTGCCTTAAGTTTGGTGGGTATAAACTTTACTAGGTTTATAATGCAATAGCTTACTCCTAATTGCATCTCTTGCCTCCTATCTGTTTTTCTTCCAACCATCTTTGCAACTGCCCCTGAGTTTTGAAAAGAGAGATCTGACTCAATTGATCCCTTAAAAAACCAAAACTTAGATGGCTCCCCATGGTTGCCAGAATAAAGTTCAACATCTCCCTTTTAAATTAAGAATGCACTCACAATTTAAAAGGATGCACTACTTGACTATGTTTAGTACACATGTTCCATACTCTTAAAGATTTTTGTCTTTTTTCTGTCATAAAATCTTATCAAAATGTGTTAGATATCTTGATTTAATTATTGACATACTGTGCTTCACTGATATATAGTAGGTGCTCATTAAATATAAAAGTTAAGCACTGGAACAATCTGGCCTTAATTTGGCTTAGTTTTATGCTTCTCTACACATTCCAGTGCATCTGTTCTTCAACACTCCCCAAAACCTTTTCTTTTTCTTGTTTTTTGCTTCTTTCCTTGGTACCATCTCCACGTAATATCACCTTCCTATACATCGCAAAATCTTACCTGTCCTTTAATACAGACCTTTAATTCCAAATTATCTTGGAAGCCTTTTCTTATCTAATGGGCCTTATTTATTTTCTCCTTTGGAATCCAATTGCATGCTCTTTGGACCTCTCCTATGGTACTGAACTCTTTCTGCTTGGGAATGCAGTTAGCTTTTCAATCTCCCATTTCCTCTACTTCTTGAAAGTTACTTGAGGACACAGATGATGCCTGATGCCATGAAGAAGATGCTTAGTTACTAAGTATTTATTAAGCGGAGGTTTGATAATCAATATTTCTCTATGAATATTCTCCAGAACTCTCTTTCTGTAGGATGGCAGCAGATATGAAATGGAATTCTTTGCCTAAAGAAGTTTGGAAAATACTGGGTTAAACAGAGTCAAACAATTTTTTTTTTTTAGCTGACATATTTATCAGAGCCTTAAATGCTAAATTTTATTTTTTCTAAGGGGGAAATGTTGTACCTAGGATTCCCAAACTTACCTGGCCACAGAACCCTTCATTCACAGATTGGTATGCTACATTTAATCTGGTGAGATCTGGCTGGCTCCTGTTTTAGACTTGAGAACAGTTCCAAATCCCAGATGATATGGCTTGGGAGTTAACTAGGTTTAGGGATTAAATCTTTAACAGAATTTGGCACATGAAGAAGCTCTGATCTTCACGCAGCTTCAGCCATTGACTTTTGAGCTGCAGGAGGCATCTCAGGGAGCTTCAGGTGGACAAGCGGGGTTAGAGTTTTTCACATTCTGAATGTCTAAATGACAGTGAGGTGTTGCGGAATGTCTCCATATTATGTAATTTATCCTAGTGTATAAGATATATATGGAAATATTCACAATTAATTATTAGTTCATTTCTCTTGTGCACTTTAATGATGTATTTATACACACACACACACACACACACATCTGTGTTCTCTAGCACATGAGTATCCTGAGGAAGAACAATTTTTTAGTGCACAATAATGTTGGCTTTGTTTAGACAAAGAGGAGTCAAAATGGAAGAGGGTTTGATAAGTAGCTTTTAAAAATGGGATTAGTCAGTCCTGCTCCAGTTTCAGTACCCTTATCAGTAATAGGCATTATGATATCCTCTGACAGACCACAGGATACCAAGAATGTCTCAGTTTTCATCTGGAATCTGCACTTGCGCATAATGGAGGAAGTTGCCTTGGAAAATAGGCTTCAGTTTCTGTCTGTTGTTCTCTTCACCTCAAGTACATTCCCAAGAGCTGAACCGTATCCTTTCTGTCCTTTGTGTCCCCTTTAACTTGAGTGCTGTGCTCTGTACCCAGCAGGTACTTCCAAGACAATGTGAGGCCAGCTCCCTTGTAAGTTAGCAGGTTCATCATTATCATCATCATCGTCATTATTATTATTATGATGATGATGTAATTTTAGGTGTACAAAACAATAGTTAGACATTTATACCCCTCACAATGTGATAACCACCCCCAATCTACCACCCCTCTGACATCATATATAGCGTTACAATTCCATGGACTCTATTCCCTATGCTGTACTCCACATCCCGTGACTATATATATATTAAATTATAGTTTGCATGGAAGAGTGTCTTGATGATAAGGTAGGGTAGAGCGTAGGGGCATGGTGTGCAGATGCCACCGCCTCTGGAGACTGGGAACAGAATTCAAAAGACTTTGATGAGCAAGAAGCAAATCTAAGGGTGTTCACTAGTACTCTCAAAGCAAAAGAACTGCATCAAACCAATTTCACATGAGTAATGAGGAGCTAGATCCAAGTGCCTCAGAAAAATATCTAAAAGTCATAAAGAATTACCAAAGCTCCCATGAGTCAGCACATGGTGCTTTTTAAAAACAGAGCGTTTTCCCAAGGATATGTTAAAAAGGTATATAGAAGGCAGCAGTTATGTTCAAGTCTATCTCCTTGTAAATGGCATAATTAGATGGGATAACTTGGAAAATATGTTGTGAGCTAATGAAATAAAACTCAATTGATATTTCAATTTTGGGAATCTTCCCCAAATGATTCCTGAAAATGTTGTACCCATTAAGTCTCTTTATAAACAGTGGCAGCATCCACAAGCTGGGATCTCAAATCCCCCAGGATTTTGGTGGTTTTAACTCTAATAAAATGGGGGGACATTCCCATGTGAAGAAAAGTGCCCTCATTCCGACCTTGTAGTGCCTCTGGTTGTGTGAAGAGCAGTGTTCCCATACTGTCAGCCTGGACATAGCTCTGTTGCTGAATATTCATTTGGTTTCAGTTACACATACTGAATATTTCAAATATTTCAAATATTTGTAACAATTAAAACCCACATACCTATTTTGAAAAATTTATGTTGAATATTAACTATGAAATGAAATAAAATAAAAAGATTATCTGCTGTTAACTCATTCAAATTATGGTCTAATACAGGTAAGAATTTTTTTTTTTAATTGGGTAATTGGGGGGATGGGAACAGCAGTGGGAATTGGGGGAAGGGGAACAGACAAGTTGCTGTTGTTTTTGTTCTTCAGTCTAGTTGTGGAGGACGTCGCTTCACTGGCCCAAGTTGGCACCATCATTGCGCTCTTCCGGGCAAGGCAGATCAGTCGCCTGCTTCTGGAAGGCCGCTCACTTTGGCTGCTGGCTGCTCACGCTGGCTGCTGGCTACATACGGTAGCCCATGGCAACCCACTGCCACAGGGGCTGCAGCCTACGCCGTCGCCGGTGACTCAGGGCAGCCCAACTCCAGGTTGAGCTGTTGTTCAGCATCTTAGCTGCAGAGGGCAGTGTCACTGGTCCTCATATGTGGGATCCGAACCGGGGCCCTCTGGCGTCCCAAGCCAGTTCTTAACCATCGCGCCACTCGGCAGGCCCCAGGTAAGAATTTTAAGACAGTCCAATGTCAAAAGAAATTAGAGCTCGCAGTCCACAGCCCCACTGGAGCGCTCAGCTTCCAGCCACCCCATTTGCCAGCAACAGGAGTGAGCCATCCTGAGAGACGGTGTTCCAAGACGCGAGTGAGCTGCCTGCTGCTGGCTAGGTTCTCTGGAAGCAAACACTGAGATGGAATTAATGGTACAAGTGGTTAGACTTCACCACCGGTGTGAGGCAGGGAACAAGATTGGGCAGAAGAAGAATCTAAACTGCCGTGAAAGTCCAGCAAAGCCTTCGCCAACCAGGCGTGAAGCTCTTCAGTGCGATTTGCCTATCACGTTTGTTCAGGGTGGAGCTGAGATGGCCGGAGCTTCATATCCCTGTCTCACTCAGTCATGAGGTGTGAGGTGTTCTGGAAAGGATGTGATCTCAGATGAGGCAGCTTTCTGTAGCTGAGGCAGACCCCGAAGGACCTGACATCGGGGGGTGTCCACCGACCACACACCCCATAGCTGATGGCAAATCTTTCTTCGAAAAGAGGATCTTGGCTGTGCATCTCCTTAGCTGCCCCACTGCCGCACTTGGAGCAGAGATGAGTTGCCCTGGGGTGGTTTGTTGTACAGCAATATTGATTGTAATGCATCCAAAAAATTCCAGGGACAATCTGTTACAAAATGAAAAGAAAAAAATACCATAGCAAAGCCTATGGTTTAATTCAGTTATTTATTTGATCTCTGTATGGGTAAACATTATTTAGGTATTTATCTATTTGGTCTCTATATAACGGAATGACTAAAAATAAAATGTCAAGGGATGAAAAACTCAATGTCAAAACTGTTGTAAAATTAAAGTTTGAACAATGAATGGAATAATTTTGTAACAAAAATGAGGCAAAAAGTTTCTATCTTTTAATATATGATACACTCACATGAATCAATAAGAGATTCTAGGTATAGAAACAGACATATCAGGAAAGATATATATACAGATAATGAGCATATGAAAAATGTTCAATCTCATAAATAAAGAAATGTAAAAGAAGACTATAATAAATATCATTTCAACTCATCAAATAAGCAATGTTAAAAGAAAGTGGTACTCAATGCTTGCGTTGATGGTATGATCTGATCATTCACATAAACCCTGATGGGAGAAGAATTTCTTAAGATTCTTCTAGAAAGCATTTGGCAATATGCATTACAAGCCATAAAACTGTATATTTACTCTCACCCAATAATTAACTTTTCCCAAAGCCCTACCTTGGAGAAATATTCTAAAATTTATGTATTAAAATGTTCATCCCAGTCTTTTATGTTTGTTAACAGCCAAATAGGGGGGTAGTTGCAGTAAGTTATGGGATAGAACATTATGTGGCTATTAAGTATTCTATTTAGTTATTCTTTTAAAGAAAATTTAATAGTGAGAAACAGTGGTTATGTTCAAAAACAGTACACAAAACAGTACACAAAATCTATATGCAATAAAAATTCAATTGTGAAAAATGTCTATACATGTTTGAAAATGTGGTAATGTGTCCAGAGTTGCTTCTACTCCTAGGACGATTCTCGAGTGGTATTCCTTTCCAACCACCTCTTCAAGCTGCCACCTTAATGGAAGGCACCCGTGTCTTCGCTGTTTGGCATGCACAAGTATCCAGGAATGAGCAACATCTAGTGGTCCCCGGGCACGGTGAGCGAGTGGGTCACTGTCAAATGCCTCCAAGTGCGGAGCTTCCGCTAACCTGGCAAAAGGTCACATTCCTCTATTGGACCCCCTCTTTCTGCCCAGCTCCTCCAAGTCCAGTGACTCCCTGCTTCCTAGCCCCACTCTTTTAATCACAGTTTTCTCCCCCAAACTGGATTCAACCAAAGTTAGAATGATGTTTAAATCTTTGTTTCTGCTCCAGGGTGAGGAGAGCTTCAGTTGCTATTGAGAGGTGGCAGAGCAGATGATATGGGAAATAGACATATCCAAGTGATTTGGGCTAATAAATGTTGTGGCTTGGTTTACCCACATTATTGTTGCAAGACTTGCTGGTTGGAAGAGACTCAAATTGAAAATGAAATCTACTTGAAATCCTTTAGTTCTGAGACATTTTAAGAAGTGATTATTTTTAGATTTTAACATAGTTCATACTCAGGGAATTTACAAGATTTCTGAAAGGCACTAAAATCACTGAAGATTTTTCATCTGAGATGTAGAGAAATGCCTCTACCTCATGAGACCTCTGTGGTCAGATTTTCCTCTGATCTTTTTCATGGCAGAAGTAGGCATTGCCGTGACCTCTTACACTGAAAAGTAGTAGTCTTCTATTCAGAAATTTCTCTGTTTAACTCAGACTTTCTTAGTGAGAAAAAAAGATAATGTATGCAGGGGTTTTCAAGGCTATTTCAGGTGACTCTTTAATGACTGTACCAACCTTTTAAGCAGCCTTTCTGTTCTTGCTTCTCCTCCAGTGGAGGAGAAAATCAACAGAAGCAAAGTTGACAGCAAAAAAAAGTATTTCTGCCTATGACAATGTGTCTGGTGACACAAAGCATTGACCTTGAAGCACTATTCTATTCATTTGTGGATGGTTTAATCAATGGGCCCTTTGAACAGCTGGGTCATTTCTCCCTGCTATGTAACCCAATGGCTCACCCTTGCTCTTGTTTTCTCTATGTCTATCTTTATTACTCATCAAGAGAAAGAAAGCTCTAGACCTCCAATTTAAGGATATTTTTTCTATGTCACAAAAGCAGGGTGAAATGGGGTCAAAGCTAGGAATAATTGAAACTATCAAACCATAGAAAATATTTGAGAAAATACATTCATAGACACAGAGAACCAGAGCTTTGCACATATAACATGACAAAGGGATTTCTTAATTCTCATTAAAATCCCTGCCACTTTTTGTCAGTATCTGTGCTCAATAATTGATTTCTTTTAGGCAGCCAGGATTAATTTATGAGATTGTCTAAACATAGGCCTTTAAAAAAACAAGCACATAAGCACCCCCTCTAGCAATGTATATTCCCTAAATGTCACTAAATTTAAAACATAAAATCATCATTTAAACTTTTATGCAGAAAAAAATGTGGCCATCAAAGGAACCAAAATCAAGAAAATGTTGGACTTCTTCATAGCACCAGTCAAGAAAAGTAATCATGGAAATAACTTTAAATCTTTAAAGAAAAGAAGAATGTGTTCTAATACAGCTCTTCAGCTGTGCTACCATTCATATGTGAGAACGGCTGAAACACATCCTCTGACATACAAACTTTGAGAATACTTACTATAAAAATACATATTTTTGTAGATGTTACTGAAGAAAATTTATCTGGAACTCCAGAAAAAAACAAAATTGAGGTGAGGTATTTGGGTATTTAGAGAAGGGGAGAGAAAAACTTTTGATTAGGGAGGTTTTTGGAAAATGGTCTTATGATTACAAAAGAAAAGAACCATTCATTTTAGAGATAACATGATAATAAAAGGTGTGTGTGTGTGTGTGTGTGTGTGTGTGTGTGTGTGATGAATTAATGTTTACTGACATAACCATAATAATGAAGTGAATTATTTCTGAGTCACTTACCTGTTGAAACGAAAGCAAAATATAAAAGTAAAAATTTTAATGTAGAAATACTAAACCTCTGTAGAAAGTTATATATTTGGAGTGGGAGAATGAGTTTTAGAAAGGAGAAAAGGACCCATTTTGAATTTTTTATTTAAATAAAGGGAATAAAAATAAATTTGTATTTGATCATGTGATTATGAGCTAATAATTATAGAATGAGTAATGTCTGTCAGATGTTTTTATATTAATCTGAGTGATATTAAAATACTTCAAATCATTCTGAAACGTAAAAGGAGAGAACATTAAATATATTTCAAAACATATTAGAAAAGGGTAACATTTAAAAAGGAAAACGAGGGAAAATAACATAGCTTAGAGCTATTGAAATGATAAAGACTACATAAAATTATCGAACATATTGAGTAATGCTGAGTGAAATATAACAAGTCTAAATATGTGTGAATTATGTAAATATACATTCTTGTTGAAGATAATATAAGCATTTAAGGATAGTGGTACTAATACTATTATTACTATTAAATTATTTTAATATTATTTTATTCTTTTTAGTATTTCCACAATTCTTTATTCTGAAGAGTTAATTGCTTGTATATTAATTTACTTGAAATAATGTCTGAATAAAATGCCAGGCTCTTTAATAATTATGTAAAGAATATGTTTTATTTTTGTTTTATGAACAACTTTAACAATCCCACTTTATTTTTAATATCTAATAAACTAATCATTTACACAAAAGCACCACTTACAAAATTATCTTGATGAAATTGTGTTGCTGGTCCATAATGGAATTGAATTTTGGGTTAGATATTATCAAATACTGAAAACAGTTACCTTTTTTGACTCTTTAAAGAAAACTTTTTAAATAACCTTCTATGTTTTCCTCATTTGAAATTACTGAAACATCACTGAAATGATCTGCCTCATCTTTGAGTTGTTTCAGTGTATGTTGTATTTCCCTGGATTAGTAGGCTTAGTCTGTGTTTACTGGAGCAGAAATGACAAGTACCATGAAGCAGCGAGCCTAAGGCTGATTTTCACTGGTGTCCCTGAGAACCAGTGGGACCACTCTTCCTACTTAATGTTCATACTATTTCTGCCACAATGCCAGGAGTTGAAGCACATTGAAGGAGCCCTATGGGCAGAGCACCATGGGAAGGGGAGGCCTCAGCTGCTCAGTGATGTGATGCCCCTAGCCTATTTCAGCATCATTGATGAGGATGGTCCTAGCAGTGAGATCCACAGAGCTGATGAGGAACTGTGCTATTGCCTGGAATCAGGTTTTGATGGAATACATTTTCCTTGAAGAGGAGCCATTTTTTCCCCCAAGTGATATAATTGTTTTCAAATGATTAAGTTCTAAATTAGGAAGAAAATGTGGAAGTGAGTAGCACTCATATTGTTCATCATGACCAATTACCCCATGGCCTTTGCATATCCAGTGCTGCTTTAGCAGAGAGGTCATTGGAACTCTGCTGATGATATACAGAACTCAGAGAGATCCAGGTTGGGCCCTCAATGAAATTTCAAATCCAAAAATGATGTGAAAATAGAATGTAGGTAAAGTTGATAAAAATAACATTAACTTACTTGGCCTTTTTAATTAATTAATTAATTAATTTTTTATTGTTAGTTTCAAGTGTACAGAACAATGCAATAGTTACCCTTTTCACCCTCATAAAGTAACAACTCCCCTCCCCCATCTACTGCCCTCCCACCCCCGATATCATGCTTATCTATTACAATTCCATTGATTCCATTCCCACTCTCTACTCCATGTCCCGTGACTACTTGGCCTTTTTGACAACCCTGTGAGGTGTGTAAAGAATCATGGTTTGGGATTAGAACCTGAAGATCCTTTCCTCTTCATCCTAAAATAGCTCGACTCCATCAGGGCTAGCAGGTCTCGTGCAAAAAGTAGTCTTCTCTGAAATACGCCTACCACTCCTACTAAAAAAAGCCATCTCATTTCCTAATAATGCAACTGAAAATATAGGTGTGGGTGGTGTGAGCATGCCAGCTCTCTTCGTCCCATGATTCCAAAACATGGCTTTTAATCTACAAATTCTTGGGACAAAATTGAGGTGTAGCTTGTTTGTCTTTAGATGCTGTGGGTTAGAAATTTATTTCTAGAGGAGTATTTATCTCAATCAAATTCTCCTCTATCAGAAGTATTTATAGCTCTTGTAGAGTTCAATATAGAATGATTCTGTCATTAAACATATAAATTAATACTTTTTACCTCAGCACAAGAATTTCACTTGGATGTATCTGAGTCTGATAGTTTTAATTTCAAGCCATAATTTCTTACCATAGAGTATATGTATATATATGGTATTTGTGCAAACACACACACGCACACATGCACACATTCTCACTCACACATGCACACAGGCACACACACATCTATGTGTGTCCATATGTCAGTTGGTCAGTAAGTATCTTTTAAGAACCTGTTACATGGTGGACATTGGTGGTAATGAGGATCCCTGTCCCAGGGGAGCTGACGTTCTAGAAGGGAGAGACAATACTCATGTTAGAAACAAACACAATAGTTTTAGGTACTGATAGGTGCTGTAGAAAGGACAAACGTGGTGATGTAGAGTGACTTTGGGGGATGAGGTGCTGCCGCTGCAGGGAGCCCCAATAATCTTCTCTGAGGAGGTGGAGGGAGGTCTGAGCTGGAGTCTCAGGGGATAGAAGAAAATGGTGTGGGGAAGAGACCCCTGAGCACAAGGACAAGCCGGTGCATAGGCACTGAGATGGAAGGAAACCCAGTAAGCTGGGGCGCGATGGGGACAAATCAGGTGACATGCCGCCTTACAAGTCAATGAATCACGTGTAGACTCTGAGTGGATTGGGAAGCTACTGGAGGGTTGTGAGCAGGTGAGAAATGCGACCTCACTTTCACTTTAGGAGGGTGGATGATAAAATTCCTCCTACTCTGTACCTCACATTAACTAGTTTGCTAAGGTGTGGCAGTTTTATCTCTAGCCTTGCTCTTTCAGCCATTTATTCTTCCTCCATCCCCACTGTCACTATTTTAGTGCAGGTCTTCATTTTTCTTGCTCAGTTACTATGACCTACTGACTTGCCTCCTTGCCTCTAGGCTCTTTCCTTCCTGATCTATTCTAACGTCTGCTATTAGACTTCCTTGACTTAAAAACTCATCCCCCTCTCAACGCTTCCAGAGCTAGCGCCAGTGTCCCTGTGTAGAAGAGTTCCTGAACGAAGTCCTGTGTTTGTACCTGGAGGTCTGCCAGCGTGGATCTGGCATTGTTATATTTATTTGAAGAACTGAGTTTCTCAAAGGAAGTGGCTCATTTTTTAAAAAGAACTTTAGCTCACTGGCTTGGTCCAAAGATGAGGGGTTAATATTGGAGAAGAAGGCTGATTTTGAATGTAGCTTAGGTACGCCACAGAGGTTTGCTTTAACCCAGTATCATGAATGAAACAAAATTTCCAGGGAACGTTGGCTGTCATAAGGAGACTTCTTTAAAAGAAAATGGAAAACACAATGTAGCAATATGTTGTGTCCTTATAAAAGGTATGCCATTAGCTACTCCCTTATTTAGAAAAACTGTGGACTCCAAAGACAAATCCTAGCAACAGAAGTGAGGTGACTAAGCTCTCTAGAAAGATTAAACAACAGGGTCCGCTCACTATCTAATGTCAAAAACCATCAGCATAAATTAGAAGGAACCTAACAATTGAGGTTTTAACTTTCTCAGATACTAGCTTTATTCAAATTTGAACCAATCTTGTTCAACTCCATGAGTTATTCAGGGTACTGTTTGTCTGTTAGTGTGCATCATTCTAGGCAGGCCTAGGCAGGCCTGTAGATAAGGGGAAGGTATCAGTGGAGAGCACATGGCGCTGTGGTTTGTATTTTAAGAATTAATCCAGTATTTGGGAATAACACAGACTTAGGCTTTAACATCATTCCTCTCAGAATCATTCCACATTTAGCTTATTGGGAAGCTTTGCTGATGCTTAAAAATAAAAAACAGATGAAAACTGCCACATCCTGTTGAGAATGGGCAATTATCCTTCATTTGGTTTCCAACTTTCCTTGTAAACATGCCAACTGAGAAACTGTTGGTTTGAGTGTAGGGCTGTTAGAATTAACTGTTTTCCCACCACCTGCGTGAAGCATCCTCAGGCCTCAATTCTTGGAGATGACTGTGTAACTACCGAGCATGAGCATTGTCTTTCAATGGCCGTATCTCCTGGACAATAAGTAACCATTAAAAAAGGGAATAAAATGGCCAAGTCAGTGGACCAATGGCCTATACTGGTCACTTGTTTTCAGTGGTAAAGAAAGGTAGTTCAATGTTTTCCTTTGGGATATTGGACTCCAAGTATGGCAAAGAGGGGCTTCTGCTTCCTCAGGCTTTGTCCTACGGGGTCTTTGCTCACTCTTGATTGTCCCACACAGGAATGCTGACACGTGATTGCAACCGGCTTGCAGTCACGCAGGTGGCAGTCAGCCACACAGAGATTAGTGGGGAAACAGCCGGTGCAGGGGCAGCCAGGATACGAGAACGAGGATTTGAATCCCACCCTAAGTCTTGACTCTGCCAGTTACTAACCAGTTTTATATATCATTGAGATTACATTTATTTTTATTGTGGTAAAATCACATAATACAAAATTTACTACCGCACCCATTTTTAAGTGTACAGGTCAGTGGTGTTAAGTACATTCATATTGTTGTGAAACAGATCTCCAGAACCTGTAATTTGTAAGATGAAAATCTTACAAATCTGAAACTCTGTACCCATTAAACAACAGCTCCCCATTTCTTTCTCCTGGTAAACACCATTCTACTTCTTGTTTCTATAAATTTTACTATTTTAGATACCTCATATCAGTGGACTCATACAGTGTTTGGCTTTTTTTTTGACTGGCTTATTTTACTTAGCATAATGTCCTCAAGGTTTATCCATGTTGTAGCATGTGGCAGGATTTCCTCCCTTTTTAAGACTGAATGACATTCTGTTGTATGTACCTACTACATTCTATTTATCCAGACTTCCATTGCGAAATGGGAAATAAGAAATCATTTTTAACTAGAAGTTAGTTGTCATCTTCCAGTGTAAACTCTGAAGCAGTACATGTTTGTTTACTCTTAATTTGGAAAATTATGTTACAGCAGAAAGTATTGGTCAAAGATTCATTACACCTGGGTTCTAGTCTTGGCTCTGATACCAATTTTCTGACTACTCCATCAATCTGTGCCTTCTGGGGACACATATCTGTTTTAAAATCGTATCTGTTTTAACTACTCAACAGGATTTTTGAGAGGCAAAAGAGACAGATTCATTCCTCAGAAATCTCTCAATCATTCTTGGTGCCGAGGTGCTCAGCTGTTAGTTCTGGATGTAGCTGCTTTTATTTTCAGGAGGAACAGGCCTGGAGAACAGCCTCAGTCTCCTGATCTATAAAAACGATTGAGGCTAAACCAGGTCACTGATATCATTGTACTATAAACTGCCAATTAAAAAATACTCTATTGATAAACATAGACATTTTATGTTCTATTCCAGTGCTATTTTGATATTTTAAAAAATGCTATGTGACAGAAAACAAAGTACTTTGTAATTTTTGAATCTCCTTGTTCAAAGCTGTATGTTCCAACCAGTCCCTTCTTTTTTCTGAGAGATATGTCCTTCACATACCCTCAAAATACCCTGTAAAATTGAAGTAGATGGGCTTTAAGACACATTTGAGGATTCTATGACTTGTGCTTTTTAACTTTAGGTAGTTTTTCATCATCGCATCATATCTGGCATTTGCAGGATCTGTGCCAAATGTGCAGCTGGTCTTGTCACTAAGGACTTCTAACAGGGTAGCTATCAAAATGATGTGCTTATCAATGCATGGAGCAAGATACTCTATTTTCAAGGACTCTGGATACTACACACACACACACACACACACACACACACACACACACACAAGTACACAAGTATATACATATATATAAAATATTAATAAACATTACATTAATTTTTGTTTAAATTGGGAACAATAAAGCAGTAGTAGCAAGTATGAAAAGTGCCAGTTGACGAAATACACTGCCTGGTTAACCACCTGATTATTAAGTGACTGAAGACTAAAAGGCAAGAACAACAAATATACAAAATTTGCTGTGTCCCTGTCCTCTGTCCCAGCGTGCCGTTAGGGCTTAATCACCTTGCCACAAGGTCGTTTAACTTCAAGATTTGTGCTGGAACTAGAATGGGTGGAGTCATCAAGGGGGGGTGTACGGGGAAACCTATCAAAATAGGAGTTTTCGTCTTACAGTTAGATTTTTATTAGGCTGATTATCAATATCTCAGTTTAAATTCAATTAGAAAAATGAATTTCTCAAAGGCAATGTTTATCTTAGAATAACTTGTTAATTTACATGTTTATACCATTTGAATTAATTCATACTGAAAACTTCTTTAATACAAGCCTAAATAATTAACAATATATAAAGTATGAATTATGTCTTATTGTGAATAATTACATGTTTGGTCATCAGTAATCTTGAAAATAATGGTATATATAGTTTTTTAGTATTTAAAATTAAGACCATCTATTTATCTTATTGAAAATCAATTAATTATTTACCAATAATTCTCTGGTATTATTTATTGGACACAAAGCTATTAAAAACATGGTATGAAAGTATGTTGATGAAACAGAATGAAAGCCAGAACAAAGAACTTCAGAAAGATATTTTAGAGAAGGCTTTTTATGATATTTATATGTAACCTCTATCTTTAGTGAGCATGATTCCTAATGCTATTCAGTTGTAAGTGATGTGAAAGCTAAATAAAAAATTCCACCTGAGTTAACGTTATATTTGCATATGACATAAATCCCTATTTTGTACATACAGAAAGATATATTTGATTTTTATTAGTGGAAAGTTAGTTTTTTCCTGTTCTTTAAAAAAATGTTTTTAATGTTGTTAGTTTGAAGAAATATCAAATTATTGGTTGATGGACACATTGCAGACTGGTTGCAAGGACAGTCACAGGACTCATGTGGTTTTTCTCATATGGGAAGAAGGCTGATCAGGCAGTTACAGAGAAGCATAGATGAAGGAGGGATTAATTTTATCTGGCAGTGAAGGTGGTAATTCAGGAAACTTCCATAAAAGACATAAGGCTTGAATGAAGCTTTGAATTGTGAGTTGGTGTCCCCCAGGCACAGGGGACACATCCATCCCAGAGGATGCAGTGGAAGTCCAGGCACAGCAGTGGGGAACAGGGTGGGTTTTGGGGGGAACTGACAAGGTTCCAATGTGCACACAAATATGAAGCCGTTGAGGTCAAAAGGAGAACTTTTATGTTTGATGAATAATCAGAGGTGAGGAAGGAGAAAGTGGAATGAAAGATAATGCTAAGATTTCAAGTCATGTTCATTTGTCTTTGAGAACAGTTTTGATTGCTGTCTACATGGGTTCTACAATGTTTTTGATCAAACTCTTGCAAAAACGTCTACAAACAGGACATCTTGTCATCAAACATTAGAGAAAAAACTGAATATAACAATGATAATAATCATGTTATAAAAATCTCTTCCTGAAAGCAAAGCACAGGCCAATTTTAAAATAAGGAGTAAACCTCATTTAACCTTGTGACATTTTATGCAATGTTAGAAAAGAGATATTGTCTGAAGTATGGCAATTAACAAATCCTGCTCTAATCCAGTAAATGTAAAATCAATTTTTAAGCTTTTTAA